>NC_041398.2:248063153-248400653 GCF_900747795.2 Erpetoichthys calabaricus | reverse complement strand
CCTTCACAATGCAGGTAATGTGCCTCATTCAGGACTCCATGAGCACTAGTCTAAACGTGAAGAAAATAAAAGGCCTTACTAAATCTATTCATTTTCAAACCAAAGATTGTTATCAAGTACTGATTTTCATCTTGGATTTGCACACAAATTACAAAATAGGGTGCGTGTGTTTGTGTTTAATTAGGGCAACACAATTAATCATAGATTAATCACAATTACAATTGCCGTGATAAACAAATCCTGAAAAGAAGATTATTACATTCTATTTAATACTTCCACTACTACAAAGACCAAGTTTTCTTAGTTACAAACTTCTCTAAACAAAAACCGTATATTGTAAACAATCACAAATCCTTTCTATAAGCGTGCGAGTGCACTGGTAAACCAGAGATGCAAAATATGACAAATCACAGGCAGCCTTGCTGAACATGTTTTTGGGATCCCTAGCAACATTTTTTATGAAGCCTTAATTTATTTCTCTTCTGTTCATGTCAGCTTGCAAAAAAATTGAGAATTGCTATCAGCAATGTTAAAGTCTAGATCACTTGACATTCAATAAGATGTTTTAGTACCAATATGAAAAGCATCATTAAATCAGTTAGGATTTATTTTGGTTTTAATACTGAAGTGTAAAATAACTGTGGCAGCAACACACACACACAAACACAAAGAACGTATAGAATCTTCCAAATTTTAACCACATAGTGCAGTATGAAGAGAGCATAAAAAACAATCAAAAAGAACCATTGACCACTACTATTACATTCAAGACACAGAAAGTCATTACTGGTTCATGCCACTTGCTCACACATTGTTGAAGGCAAATGGAGGAAACAGAAGCATGTTTTATCAAAAGACTCTTCTCCAATTAACAGGGAACAAAGGATTTTAAAAAATGATCAAAGATAAGAGACATGTCACCCCTTCTTACAATAGTTTTTCTCAATTTGCGTGTCAATTTACTCCAAATGTCAGACAGAAATGGAAACAAGTGGGACTCTATGCAACCTCCACTAATTTAAGGTTGAATAGAATTATTGAACCATACCAGAGCCTAATTGTTCATTGTGTTAATCAGGAATTCACACTGAAAAATCAGATGCCTGCAAACAGCACAGTGGGGACAGCTCAAGGATAGACAGACAAACTGGCCACCTAGTCCTTGCAGAAGATGCAGCACCATTACAGATAACAGGGAAAACATATCATTTAAAGCTGCATTTTGCAACTGATGAGTACTCTGATATTTATGCTGAAACAGTAGAAATGCTGTTGCAATATTACTTTATCTTATACATAATATTTCATTGCCTAATACAGCACAAATAAATGTGTGAGAATATATTTAGACAGATTTAGACAGTGGTGTATTTTGATCTTCTCATGCTGTGTGTGTGTACAGTATATATATTATATTATTTTATATATATATATTCATGGCATTCGTAGTCTGAATCACAATCTGATTGTATGGGTGGTTAACTACCAGGTAACGCTTGTGGTTGGTCCCATGGCGCAACGTTAGAGGCTTCGCCTCTGGCGCTGATGTCCAAGGTTCAGTTCCCCGAGAGGAGGGTGCAGTGAGTGTGTATGCCTGATGAGCCCAGAATTAGGGCGAAACACGTGTCGCATACTCTTTGCATTATTTGACAGTAAAACTATTTCAACCATTCTATGATCTGCTTCTTGCAACTGAAAGAGGGCACCATGGCGGATGTTAGCCGACTTGATGACCAACCACAAGCGTTACCTGGTTGGTAACCACCCATACAATCAGATTGTGATTCAGACTACGAATGCCATGAATGTAATTACCTCGATCTACATGCTGTCAAATGAACGAACCACATGCCATGGCGCAACGTTAAGAGGCTTCGCCTCTGGTTCTGATGTCCGAGGCTCGGTTCCCCGATAGGGGGGTGCAGCGAGTGTGTAAGCCTGATGAGCCCAAAATTAGGGCGAAACACGTGTTGCGTACTCTTTGCATTATTTGACAGTAAAACTATTTCAACCATATATATATATATATATATATATATATATATATATATATATTACACTCTAACATGTTATATAAATTAGTTATGTGCAGCCGTGCCATCATATGAGAAGAGGATAAGGCTCAGAACACAGTACTGTGGAGAGTGATGAAGTGTGGCTACCCACTCTAACTAACTTGTGGTCTGCCTGTCTGTAAATAGCATTTGCGCTTAATTTCCTCTTTTGCTATTCAGGTGGGCCATTACTGTGTTGAAGGATTAAGGTGATGGGATTCTTTGTGGATTTACGTGCTGAAATTGATCCACAGCATATGTAAATTTGACTAGCCTGGCAGCAGGATTGGCACTCCAGCCGCTGTTAAAACACCTCGCACTGTTCCAGTGTGGTGCTCTCGCTCTCTTTCTCTCATATTAGTGCAACCGGACGACAGGCAGGTTAGATGGGATTTCTTAGGTACGGGGATAATGGTGGATTTTTAAATGCATCTTCTTACAGCTGTCTGGGCTAAAGAAGGATTAATTATTAGCATGAACACTACTTCAAGCTGATCAGAACCAGATCTTGAAAACATGTCCTGAAAAGATATCAGCACCTGCTGTCTTCCTGGTGTTCACATGTTTAACATTCAAATGTTAATGTTTAATATTTTCACACATTTAACATTTTTGGATAGTGAGTGGGTAATGCGACAGATGACCAAGTTGTTTTTTTTTGTTTTTTTTTTGCCTATGCAAAGACATCTGAGATACTGGGAGCCTTGAAATCAATAGATGGAATAATTCTGACTTCATATTATACGGCTCAGCAGTCTTCAGCACAGAATGACCAGGAGGAGGTAGGCAGCCATTTAGCAGTGGCCTATGTGGCTATGTCCGACTTTGTCTTTTGACTTTGTGTTGTAACAGACTGTGGACCACCCAGAAGCTTATTTTCTCCAAAGATACAACTGACTGGACTTTTTGTTTGCCTTCCTCCATTGTCAACTGGTTCAAGTAATAATTATATTAACAGAAAGATATGGTTAGCATCCATGCAAGTTAATCAGTTTGGAACTGCTTTTCGTTCCTGCGTGTTAAACAAATTATCTGTCTTTACTGAATACATAATGGATACACATCATTTTAAAGTTTGTAATTGCTTTCACCAATAAAACTTTTTACAAGGCTCTGAGCCTGCATTCAGTGAATAGTTCTACACAAAAATAAACTGATCTGAAAAAACAATCCTCTGATAAACAGCATTAAGAGCAAAACTGAGCTTAAAGGGACAGGAAGCAGACTGGGTTCAAGGTCACTATTTACAGGCAAAGTCAGCTTTCTGATTTACAACTGACAGGCATTGTACAATTTCTTAAGCGCATACTCGTGTCCACAACTTCATAAACTGAAACTATTGATTATTCTAATGCTTTTTAACTAGGCTATTCAAACTGTTGGCTTACTACTCTACAGTTAAATCAAAACAGAGCAGTCAGAAAGCTAACAAAAAACTACAAAGAAGTAAAACTAAATAGCTTCAATTCTTAACTAATTTACATGGCTTCTATACAATTTTAAAGTGAAATTTGCAATTCTTCCTTTTAAACAAATTACCAATGTATTAATAACTAAAAGTGCACAATAATAATAAACTATTTGATAAACACACGTAAATTGTCATTGTAGCATCCACCTCCTACATACACAAAAATATATAGTATAACCGTATCATTAATACACAATCCTTAATTTAATTACAGTCCAGGATAAATGCAGTTACTACAAAGTTTAGTAAATATGTTGCTAGTGTTGCATTATCTACAAAAGATATACATTCAGCAGAGTACATAAACAAATGAATTGCTTTGTAGTAACCAATAATTTATTTCAGGAGCAGATGTAAAATGCAGTGTCTCTGTAACTCATTTGCAAAGCCCACTGCTGCTTCTGAAAAGAAAAAAAAAAAAAAGTTCAAAAAGTAACACCTTCCCCTGCCCGAAAGTCACTCTGTACATAAAAACAATCTTCTTACCGGTTTACCGCTACTGTCAAAAAAACCTATAAATATGATCTGCACCAAATCCACCTTATTAAAAGGAGAAGTGTCTGCCCAGTAGCTATATGCCTGTCATTCCATGTGGCACATCACAAACACTTTTAGCAATAAAATGCATTGCATTTGTCATTCTAATAGGTGGTGCATCACAAATATTGACACTGTTTTTGCAAATCCCATATGAAATCATATATAATATGATTAAATTGTCCCTAATGCATGCTTGGTGTGTGTGTGTGTGCATCCTGCATTGGGCTGGTGCCCTGCCCGGGGTGTTGGCTGGGATTGAGTCCAGCAGACCCCCGTGACCCTGTAGTTAGGATATAGATGGATGGATGGATGTGTGCTCTATATGTTAATACTAAGGTCTACATCGATTACTTAGATTTCTTATATGGGTAGCACAGCAAATTGTATTATAAAGTCATTATATTGGTGAGCCGTTGTAATATTTTTTTTTTTTTTGTTTGCAGCTTCTCTTCAATGATTTATTCATCGTGCATAAAAAGTATTTCATATTACGGACTTCATTGGTAAGGTTATCATTCACATACGCTTCCTGGAAAGAAATATTTATTTAGTTATTTATTTATTCACTCACATTTTTTGGATGTCGTGTTGGGCAACATGAACATTAGGAAGTCTTAGGGGGCTATGCTCTGGTATTTACTCCTCTGAGGTGATTTTTTTTTTTTTTCTGTTCTATTAATTTTATTGTTCTATTCTAACAATAGCTGAAACAGTACTGTTTTAAAAGAATGAATCTAGCAACTGCATACTTTCATCTGATTTTTTTAAGCAGGAATAATTAATGTTAGAAACAAAACAAAAATAAGTCATAATCTCAGTTTTGGTCAAAAATATCACTGTTACATATTTTTCTAAAATCACACAGTCCTAACACAAGTATAGACTGTAATTTACTTCTGTGTTTCAGTGGAACAGGCTGAAACTTTTTAAAAGACAGTCTACAAGCATCTACACAGCTCAGCCTAAAAAGCTGAAGGGCATCTCGTTCAATCCCTACAGAAATAAAAATTAAAGCATTGGCTTTAGGTGAGCTCCATGGACCACGTCATAAGGCACCATCTTAAGTTAGCTTACTAATTATCAGCAGAAAATGCATTAAACAAAGATTTGTTCTATAAACTCCTTCACTGTGTAAATATATACTGTTTGTTATGGTACTTTCGTGAAAGAAACTTTATAAAATAAACAAGGATGATAATACAGTTTAAAAGTTTAAAACCATTTTTCTACCAAAAGCAGCATGAGTAACTATGCGAACAACACTTCTGAATTTCCACCAAGCATTCCTTCAGTGCCAGCTCTGCAGTGATGTTTTTTCATTTTTTGAAAGCTCTCTGGCAATTGACTATGCAGAAGTGATTTTTGAAATGTAATTTCTGCCAGAAAATTTAAAAAAAATGTTTAAAAGGCAGGGGAGGCATGGTGGTGCAGTGGTAGCGACCTCGCAGGAAGGAGACTAGGGTTCACATCTCAGATCTTCCCTGCGTAGCGTTTGCATGTTCTCCCCGTGTCTGAGTGGGTTTCCTCTGGGCACTCTGGTTTCCTTCCACTGTCCACAGACATACAGGTTAGGTGAATTAGCAACATTAAACTGGCCCTAGTGTGTGTTTGGTGTGTGGGTATTCACCCTGCAATGATCTGGCACCACATCCAGAGTTTGTTCCTGCCTTGCAGCCTATGCTAGCTGGGATATGCTCCAGCGAGAACACCCCCAGAGTCTGCAAAAAAGACAATTAATGCTTAAAAAAAAAGATTTCTTGTAATGAAATGAAAATGCATGTATTTAAGGGCTTTCCAAGCAAGTTTTTTGTCAGTAAACATTATGTACAGTAATGCAGAAGTGAAAAAGAATGCTGCTGCCTGCAAATTCCCAAACTGAAGCACACTGCTTCCACTGTTGGTACAAAACCCTTTATATAGTAATAAATGCATGAGATGAAACAAGTTCCACACCTGGCCTCCAATAGAAAAGACCAACTTGAGAAGTAGGACCCCGTTGCTCTCTGTCACAGACTGGGACAGAGATGTCCTCAAAAGTCTGAAATTTTGAAAACCTCTAACTGATAGCAGAAAGTGCCCATGCCCAGTAATTAATGCATTTTAAGTATAATTTATATTTCATTGTGAGTAGTTTGCTGAACACAGGACATGATATGCACTTCACTATGATAAATTTATCAACACACAGTTCTAGTCTTGTGTATGTAATCCAACCATTTACTTTTAACCAATTGGGCTCAATCCTGGATTGCAGGGAACTACAGTCTGTCAAGGCAAAAATGGGCACATGGCTGGAATAAATCCTAAACAGTTTACTAGAGGATCCTCAGTGTTTGCCAAAGAAGGAGTACACAAAGAGAGGCCAGGCACTGTTTAACCGTTGTTTCACTCTTGATCTTATTCAGTATATATTTTTTTTACTTGCATTGAGAATGTTTGAGTGTTAAAATGTTATTTGTGGATGTGTGCATTATAATGTGAAAAAAAATGCCTGCATTTTCAATAGCATCACGGGACATGCCAAAATAAAACACGCACACAGTTATTAAATGTGATCTCAGATTTTGCATTGAAAGAATACAAGTCAACATGGTGCATTAATATTCTTTAATCAAGCTCTAATGGAAACAAAATAGAAACAAGAATCCATAAATGATGGATTTATACATTCAGTTGCACCCACCACCTCAAAGCATTTCTCTTCACCTGGATCCCAGCCCACCAGCCAATTAGTAGTCCTCTCTGATAATGCATTAGCACAGCACAATTGGCAGATGTATAACCCTGACCACAACTGGCACAGTTCCATCTCAGATTTATACAAGCCTTTCCTGTTACTATTTCCTTTAAAGTAAATCGTCAAAAAAAAAAATAAGTGTCAGATTAAGAATCTGTTGACCTAAATCTAGACATGGGTTACAAAATGCAAATCTGTAGAGGCTAACAAGAAAGTGGCCAAACAATAGAGGCTGACAACAGATTTACAAAAATAAAAAGGATTTTATCACTACATTTAGTATAACAATTAGAACTATTAAGCTGAATGCAACAGCAAAATAAATACATAACAAGAATTGGACAAAAAAAAAAAAAACACTTTGTGCCTTTCAATCTTAAAAACCCTTTTATCGATGTTGAACAGCAATTCTGTCCCATGACAGCCAACGTTTTAATGAGTTCATTATAACTCCAGGCTGTGCAAAACTGCAGACCTCTAGATAAACAACTTTAGCTGACACTTACTGTCCGACCCTATGGTGCTTTTTCAATGTTGGAATAACAAACTCCACCTAATCTTGTGTAATTATAAAAAACATATCCCTTAGCTCTATAAAAGGTGACTTTTCAGAAACCACGGACTATATACCCTTTTTTCTGTGAAGATATCACAGATACTAAATAGAATTGTTCTTTATATGCATGCACCACATTTTACCTTGTATTATTTCCAGTTCCACACATCCACTCTAAATAGGCTCAATAAAAGTATTAGTTAGTGTGTAATGGATTAGTGTGTCATCCTAGGCCCATTCCTGATTTCTGCCTTATGTTGGAAAGAGAGATCTCAGCTCATACACCATAAAATAGTTTAAGCAATTTTGATAATTGATAGATAACCTCTAATTATTATGGACTATAAAATAATGGCATGTAAAAATAAAAATCCATACACTGCAAATATATTAGTTAGTACAAAGTCAAAATTAAGTAAACCTATAAGGAGCACATGCATAAGACTTATGTACAAGGCAAATATAAAATGGCAAATGGAAAAACAGCAGAGTCAATACAAACCAGAAAGGATATGAAGTAGTATGCTACCACATTTTACTGTTCCCTAAATGTGCACAATAAGTTGTTTCCACCAGGTATGGGCTGTATGCTGGAGGAAGCAAATGAGGTTGCATCCTCATCTGATGGAAACTAAGATCAACAATTTCCTCCTTGACATTTATGTGCTGTAGTTCTCTTACTTCAGAATACACCCAGATTTTAAAAAATGGAGAAATAACTAACTTAAATATGTGATAATGACTGAGGTACTGGTGAACTACCCTCTGTCATTCCCCAAGTTTATGATTAATAGTGATTAATAGTGATTTAATAGTGATTAACAGTGTCAACCCATCCTACATCCTTAAACAGGCAATGTTCTACTTTTTACTTCACCACACATAAGCCAACCCAGGAGGTTACAAAAAAGAATAATAATATATGTTGACCTGGGAAACTGTTGAGCTCATTTTCACAGTATGGAATAACAGTGCAAATTAAAATTTTGAAAAACCACATATGCATTTGTCAGGCTTTTTTGCACGCTATTCATATAGCTTCAGTTTAGCCATGGAGAAGACTTTAGTACAGTTTGATCTTAATTAGCAAAAAAAAAAACAAAAAAAAAAAACAAAAGAAATTGCATGCTTTAACTTGGCTAGCCAGATAGCTGAACACAATACCCTGATTTTACTTCCTTTATTCCAAGATTTAACCTGACACTTGCGGCACAATTGCAGAAGTGGTTATCACAGCACTGGGGTGGCTTCCTCTCACTGCTTCTCTTTTTTTATATTCACACTTCTGGGAACAGATTCTGGCAGAGATTTATGGATATTTTATAGCTAGCAAGCTACAAAAACAACACTGGGTTTAGAAGACAATGTGTTTTAAGTGTGTAAATATATTCATTTCTCAAAATTAAACACATACTGAATGAATGAAATAATCTTGCAAATCCAACTTCATACTAAATGTAAATGTTCTTTGCTCAGTTAAGATGTTTGGACCAGTACTTACCACATGCAATTGCCCAGTAAACCAGGGAATCAGGTGTTTGGTACAGTATTCTGTACGGTGCCACTCTTGCACTGGAGTCCAATACCACATCTAGGGTTCCCACCAGAAGGCCTGCAAACATAAAAGTAATTAACTCAGAAACTGAATACAAGACTGCACAAGTTTAATAAAGAAAACACAGTTAAAATATAGAATAAGAATAAGAATATAGGCATTTAACACAGTTAGTCAAGAACTCATCAAGAAAACTTCACATTTTTTAACCATGTTCGTATTTATTTCTGGAATCCCCTCATTTATTTACTCTGTGGCTTTCACTCCTACGTCCTGTTCAATATATTGTTATCTTTTTATTTAACAAGGTTCATATAACATTCAAAAATATGCTCAAATTTAAATAGGAGGAAAATAAAAATCTTTTAAGTAAGAAAGAAACCCAGTGGTACAATTTCCAAAACAACTGTGTGACGTATTGAGGAAATTTTCAATATGTTCAGGGTGGCAGAGTTTGAAGACAGAAACTAGAAATCAAAACTATAGACTAGTGAGAGTAAAATGACCGTGTAAACTTTTGCAAAAAGAATGTGGCAAGAATCATGGTCAAGAGAGAGCTTAAACTGGAAATTTTAAGTTCAAACAAAACAACGTGTTTGTTTTTATCTGTAAAAGTCCGGAGAAAATATATATATTTGGATATACACAGAAACACACATACAATATATAACATATACACAAGAAACACTCCTGCAATTGTCAGTAATTTTGGTTGCCAAGTAACCTAATGATTCAAGGACAAAAACTGTGCCAGAAATCTATTGATCCAACTGTTAGTGGTCCCGAACCGACTGCTAGAACAGAGGCAGGAGAAAACTGACGGTATGAATGTCTGGGTAAAATGCACTCTTCAGTGCCATGATGAACAACTAAGTATTAAAAAAACAGAACACTATTTAGGGAGATTTTATTGTACTACTCATTGTCTCCACTTCAAACGAATGAATCAGTTCCACTTTAGTCTGAAAGAGATGACCCTCCAGTACATGTATTTAAATTTTTCAAATATAGAAATGCATTTTGGCTCCCCTATACTGTTCTCTGCAAGCTCAGAATATAAATTAACATTTAAAGTAATTTCTTAGACACTTTTCAATATGTAAAGTTTTGGTAAGCTAAGCCAATGTCACATTATGCAACTTTTAGTTGTGGTCAGTGTTAGATTTTTCAACCGCAGTCGCTGATCTTGTCACGGCACCATGTCAAATTCCATGACTGAAAATTGCAGCCCATGTCACCGACTGAGCGCCAATCTTCCACAGTTGTGCTCACCCATTTTTCTGATGGCCAATAGCATCCTGCCTAACAGAGCCTGCGCTTCATGAAGTGTTAACAGCTGCAGCACGTTCAGTGGCAATATCTGTGCTTTATTTCTTTTTATCCCCCCATTCTGTTATGGGATGTAAAATATGAGACAACAGAGGAGCTTCTCTTCTGTTTGTGGAGTCCACAGCCCCCATGCTGCCTGAAGGAGCCAGTGTTGTACTGGTGCATTGTAAAGGGTTAAGAGTTATGGTGCTTTCAGCTTCCTACATTCTATGCATTGTATTGCCGGCTGAACGATCATTGGTTCTCAACTCTCTCCTGTAAACAGTCCAAACACTGCAACCAAAGAGAAAATCAAAACGGTATGATTTTATCCTAGCCTGTTGCAGACTAGTTGGTGTGTCACATTAGACACCGACTGCCTGAAAATCACTGGAAAAATCATCTAATATGAGAAAGCCTTTATTTGGAGTTATGTGCCAAATCTTATAAAGAAGCCCAGGCAACAAGATGGACCATACTAACAGACACATGCTGAATACGGTGTCCATGCTTAAGGTCTCTTAAATGTTTTTTCACCCTCACAAGAAAGCATTTATTTCCCCGCTTCACACCATCACCTTTTCACAAAAGCAGGAATAAGCATGCTGTATGTTTGTGAAGGTATTTGGGACACTCCACAAAGTAGCACTTATTATGTGGCCTTTGTAAATGCCAACCTGAGTTGCACTAATTTAGTCAACTGTATTATTGATTAGATATTAAATATTTAAATGAGTTACAAACCACCAACCACTTCTGAAGTGCATCACGATGCTTATGGCTAGGTTCACTCCATTATAGCATTTGTCCCTCTTTCTCATTTATACAGTATGTACAATCCTTTCTGTCACAGCAATATGTCCACTTTAGGAAGTACAAGGTACACTGCTTTATAGTTCCTTTTTTAAGAGAAGCACAAACTCCAAGATAAAATATGAAGCACATGTAGGTTACCACAATCCACAGAATTAACACAATACATTAAACACAAATTTGGTGGTTTAAGAACACAACGCCGTCCTGCAAATATAATTAATATGAAAATAGATGTCTTACATTGTTTAATACACTTCAGCTGTGCACGCAGAAATAAATAATGTCTTTTATATAAATTCCTCAATTTACCTCTCTTCTAATTGGAGTTGCAATGCAGCTGGTGCCTACCTAAACTCATACAGAAAATACAGTTTTAATATTACTTTAAAAAGAAAACAAAATTCCTCAGAGCTCTTATCAGAGGCAAGGAGTAGGTATAAATAACTAAGTATTTATATAGTGAGGCGTTATTATGATCACTAATCCAATACACACACAAAACATTTCAGAGGACAGAACTTGTATCGTTCAGTGAACAGTACATCAAGAAGCAATATCAGAGTTTACCCCACACAGAAAATTCAGTAGCAGGCCACTACAGTTACAAATTATATAAATAACAAAAATTCTTAAGCATTTTCCCAAGCGGGGCTTAATGTTTTAAGAAAAATATGGCATGAAAAATATGCATGTGCAGACAGCAGTTTGGTCTCTAGGCAGACTATTACTGCTCCCATCTATACAGTTGGCCTTTGTGGCCAACAGCAGTTAAGTGACACTTGACCTGATGCTCCACCCCCGAGTTTTGATTTCATCAGAAACAAAATGTCTACAAATTGAAAATGAGTCTCTTAAAATATTTCATAAAGAAGAGAAATGCAGCCCAGTATTCTGAGGCATCACACATAAAGAAGGGAAGTTTTATTTAATTAATTTGTTGGAGCTGTTGTATTGCCCTACTTTAAAGGGAACGCTTCCCGTCTACTTTGGGCAGACATTGTCAATTCATTAAGTGACACAGGCAGGCACCATTTATGAAGCTTAGGGGGTGCACGTTCTGGACACCAAGGGAGAAACCAGTAGCCAAACTTTGATGAGTAGGCATGGTTAACTTCTGGGTATCATTTATGAAACTAAAAATGTGCGCACTCCTTAAAGACCCCTGTATATACAATACACAAGAGGGTGCCGTATGGGCTGCTGAAGGGGTGTGTGCTCCAGACACCGAGGGCAACATCTGTCTACCTTGTCTAGGGCTCCAAATGGGCTTCGACTTTGGATGTTTAAGTGGTCCACATAAAATCAATACTGTGCGCTGTGTACATCTATACATTTTCTTGGGCACTGTGTGATTATACAGCGCACAGATTTATTAACCAGTTTTCCTTGCCATTCTCCTGCAATGATAAACCAGACACAGCATTTGTCAAAGACAGGTAATAAAATTATTAAAAAAATATTTTCTATCTCTTGCATGTTCAGCACCTTTCCTTGGTCTCCACATGTGCTTGAACCTCTCCTGACCAGGGCTGTATCTCTCAAGCGTGTTCCCATAAAGCCTGCTTCTTAGACATTGTTTTCAAGGAGACTTTCTCCCCTATTATCTGGTATTTATAGTTTTCGTTTTTTGAAAGTGACTCTCCCAACGTACTTCAAACGTCTTTACTCCTCTTTGTGTGTCTCACATTCGCAGTTCCTCTTTTGTAGTGTCACCAAAGCCAAACTGACAATTCACAACCAAGCAAAATTGACCAATCTGATTACTCAAAGGAACTGGACATGCAGACCTCAGTGTTTTATTCTATTGGCTGTGCAGACCTTCAAACCAAGTTATATTTCTATAAGTTTACTAAATATTATGAATGACTTTTGGACAACGAAGGAACACTGATGTCTCTGCATACTGTCTTCATACCTAATGTATCTCCCTTTGTATTTTCCAAACCAGCCCTATCTATTATAAGATCAAGGCTGTATAAACAGTAAAGGGGTATAGCCTAACGACAGCAGACCAATATCCAATTAAATATACATTTTCAGTGAGGGCTGATAAAAAAAAAAGTTAATATACAGGGTGAGTCAAAATTACGTTAACACTAATGGTACTGCTATGTATGCACTTATATAAAATTTTTGTGGACAATTTAGTGTTGAACATGATGGCAAACAGATTGAGACATTCCTGTAAATCATCTTGCACATATGAAGTATGTTTTGTGAATAAGTTGTTTCCGCCATTCAAAATATTAACATTTTGAATCACCCTGCATATTGACTTCTTGTGGGTTTTAAATTAACATCATATTTTTGTGTTCACAAAGCAATACAACCCCAAAGCCTTGTCATGGAATGCTACTTCATCGGGGTGTTCAAGAACTATAACTGCACCATGTTAAGTCATTAGTGGTGTTTTTTCCCAGGACTTCAGATTTATAGCATACTGCTTTTTCCTAAACGTTTGTTTTATTAAACCGGATTATTCTGGATAGGCTTTTCAATATTTTGGCTTCATTAGAGTAACAGTTTAAAAAGTAAAACTTGGATTTCCTAACCTGCCCACCTGCAAAGAATTAATGTTTTTTTGACTATGCAATGGCATTTAGCTCCGTTACTATCGACCCCTTGAACCCTCAGACCACACATCAGACACCAGGTAAACGTCCCAAAACTAAATTTATTATTATAATAATGTGCACAAAGCACCTCCACCACCACAATACTCAATAATCAACAATACACTAAACAATAAATCCTCCTCTCCTCCCAGCAGCTCCGTCACACTCCCACCCAACTCCAGCTCAGTCTGCTGGGGTTTCCCATAGTCCTTTTAAAGTCCTTGACCCAGAAATGCCTCTGTCCCTCAGTCCACGTGACTTCCTAGCACTTCCGGGTCAGATTAAAAACTCTTCTTTTTCTTCAGCCCGGAAGTACTTCATTTCTTCCGTCCTCATGACGAGGTAGTACTTCCAGGCTATAATGAAAATATAAATCCTTATGCCTCCCTGCAGCATCCCCTGGCGGTCCCACGGTATCCAGCAGGGCTGTGCAGTAAAACTCCATTGTCCATGATGCTCTGCTGGAATTTGGGGCACCTCCATGTTGCAGGGAGAACTCCATCTAGCAGCGTGGGGGTATTGGCTGGGATAAACTGCTGGCCATATATCACACCATTTATGATTTTATCTTTAAGCAAATACAAGCTATACACAACACATTAGGAGATAATGTTTTAACTCCAACATTTCTAGATATGCATAAACACCAATGCACAGAACTATTTGCTGAAGGTATATACCTTTAAATGTTTGAATTTAAAAGCTAAAAGAGAATGTTTTAATTTAAATCCATTCCTGAAAAACAGGTGTCCTGTAATGCCCACAAAACAGAAAGTGGTAAACTTTATTCTGTATTTTTCTCACTCCATCCATTTGGCATGACTACGGTCACTCCCATCAGTAGATTCAAGCCAGCTTCACGGGCCATTAAGGTTACTGAACAGCCAGCCATAATAAACAAATATTGTACGTTAAAAAACATCCTATGTGTGTGTGTGGATAGTTGGTTTACAAACATTACATTAAGGGAAACTGACAAGCTTATTTGGACTGAATGGCCTGTCTTCATTAAACCTGTTCTGCTATGTCTCTTTTCTTTAAAACCTAAACACTACCTTACATTCTCAACTGCTGCACTGACACAGCAGGTCTACCACTCATATTTAACCATTTTACATAGTAAAACAAACCCTTATTTTGATTATGGAAATTATATTTCTTATTGGTAGTACTAGGGTGTTGTACCGTGTTAGCCATTATGAATGTAGAGAAAAGCCAAGCAAAATGACACCTTTTATTGGCTAACTAGAAAGATTACAATATGCAAGCTTTCGAGGCAACTCAGGCCCCTTCTTCAGGCAAGATGTAATCAAATCATGTAATCAATGTAATCAATGATGTAATCAATGATTACATCTTGCCTGAAGAAGGGGCCTGAGTTGCCTCGAAAGCTTGCATATTGTAATCTTTCTAGTTAGCCAATAAAAGGTGTCATTTTGCTTGGCTTTTCTCTATTTCTTATTGGTAAAGTGTGACCTGGTTTTGAAAGACTGCAACATTACGCAATGCGGGCAGAAGGCTATGCCATTTCTCTGATGGTCTATGTTTCTCTGCATAACTCAGTATTATTTGATAACAGACTGCAAAAAAGGTCAAAAGACAGAAAATGTAAGAAAAATTAAGAATCTTTTCCAGCTGCAACATGTAACAAAATGCATTACAATACTGAGTCAGCCACTGTACCTTCTGTATGGAGTTATCTCAAAGCTCCAAATGCTATAACAGCTTCAAGAAAGAAAGACAACAGCTTTGACAAATATTAAGTATTAACTTTATCTTACCTACATTTTTACATGTACTTTTTTTTTTAAATAATGTCAACTTCTCAGACATGAATCAATGCTGCCACTGTTCCAAAAAGACATGTTAATCCTCCTGGACTGCATGCTTACATGGCATGCTGACGGCTTCACAGGACTCCATGAGGGAATGCACTTAAGACAGTAGTGCTAACAAAGCATTTTGGCATTTCATTAAAGAGCAGAAAAAAAGCCAAAAATAGCACAGTCATTTAACAGCACCCACCACACTGACTTTTCTTACTCGTCAAAACACTTGACTGTAAAAATAAATGAAATGGTTAAGAATGTTTCACACCAAGCTAAAAGAAAATTAAGATAGACTGAAGAAAGCAGAGTAGAAGTAAACACCATGGACTTGTTTCTTTTTACACAGGATGGATGGATGGATGGATGGATACTTTATTAATCCCAAGGGGAAATTCACAATAATAAACATACTATAATAAATATAAATATAATATATATTATAAATATATATTATATAATAAATATATAAATATACTATAATATATAAATACTATTTAATAATAAATAGTTAAAGTTCCTATTTATTGATTAAATTGTTGGACCTGCAGGAGGTGTAACAGTACCCCAAACCCCAGACACAAATGCACAGAACCAAGTCCCAGATTTAAATAAGGATTTATTTATAATTATGTACCTCGAAACAGGCTTCTTTATAACAGTTCACCCAAGCACAATACAATGCTCTCTCTTCTCTGTCTCTCTTATACCTTCTCCCCAACAACTCCCAGCAACCCTGTCCACATCCTCCCAACTCCAATCACCCTCGGGAATGTGGAGCGGCCTTCTAACCCAGAGACTGCCCTAATGTCACACCTGGGATACAACTCCGAGTTTGGCATGATCTCAAAAAATGATCTCCCTCTGCAGCTCTGCCTGGTGGTCATCAACTGCCCCAGCAGGACTGCCCACCAGAAGAATTACAGCAACCAGGTTGTACTGTGGTTGCACCACTGTGAGCACCACCAGCAGAATGCTGCCACCTCTTGCATCGGGCTGTTATCTGTCCACAAATGACAGACCCCCTCTGTTCTTTCTACATGGTCAGGCAACCCATGGAATGCATTTTTATTTATAGAGTACCTTTAGATAGATGGAACTTTGTCCCAAGAGGGAAATCCGGCTTTTTAAAGAAACTAAACAAATAAATACATACATACATAAATAATTAATAGATAATAGAAATATACATACACACTTTGTTCTGAACACACAAGAACAAGAAGAACTTCATTTGGCGTAAAAAGAACACTGCATATCAACATCAAAACATCATCCCTACAGTAAAGTATGGTGGAGGGAACATCATGATTTGGGCCTGCTGTGCTGCATCATGGCCTGGACAGCTTGCCATCGAGGGGAAAATGAACTCACAAGTTTATCAACAAATTCTCCAGGTTAATGTAAGGTTGTCTGTCCATCAACTTAAGCTCAGAAGAGGCTGGGTGATGCAACAGGACAATGAACCCAAACATCGCAGTAAATCCACAACACAATGGCTTCAGAACAACAAACTCCACATTGTGGAGTGGCCCAGTCACAGCCCAGATCTCAGTCCTATTGAGATGCTGTGAAATGACTTGAAGAGAGCCATACACAGAAGACAACCAAAGAATAAGGAAGAGTAAGGCAGTTCTGCAGGGAAGAAGGGGCTCAAATTCCCTCCGCACGATGTGCAGGTCTGATCTGCAGTTACAGGAAGCGCCTGGTTGAGGTCATTGCTGCCAAAGGAGAGTCAACCAGTTATTAAATCCCAAGCTTCACTTACTTTTTCCACTACCACTGTGAACGTTGTATACGTTTGTAAAATAAAGACATGAAATAGTAGAATTTTTTGTGTGTCATTGGCTTAAGCTCATTGTGTATATCAGGACCTGTGACTTAGATGAAGATCAGATCACTTTTTATGACCAATTCATGCAGTAAACCAGATAATTCCAAAGGGTTCACATACTTTTTACTTTGACTGTAGTTCCTCTGTGTTACAAGACCAGTCCAAACTGTCATTAATCTGGACCCCCAAGTACTTGTAGTAGTCGACCACCTCTACATCCACTCCTTGAATAGTGGCTGGACTTAGAGGCTCACTTGCAAATGTTACAAAGCAAATAATTAATTCTCTTTGCACCAAGAAACAAACTGTTCAACCTAACTCCTCTCCTCTGTCTCATCCCCTTATCAATACACTCCATAAGTGCAGAATTATCTGAGAATTTCTGCAAGTGACCTGACCTGCTGTTATATTTATAGTCTGTGGTGTACAAATTGAAGTGAAAATGAGACAGGATTGCTCCTTGTTTTGCCCTAGTGTTGTTCACATCCATATCAGAAACACAGTCCTCGAGTCTCACAAACAACTGTCTGCTTGACAGATAGTCCATTGTCCTATTTGTCATTCCCAAAGCAATAAACCAGATCAGGATACATTCTTACAATATAATAATATTCCACAGCAAAACATTTTACCACACAAAAAAAAAAAAAAAAATCAAAACAAAAGTTGCAAATTGGTTTGTCTGGTAATTTTTGTGTATTGCATATTTACAATATAATATATTACAGTGTATGTTTAAAGCATCTAGTGGCTGCGCATATTAAATACACTATATAAAACAAAACCAGATTGACTTTCTTTCATTTATGCAGTGGTAACAAGTACTGTACAGAACATAAACAACATAGACTGCAATCTCAACAATGCAAGATTTTCCCTACATAAAGCTATGATACTTAGCAGTAAAACAATGTTGGCCAAAGGGTGTAAAGGCAACATCATTACCTCCGAGTAACCAACAGTCTTCTCCAAAATTCATACTGTAAGTGTGCCAAGAGACATTCAGATTGAGTAATCAGTTTTTGAGATGTCTAGTCTACTGAGCCACACCCTCATAGATAAACAAACACAGTCAAGGATGACCAAATGTGAACATCTGTAAAAAAAAATAAATAATAAGAGCTAAAATTCCATGAGCAGACATCCCTACAAAACAGGTCAAACCATGTTCAAAATGCATCCACCTTTTGAAAACTACAATGTCAAAATCAGAATTTCCATATTAAATGTTTTCTTTATGTATAAACCTTCGGATATGTTAAAAAAAAATACCACTTGAATTGAATAAATTCTGCAAATTATAACTAATGATAAAGCACAAGTAGAAAAAAGCCTGGCGGATGATCCCCAACTAACCTCTTGCTTTTACAAGCCTTTTCAGGACCAGGTATAGTTGCTCAAAGTAACAAATAAATGGACGTCTCAAAGTAGGTGAGGGGTTACATACATGCTGTACACAACATTAAGTAGAAACTCACATAAAATTGAGCACATAAACTTCACTATACATGTACCATATAAACTCTAAAGTGTTAAACTACTTTATTGCATATATCTTTAATAAGAAATGTCTCTTTCATAAGTGTTCTGAGCATTCTTTCATATGCAGAATGAACAAAGATTTCACAGCTTAAATCCAATACTTAAGTCAATGAGTGCATAATGCAACCCAAATTCAGAATTAATTAATTAATGGAAAAAAGACTGCAAGTCCACTAAACGGTACAGTGGACATTTACTAAGAAAGGTAGTGCTAAAAGGCCAACCCGTTAATCCCACGTTTCTATACAACCGATTTCACAAAATGTACATTAGGGTAGACAATAACCTGATGGTAACGGTACAGAGTACAAACTTAATAAACAAGGTAGCGCTAAATGGCCAACTAGTCTATCCAACATTTCTATACAGCTGATTTCACAAAATGTACATTAGTGCAGACAATAACCTGAAAACACAGAACAAGTAATTAAAAAGGCTAATAGGACTTGTAAAATATTATTTAGGCCATTGAGTATATTAAAAGGATGGCCACACATTTTCATACTACATTCATCTTCAAAAAAACAGAAAAGTTAGTCATTGATTTACTATGGGTTATGGGGCTCGGCCTATCTCATCAGCATCAGATGCATGGCAGAAGACATCCTTGAAAGGTGCGTTAGTGCACTGCAGGTCACAACTACTCACACACCCACAACACACTCACCCCTGGCCAGTTTAAAGTCATCACATAGCCTTAGGCTGTTATCAGTGTGGCATCAGCTTGCTTTCCCCCATGTCTGTATGGATTTTCCATGAGGTACTCTGGTTTTTCTGCCACATGCCCAAATACTTTGATGATGTCAGCCTGACTGATGATTCTAAATTGACCCTGTGTGATTGTAAATGGAGGTATGTGCATGAGTGGGTCCTGAAATGGACTGGCATCCTGCCTGGAGATGGTTCACGCCTCGCAGCTAATCCTGCTGGTATAAGCTCTATCCACCTTGAACAAGAATTGATTTAAGCAGGTTTAAAAATGTTATGTTACTTCACAAATAATTTTAACATTTGAAAAAACTGGAATGCCTAGGGTGGAAACTCACACAGAGTGTAACAGGGCTGTGATTTGAAACAAGGAGCTTGAATTTGTGAAATTGCTGTGTTGATGACTGTAACTAAATTAAAAAGTCTTTAAGAAAGAGGAGAAACCAGGCTGACTAGGAAAAAGAAACATGTAGACATGGAGAAGAAATGCAAATGCCACACAGATACTGACTGGGCTAAGAAATAAACCAAGACCCTCTGAGCTGTAAGACAAAACTCCACAAGAAATTTGGCAATTTTTGTTTTCAAGAGGAAAAGATTTAAAGATAAACTGTGAAGTTTGAGATAAACTTTTTTTTACTGATAAAAGTAGACAAACTGTGACAGATGTAAAGCTGAAGATGATAACATTGCATCCCCCACCTCAAAAATATAGGTCATAGCTTTGCTGTCCAATGTAACATTTCACACGAAGGTGACAAACAACTCACTGAGGGAGTTCAATTATATTGAGGCAAAAGGGTGAAGGCGTGCAGGAGGAAAAAAAAACGGCAGCAAGATATACAACAAAAAGGTCACACTTACTGGAGAAAAGACATCACTCGTGACTGGCTAAAGGCTTTGTAAGCACAATGAAACAAAGACTGAAATCACAGATCCTATGCTTATTATGGAGAAAGTAATACAAAAAGTTATGAGTAAAAATATGCAAGCTTTGAAACATGCTTTATTAAAAAGTGTACTTCAAATATTAATAAAAGTAAAATTGAAAATAAAAAAAGTCAATTTTACTACTGAAGCTGCTGATATTAGTTCAAGCCATCTTTCCATCTTTGGTTCTTTAATGTTTCCTTTAGGTATCCAGTAGCCACCTGCATTTGGTCTGGTTTGACACACTACCTACCTCAACAATTAACCATGTGGCCTCAAAGGCAATCAAAAATTCAGCATGGAGAAGGATTTTCTCTATATTCTTCAGTTTAAAACCATTCTAAAGCTGCAATTTTCTTTAAAAAATGTGAGCCAAACACACCACACTACATATGCCATTTTCTAAGCTCACTTAATCCTGAGCAGGATTGTGAGGGCTAGAGCCTATCATAAGAACAAAAGACATTTGACAAACAAGACGAAATAAGACCATCAAGCCCATTTGATTAGCTAACAGCAAAACTGCCCCCAATATCTCATCCAGAATCTTCTATTCCTGTAAGCAAAGTGCACAAGGCACTACTCCATCGCAGGGAAACAATCACTGCACGCATACATACACGCACTAGGGCCAGTTTAGCATAGCTAATCCACCTAAACTGAATGTCTTTGCATTGTGATAAGAAACCCACTTATACATTGAGAGAACACGCATACTACACGCAGTGAGGATCCAGGATGCTAACCCTCCTTAATGCGAGGCAACACCGCTACCACTATGCTGCCATGTAATGAATGATTAAATACAACTGGATGGGGCTCTCTACTCCAGGAAACACAAACTGCATGAACATGCCAATTAGGTATAGTGCAATGAAAACAAGCCATCAACATTCCCTCTTTAGTACACCCACAAAAATCCCACAAAAAAAATCTGAAAGGTCACCATTACTGTAAAAAGTAAAACAGTATCACCACTACCATAATACAGCTGGGACTCTATTGTATCTTATCATCCAGATCAATCAGGCCAGGAAGTGAAGCAAGGCTTCTGTACTACCCATGAACTGATCTCATGCCAAGCTCTTCCTGTGGATCACCCAGCTATGATTAAGGAGTAGAGGTCAAATGTAAAGTTAGAGATATTCTCAGATGACTTGAAAGTCAGAGAAATGTTACTGCAAAGATACAATAACAGCTTATTTTTCAATATAAAGTGTTCTCTGTGTGTGTGTGCGTTCTACATTTCGCCTTATACGATTTCATTTATTAGTTTTTGCATACACCTTGGAGTCAGAGCGCAGAGTCAGCCATTGTAAAGCACCTCTGGAGCAACTGCAGGTTAAGGGCCTTGCTCAAGGGTCCTGCAGAGTACAATCACTTTTGGCAGTAACGGGGACTCAAACCAGCAACCTTCTGGATACCAGTGCAGATCCTTAGCTTCAGGGCCACCACTCTGCCTAAATTGACATTGAAAAGTGACAATGCAACAAAAGAAAGCTGTTGATATTTTTATATGATACAATTCATTTCTTATACATCATATTAAAGGACTTTGGTAACATATGGGCTTCAGCGTATGAAAAAGAAATGAGGATATAATCCATCAATTTTACAAATGACAACCTTCGAGTCATGCGTTATGTTTGTAATATTATATAGCACATTGAGGAGAAAAGTTCATGTCTCCTGGTACAAAACAACAGAATAAAAATTAGAGGTAAAACATTTAAGAAATGAAAATTGAACATAATAGGTGAGAATTACAGAGTACCACATTCTCCCATGCCTTGACATGCTAATGGTCCTATCTGAAAAGAGATACATGTATTAATAAGAATGTAATTAATACCAGGCGAGACACAAAAATAACCGGACTGGGCTTGGGGCTTTCCTGGAAAACCCTCTGGAGGTCGGCCGGACATGAATCATAGAACCATATCCCTTCCTACATGCCCTCTCAAACCGCCAACCGACTAGGTATATCCTGTGAATAGCCCATTCAGTATTTGCACAACAATTGCTACAAGAGTTGCCGGGATAATGTTGGGTGAAAAAAAAAGTGAATCAACATCAAATTTTTCGTGAATTTTCTCTTTTTCCGTAAATCAGTTTTTCACTGACAAAAAAAATTCACCTGATTTAGCTCCCTGTGATTTTTACTTGTTCCCGAAAATAAAAAGTGACCTGAAGGGAACACATTTTTCTTCAATGGATGAATTGAAGACAAAAACGGCAAGCCAGTTGAAGAGCCTCAAGCAAGAAGACTTCCAGCACTTTTTCAATCAATGGAAGATACTTATGGAGCGGTGTAGAGATTCGGAGGGGGAGTATATAGAAGGCGGCGGCACGGTGGTGCAGTGGGTAGCACTGCTGCCTCGCAGTTAGGAGGCCCGGGTTCGCTTCCCGGGTCATCCCTGCGTGGAGTTTGCATGTTCTCCCCGTGTCTACGTGGGTTTCCTCCGGGTGCTCCGGTTTCCTCCCACAGTCCAAAGACATGCAGGATAGGTGCATTGGCGATTCAAAATTGTCCCTAGTGTGTGCTTGGTGTGTGCGTGTGTGTGTGTGTGTGCGCCCTGTCGTGGGCTGGCACCCTGTCCAGGGTTTGTTTCCTGCCTTGCGTCCTGTGTTGGCTGGGATTGGCTCCAGCAGACCCCCGTAACCCTGTAGTTAGGATATAGCGGGTTGGATAATAGATGGAGTATATAGAAGGTGACAATGTTTAGAATGCAGTAATTCATCAATATTTTTTTTTTTTTTTTAACCAATCCCGTTATTTTTGTGTCTGACCTCATATGCTTACTGATTTTGGACAGCATACAAATGTGATTTTTCAGTACTGTATTGATTTCTAACTTATAGGTGCGTGACATTTCCTGCAGCTATTCTGCATTGAGTGGAAGCTCCATTCTAAATCATTGTTGGTCAAACTGTCAGTGTGCCTTCTAATCACCTAGCATCTTCTACACTTGTGGAACTGGCAAAAGGTGGTTTAAAAAAATTAACAGATGGCTGTCAAAAGTTTGCCAGAAACAAAGGCATCTGCATTCACTTTGTGGGGATAGTTTCCTGCATCCCTGAAGCAGAATAAGTAGTTTTAATAATGCATGAATGGAAAGATGAGTTTTAGGAAAAGGGAACAGGAATAGGCAAGGAAGCACTTTTTAAATTAAAATGACATTTACTTTTATTACAGTCTTCTGTGACTCATCAAAAAAGTCCAAGGATGTTACAGAACAAGCAACATTTCACCATCTCAATAATCACTTAAGCAGAAATGAGCCTTAAATCATTTATTCACAAGACAGTATAAACCATAGTTAGCTCACCCAGGATTTCCCACAGCTGTGCACAGACTACCCAAAATAGTCAAATACTAGCTGAACATATCTGAGAATATGAACAAGAGATCTAGTTGATTGAGCGGTCTAGTACTATTACATGAAAACTGGTACTGTTTACAGCTGTGTTTCTCAACTACCGGGTCACATGTTGCTATTTTTTTTTTTTTTATAAAATGGCAGGGGTTGTGGTGGGTCGCTGCTCAGACAATTGCACTTGATTCACCAAGAGGGACTCCCCTGGTCAGGCAATCATGCCTGAATTCTGACAAACACGCTTGACTCACCAAGCCACACTCCACACTGGGTCATGAGTTAATGGTAAGGGTTGTAAGTGGGTTGCTGCTCATATGATTGCACTCAATTTCATCAAGGGGGAATTCCCTCGTCAGACAATTGAACTTGAACTCTGACCAACATGCTCGATTCAAAGAAGGGGTTAAAGCCCCAAACCATAACACCTCCATGTTTTACAGTTTGTATTATGCTTCTTCTGGTCAAATGTGATGTTTGGGTTTTGCCAAACATGTTTCCAGGTCTGTGGCCAATTACTATGTATCTTTTTCTCATCTGTCCAGAACAATGTTCCAGAAGTCTTGTTCTTTGCCTAGGTGTTAATGGGAAAACTTTAATCTTGCCCTGATGTTCTTTCTGGACATCAATGGTTTTCTCCTGCTGTGTAGATCTCATTTGCCTAGACTCTCTGTAATGGTAGACTCGTGCATTTTGACACAAACAGTGGTGACAACAGCTACGAGTAGGTCCTGTGATGAATTTCTCTGAAACTTATTTCAGCACCACTGTGTTCTCCTCTTTTACTGAACCTGTTGGGATGGCCAAGTCTGGACAATTTGGCAGTTGTTTAAAATCTCCTCCACTTGTAGACAATCATCTGGACAGTGTAATGATTGATTTCCAATTGCTTGGAGATTTATTTTTTCATCTCTTCTTAGACTCACAGACACAGAACCTCTTTCTGAAGGCCTCAGTGAGCTGTTTTGATCAAGGAATGGTGATAACATACACTTAAACAATAAAGACCAAACCAAATTAAATGCATTAAAGTTTAAATATAACAGGTTCTTGCACGATCCTCTGTAATGAGGTTCTTTATTCTAATTTTAGGTATTTGAGGTAGTTCCATAGGGGTGTATCAACCTTTTGCACATGCAATATCCACATTTACGTTTATTTCAATTATACAATAGAATACTAAATGTAAATGTGTCATGATGTTCATTATATCACCTTTTTCTAAAGTTACTGTTGAAATGAAGATTACATCTTGATATGTCCACATACGCAAAAAAGAAAAAAAAATTCATGGAGTGTGCTTATGTCTTCACATGACTGTACTTAATATTACTGACGTTTTCAATAAAAATTACTTTGTATTGTAATTTGGGTCTGCTGTGTTCATACTACAGTATGTTGTGACTGCACTTTTAATGTTTCTGCTTAAGATGGTCTGGAAATAAAAACTTTTTAGAACTCATTAAATTATACTAACAAAACATGGAATGAAATCAAGTGAATCTGTATGAAATGTCCAGTCAGTTAAGTAGCACTACCTGTTTCTATGGATAGGCACGTCATCTAACCACAAGCGAAAACTGCCACATAAGGGAGGTAGATTTATTTACATTGTGTTTGCTGCACAATCAATATTTGAAAGGAACTTATAATTAGTAATTAGAGTAATTATGTTCATGAGCAATTGGATGCACATGTGATCCATTGGGGAAAGTATAGATGCATTAGTTAATGGGGTTGGGGGGGGGGGTTTAAACTCAATTATACCCACCCCAGTAACTGCTGCATTCCCTCATCTCACACTCTTCACTACCTGTAGAGGGGAAAAAACAGCACCACAGTAACTAATACACTCCCCCCAACCCCATATCAATATACTCCAATAATTCCACAATCCCACTCTCCCAAATACAATCCTTATATTGCACCAAACCACCAAAATCATACCCCCCTAGTATCAATGCCAACCCCCATCTTAAACCAAGTGACCCCCTAGTAACAGACACTCCAACTGTTCCTTCTTCATACCTCTAACACCCAATAGTAATGCACTTCCCGTCTGTAAACCTATTATCCCAATAATTAATGTGCCCTTGCTTCACTTCCCCTGCCCACCTTTCTCTACCCACACTAAAGCACCCTCTCAGCCATATAAATAATATATTGAAACTCCTCCCTATCTGCACATTCATAACAAATGCTGTCTCACTCCTCCTCCTGCCTACACCCCCAACCAATTAAATATCACACACTCAATCTCCACCCCCTGCCACCACCCATTAACTAATACACTACCCCTCCTCCTTCCCCTATCCCACACCTCATGAAAGCAGATCAGGACTATTGAGCGAGTTCTTTAGATTTGTCAGTTCTGGCACATCACTAGTGTTTCAAGGATAATAGAATTTCAGAAAATAAATGGGTTCATTTTTGCACCAAATGCAAAAATTGGAATGGAGTGAAAATTTTTATCAGCAGTAATATCTACACCCTCACTTCAGCATTATTTCCAACATTATCTGGTTAAAATGGAAGACTGGCCAACTGACAGACACATACATATTTTAAAATAATACATCACCATTTAAAAACCTGAACTAAAATATATGAATACACCTGAGAGGCAAGCATAAAATATGTAAGGGGTTAACCTAAACAGCCTTCATCTTGCTGATCTTAACGTTTCCTTCCTCTTGAGAATCAATATCTGTAAACATTTATGGTCAAAACAAATTGGCACTAAGTATCAAGTCACACTATAATGGCATCAAAGTAGTCAATTACACAATGGTTGTATGAAAAGTAAAGGTGCAATACAGCATTAATGGAAAATGGTTGTTAGTTATCTTCATTACAAAGAACATTTACTCGTACTGTAGAACTGGTTGAAGATCCTCTTCCTTTGTTAAGGGACTCTGCTGTGTCCCATTCACCTACACATACCCAAAAAATAAAAAAAATAAAAAAAAGAGTATAGTGGGCATTCAAGGCTGCATATGTAACCTGCTTCCTTCGGGACTAAGCACTGCATATCATTTTTCTTACAAAGGATATTGACAAGTACGCAGAAATCTGACATTGTCATTGCCAACTGCCAACCAGAAAGACTTCATGTTTGTGCTACAAGAAACACTAACAACGGCAATACTAATACAAAACTACAAACACAGGGTACAACATGCACAACTAAACAGTTTAACGGCCCCACACCCCCTCCATTACCTCCCACCAGATGAACAAGAGGTCACCAAAGTTGAGCTTTGAGGTCAACACCATCAGAGGCCATCTGTCTACACCGACATCCCCAGGACTGCCTCACACGCCTGAAACTGACAAGACAATATAAAAATAGGCAATCAACCAGATGGCTAATGAGTCAGAAGGGTCAAACTTCCTCCATTTATTACAGGTCAGCAAGGCATTGACCAAAAAAGACATAATTTATTTATTTATATTTATATATAAAAAAAGCCAAGTACGGAATGAAGGGCATTATTCACGGTTATAGAAGGGAGACCTTGCATCAGGCCAGTTTAACATTAGTGCATTGCTCTGTAAATCAACAAGCAAAGTGATTGTGGGACCAAAAAAACAACGGACTTACTTCTTCATTCTGTTCAGTAAATATTTCTATACAATTCCTTTCATGGCTAGCACCATGAGAATATGCTTCAATGCAAAGTAAATGATTATCCTGGGCAATACACAATATAATGATATGTATTTAGATCAGTGAGTAATTTTTTAATTACAAGTACCACTGTAAAGCGCTTTACAAAGCATGATATGATTAAAATTGTACATTAAAACAAAACTGAGTAACTAGTTAGCTGCTGGCAGCTGTACTAAAGGGAGGCATACAGAAATTATAGGGGAGCCGGCTTATGTCAATGTGAACAATGTCTCATCATTTATGGAGGGCCCTGTGGATTTTGAGAGGATTGACTTTATATTTTGTGGAATGTTGCATTTTACAGTTTTTAGCATAAAAAATGCACACAAGGCAGCCATAATAAAAGACACTTTATTTCTAAACTGACCGAACTTCAAGCTGCAAAAAGACATACATAGTCCTCACTTAGACTTGACAAACCACTAGGAGGAAATGTATGCTCATTTATACATAATGTTTGCATATTTCTAGTTGCCTATGGCTATAATGATCACATCTCCTCTCTTTTTAAGCACGGAGGTTACCAACAGTAGAAACTGTAAATACTAATTCACACATAAATTAATTAATTAATCTGATGCTGTTGTATTTTAGGTCTTTAGACTTTCCTAGCAGATTTCTTGGAACATGATGTTAGCATTGTAGGTTCAGCATGGTGCCAAAAGGGGTTGGCACAGCTGCCTCATATTTCAAGAATCCACTATATGGAGTTCATATATACTCTGCCCTCTTGTTTCTCTTCCCCATCCCAAAGAACTGACCTTTTTTGAGTATATGCAGATGTGTGTGGGCTGACTGACTACCCTTCCAGTTTTGTTTCCACCTTGCTGGCAGTGCAGCTGGGATTGGAAACTGAATACACTGGTTAGAAAAAAGTATGAATTAATGTTAATAACTTGAAATCCGGCACCTGTAAGTGCCAGGCAGGATTATCCTGCATCCCACCCGGGAGAAAAGGGTGACCGTTGCCAAGAAGGAAAGTGAGAATGGAAGAACAGCGATGGACTGCCAGCCCATCCGAGGTTGGTATGGGATCCTTACCCAGACAGGAGGCCAAAACAAAGGAGGATTGAGGAAGGCTCCTATTTAAGAATAGGTTTATCCCCCACCCGCTAGATGGCAGCATTCCAGGACCTAAGTAACCATGTGACACCTGCAGGGCATGATGAGAATTGCAGTGCCATTAGCTTGTCCTGATGGGTCCTATGGGTGCCACCAGGGGGTGGTGCGGGAATTCTCAGAACTTCCATTTGACCCAGAAGTGCTACCATCGGGAGATAGCCTGACACCGGAAGTACTTCCAGGTGAAACATAAAAGGAAGGTGTCCAACCTCCTCCAGTTAGGTCAGAGTCAGATGGAAGAAAGGAAGATGAATGGACAGAGAAAGAAGAGAAGAAAAGAATAAATGTTGTTTGCAATCATGCTGGGGCAAACTTTATAATAAAAACCCAGTGACTGTATTTGTGTTGGTTGGGTCCAGGATTTGGGGGTTACCTCTATTTGTCACACACTATGTAAAAATGTTTTGAATGTCATCAGTCTTGTGCAAAGCAGAAGTTGTGAACCCAAAAAAATGACCCTATATTCACCAGGGGCCTCATGTATAAACGGTGCGTATGCACAGAAATGTTGCGTAAGAACGTTTCCACGTTCAAATCGTGATGTATAAAACCTACACTTGGCGTAAAGCCACGCATTTTTCCACGGTAGCTCATACCCTGTTGTACGCAAGTTCTCTGCATGGTTTTGCAGACTGGCGGCACCCAGCGTCAAAGCAGTGCTACTGTTCCTGTGTGGTTACCCTTTCTTAGATCCACATCCACGACGGCAGCTGAATCAAATACACTGAAATTAACCGCATATCGTTCATAAATTAAATGCATCTGATTGTAATTAACCTGTAACAATATAATGGTCCACAGAATGGTCAAACTATTCTAAATACCATAACTGCTTTAGCGTTGTTACTCTCACTGCACCTTCTTCTTCTTCTTTCAGCTGCTCCCGTTAGGGGTTGCCACAGCGGATCATCTTTTTCCATATTACTCTCACTGTACCACTCGGAGTATTTATATCACTGTATCCGAGTGTGAATCACAGATCTACAGCGATTGGAAAGAGAATTATCAGTATACAGCATCAAGCACCCTCTGCCTCAGCCATTCGCTATTTGAACTGCTCTCATCCGACCAACGCTTCACAGCCTTTCCTGTTCGGACCTTGCAGTTCACAAACAGTTTCATCCCAAGAACTATACACGCACTCAATCAGTCCATCAAGTGCTCCTTGTAAAACTGTTTGTACTTGCAAGTTACCGTGAGGTAATTGTAATTATGATAGTTATAATATTGCACAACCTGAGCCACTTTATGAAGCGCGTATTTACATATGATGACAATATCATTTTTAAGATGAAATGCAGCAAAATTTGTTGATTATACAGATAAAACTTTAACTTTAACTACACGGTGCCGCAGCGCTAGCGAGCTTGAGCTTCGTTCACGGTTTGTTCCTGCCTCACGCTGTTTTCATGCTGTGGCTGGTGCGACACTGGAAGGATAGATGGATAGAATAATTAAACATTACGAAGATATTTCGATGTTCCTTAAAAGTTTTGAAGAATCTGCGTTCTAAGCTTACAGATGGCTTCACGTCTATTACAGAGCTGATTGTGTGGCAATTGGGTATTTGGAGAAAGAAAAGTAAGGACAGGAATTGGAGGTTAGTACGTTTGAAAAAGACAGTACTTCTGTAATAAAGCATTTCATTGAAGGTCGCGCATGGCACAGCAAGCATCTTGCTGTAAGACATGAACGATCACTGCGCCACCGTGTTCCCATGTTTAATTACATGCTTTAACTCATATCATCATGAAAATTATATCACGTATACATCTCAGTATTTTAATTACTCAGAGAGCTATAATATTACGAACATAATGGATTCTGTGTCCTGTCAGAGGAAAAGCACGTAGTGATTCAGGCACATAGAGTACATATAAGATCAAATACAAAACAAAGCATTTAACGTGCTACTTTAGTAGATGGGATTTGAGAAACTAGTAAATTAAATGATTTTAAGATGAAGTTTATGATGTTCTACTTTAATGACAAAATAAACTACGAGATTAAAGTTGACATTTCGTGCTTTTTTCACACTGTGTGCCTTTTTTTTCCACTGTACCCTAACAAACTTTCATATGACACTCAGGCGGTGGGCTACGAGTCGCCTCTTCATGCCGACTTTGATATGTGACAACTTTTTTACTTCGGGCACTGTGCGACTTTGTGAACTTGAGCTTTCGAGTTTCTCCAACACGCTATATCACTCGATCAACTTCCTTTTGTTGCTTATATAACTGTTTAAACCAACAAATACTACGTTTTTCTTTGCCTCTATTTGGTATTCGCTGAAATTCTTCTATTTTTCCTTGTACTTTTGCCTTTGCCTTTTCACAGATCGCTGGGCTTAAGGGCTATTTATATTGATTTGCATATTCAAAGAAGCGTAATTCTGGGAGGAGTTGGGGAGGGACAGCAACCTCGTGCACGTGCGTTTATTTCCACGCTGAGCGGGATTTATGTAGCGGAAGAACACAGAAGTTGGCGAACGCACAGATTCCTGCATCTAGATTTTTCTGTGCGTAAGCACATTTTGGCTTTTGTGCTTACGTCATGTTATAGTGCGAATTCTACCCATGGCGTTATGCATGAGGCCCCAGGTGTCTCAGAGTGAAAATACAGTCCCCAAGTTGCTGGCAAATCAGGGTTTGGCCCTACATTTACATGCACCAATGGAAAATATTTAAAACTTAAGGTGGCTTCTAACTGGTCAAGTACTTAGGAGATCTCACTCTTTCTTAAACATTACCAAGTTGTCAACTCTGACAGGAGGCTAAGCAGAGCAATATTTCATTATGAAAGTAGCATTTTGTTTTCACGTTTCTTTCTTTAAAACAGTATTTAATTAAATGAAAATGATCAAATACTAATTGTTCTCATTTGCACATAAAACAATATTTGTACATGTTCCTCATTTCTCTATGCTTTATAGACACATATTAGACTTGTGAATTATGGTTCTACCTTAATTCAAAGGTTGTAAGTATTGTGTTCATCTACAAATGGCACAACCAGAGAAATTATACTCTTCTATATAGTACCTTTCACAGAGCACAGCTCTACAATCAGTTTCGCAAAGCACACAAAAAAAATCAAAGCAAGAAGATACAATAACGAGTGCAGTGAAGTTCAGAGTATGTCTTCTTGTGTTTACAAAATCATCTGGTAATCCGGGCAGGAAACACAGCAACAAAAACAACTTTCTACCCAAAAATCTGTTTAACATCAAATGCAGCTACTTATCTAAACATTTTTCAAAATGAAAATAAAAGTCACAGCTTTCCGTTTTCCCATAAACATCCATCTATCCTCTCAATCAGCTTTTTGTATTCACCTCAACAGGGTCATGGGGAGCTAGAAGCAGTCCTGATGACATGAAAGTCTGAAAGCAAGCACTGTTTATAATAAGGCTTATGGCATAAAGGCGTTATCAATGCAACGGTCAAGAAATAATATCTAGTGTATCTGGTGGTGCCCAAAGGATAGAAAAAGAAGGCAGCAAAGCCAACTCATGATAAGATAAAAACAGACCAATGCACAAAAAAAAAAAAAAAAAAAAAAAAAAAAAAAACATACAGTGACATCAGAGGACAAATATGCCTATGAATCAGATGTATTCACAAGGAGAATTTTCCTCACAATAACAAAAAAAATAATTATCACACAAGCTGGCATATATGTAAATATATTTATATCAGTATGGTATAATCAATATGGGTCAACTCTGAAGTCAAAGAAATGTCTGCAAGGAGCGTCTCTTGAAAAACCATTGCCTGCCAGGCAACTAATGTTATTTGAAAAGTTTCTAGCTATGGACTTGTACCCCCCATGCCAATTTTCACTGCAAACTCCAGATGCAGACCACTCTCAAACCCAGCACTATCTGCCACATAAATAAAAAAATACCCATTGCATTAGTGTTCATAGATGGGACTCTAATAATAAATAATAAATCAGTTACTAAAACTAGTATTGAACTGATCCCTAAAAATAATCATTAGTACTGTAGTATTTTAAAGTCAATTCTAACCGCACATGAAGTTTTAAATAATCTTACTCTGTCCTACATTTTGGAATGCCGGTCTCCCTACACTCCAAGTTGTAACCTTAGATCTTCTAATGGTGGTCTCCTTATAATTCCAAGAGCCAAGCTTAAAAGAAGTGGTGAGGCAGCCTGTTGCGGTTATTCACCCAATTCCTGCAATACATCACCAATAGAAATTTGCCAGGCTAATACTGTGGAACAATTTTTTAAAAAACTGCCAAAAACTTAATATTTTAATGTGGCATTTTCTTAGCTACATTTTAGTTGAATTCCTAATAGACTATATGGGCACAGAATTATCATATTCTTCAGGGATTTGCAGTCTTTACTAATCTCTACTTTTATTTGCGGTCTTTTCCGTTTATGCTGTTGTGGCACTCTGGGTCACCAACATCTGATCAAGGCACCACGCAGCCCTCTGTAATGATGGAATGAAGGTGGGCACCCCAGTTGTTGATCCGATCCTCTTATATAAAAAGCCTGGAAACAAAGAGGATGAATTAAGAACATTTATGTTTAGGTAGAATGCTCAGTGGGGACTGGGCAGTTTTTTGGCCTTGAAACCCTTGCAATTTTTTTTTTCCGTCCTCCCAGCCATCTGACCTTATTACCGGACTCATTTTTAGAGATCATGACATTGTATACAAGTACACTACTCTTCTGCATGATATTTATCTTAAGATTGTTTATATTTTTTTTCTTTTTGTTACTTATTCTTTAATATTATTGCCTAATAATTGTTTTTCTTTTCTTTTAGCTTTCTCTTTGACACCTTGTAAAGCACTTTGAGCTACATTGAAATGGAAATTTGCAATAGAAATAAATGTTGTTGTTGTCTCATACATGATCCACAAAGAAAGACATAAGGACAGAGATTAGTTGCTTATCAGTGTCTGAAATTAATATATCACCACTCTATCCAGCTCACTAAGGACAGCTTCATTGAGCTCCTGATGCTAACAGTTCACTTCTAAGTCCAACACAGCAGGTTTGGGACGCACTACCAGCAGTATGCCAAAGTGCAAATCTTCAGACTGAGAAGCTTCTTGGTGCGAGTCCGCAGCAATTTACTTTGCCACGAATCAAGCCAGTATGTTTCACCATTAGCATTTCACAAAACACATACTCTTCCCAAATTTTGCCCTTGAAAAATATTAAGGTGCCCAAGAATTACTGTGAAATACCAGAAAATCGTAAACAAGAACTGAAACAGACAAGGGTGAAAACCATGAGAACAAACTAAAACAGGAAACCAGAAACCAAGGGGTAAGATGACACCCAATAGTTAAAGTCAGAAACAAAATATCAATCCTAATGTTAGGACCTACAAAATTATAAAGCAGTTTTATTCAATGAGGGATGAAGGAAAAGGAGTATGTGGGTCCTTTTCATAGTTAATGTTCAGTGACTTAACACATTGCAAAAAAGACATGAACTAAAAAGAACTTTCTCCATTCTTATTCTAGGTGATAATAAAGAACAGGAATAAGACCCAAAACCTGAAATAAACTCAACACACATGTGTGTAACAGTAAATATTATGACAAAAAAAATGTTTTTTGATGGAACTGTTCAGTTCAGTTCACCTAATCCTTTTCAGGTAAACTTTCTTGTGAAGATATCAGGTAAACTTTCTTGTGAAGATAATATTCTTACTAACAATTCTTGGTTATATAACCCAGCAAACCACAATAGCTTTATATATAATATTGGCACAAACTTTCTTGTGAAGATAATATTCTTACTAACAATTCTTGGATATAACCCAGCAGACCACAATAGCTTTATATGTAATACTGGCAAAATACGCAAACATTATCTGTACTAACACCCTGCCAAAAAAAAAAAAAAACTTGCACCAACTTTGAGGAAAAAAAAAAATAAAAAAACATTAGTAGAAGAGAAAAAGTTTGTAAACTAAAAAGGATAACTAGGGATATGTAAAAGCTTTCAGAAAAAAAAATAACGACATTGCTATTAAAATTGTACACTGACTGAATCTGTGGCTTAAAGGCAAAAAAAAAAAAAAAAAGTAATTTGTACATTAAATTCACACACATTTCAGTGTTGCAGGAGCAAAGATGGCCTCAACCCCTGAAGGTAAAATGACAAATATTTACTGATACAAAGCCAATTAACATAGTATGGATGCCTTTGGGTTTCAGGCAAAACATATGAGAAAACCTTCCCAGGCAGTAGAAGAACACACAAACTGGACACAGGGATTGACTTCACCCATATTCAAATTTAAAACCCTGAAACTTACACAGAATTCCAAACCACCACACCACTGTGCCACACCAAATCATCACAAATACAGTATAAACGAAATGAATCTAATCCATTAGAGTAGCCATCAAATATTTACAACAGGAGCACAGTGAGAAATATGCCACATTATCAGCCAACAAGGAAATTTCTAGATAAGGAAAAAATAAACAAATGACATCAGAAACTGAGCAAGACAGAGGGAGCCATTTGTACATGAAATATGCACATAAAAAAAATACACAAAAAAAAGTTAAAGGGGTTGTTCAAGTTGTGCTTTAAGGCTGGGAACTGAGTGAACACGACTTCCTTCTACTGATTAGCCTAAACCTGTTCACTGGGTGTCAGCACTGCTGACTCAGGAGAAACTCAAGAGTTCAAATGCCTTAGTGACATTTTAAATAAGGAGGCAAACAGTTTATTTAACAAAAAGCAATGAAGAAAAGGTAAGTAACATGGCATTGCAGAGAAGCAGAACAGCTAAATACTGTCAAACCAGCTTAATCCAATGCAGTGTTAAGACAAAGGTCCCCACACAGATGGGTTCTAACAAAGCACAGCTACAGACCCTTCAGCATGATAACACCACAAAGGCAAAAGAGTGATTGAACAGCAAGCCTTGCAACACCGAAGGGCCTGTGTGTAATAATGTTACGAAACTGTTCTGATTTTCCATGATACCAGGCCTCTACTTGTGGCATCATTCTCACATGTTTTAGTTATGAATAACTAGTCACAAGCTTCTGTTGTCAAACAGGATCTATTAAAATTTAGATAGGAGGGAAAAAAATAACAGGAAAAAAACCTGAAGTATAACACTACCATAAAGAGACAACCTTCTGTTTTTGTGTGTGTGTGTGTGTGTGTGTGTGTGTGTGTAACAATCAGAATTGTTCATTTTATTGCTAATATTTTGCCAAAACAAACAACTGTCCAATGTCCAGCCAAAAAATGACAGATCTTAAACAGAACGCACAAAACCAAGCCCCAATCACATATATTTCAATTATATATCTCTCTATTATAAAAGAAAATCTTGAGATAAGACTATTGCCATTAGATTTTTTTCAAGTCCCACCCTCCTCTCAACAATTTTCAACCATAACCACAGTCCTCTCACCTCTCATCCATGTGAATGCTTTTGTCAGACAAAGTTCCTGTGCTCTCAGGTCTTATACATTTTACATTTTCCTCACTTTAAGTTCTCAATAAAAGAAGACGTATTATGTCCAAATCTTATTGAAGAATTTCATCCCAAAGGGTTATCAACAGAAGAAATGAGTACATGGGCAATCGTAGCACAGAGAAAAGCTGAAGTCAAACGCATTAACGAGAAAATTGTCGATCGGTTACACTGCAAATTGGTTAAATGCATATCAATAGACTATGCTGAAACAGTTGGAGGTGATGGTGTGGAAGATGAAAACATCAACTTACAATATCACGACGAATATCTACAACCGTTAACACGGTCTCTGGTCTTCCACCGGCCGAATTACTGCTGAAAGAAGGATGTATCGTAATGTTATTGTCTAACATAATAATAATAATAATAATAATAATAATACAATGTTATTGTGAATTTCCCATTGGGATTAATAAAGTATCTATCTATCTATCTATCTATCTAATTTATGTCTGAGTGATGGGCTATACAATAGGACAAGATTAGTTGCATTCAAAATTGGTAGAACAATTCTGACATGTAAAATTTTAACAGGCAACAAAAAAGGTAATATTAGTACATCTTCCACGGATAACATTAGGCACCAAAGGAGATCTTGATATGCCATTCGTATTAAAACATTTACAGCTTCCTGTTAGAATAGGTTTTGCTATGACAATTAACAAATCATAGGGGCAAACATTCGAAAAAGTCAGTTTATTTATTAGAGAGAAAAACGATATTAACTCACGAGCAGTAATGCATTGTGTTGTCACGATTCAAGTCCAGACACGGAATCAAAATTCAATGCAATACTGACAAAAAGTTAATTAAAAAATTGTTTTTATTGAAGTTTTACAGTAAAAGTGTAAGGTTAAAAAGTATTTGCGTGTTACTCTCAAAGTCAAACAGAATGAAAACGTATAGCGCAATGAATAACTAACGCAACATGAAACAATTTTCTTCATTACATTTTACTATTTTTGATTATGGTTAATTACAGGCAGTCCCCAGGTTACGTACGAGATAGGGACAGTAGGTTTGTATGTTAGTCGGAACAGGTACATTATTTTAATAAATGCTATTGTTGACCGACTATAACCAAGTGCTCTGCCAATGAATGATGGAGTTTCACCTCTCTCTGACCTTTTTATTATTTCTACTTTATTTTCAATGGTGATGGTTTTTCTCTTCTTTACTGTATCACTAGCACTTGCATCAGATTTGTGTTTCAGAGACATTCTTGAAAGATGAAGACAAAAGGTTAAGATGAGCTCTTCTGCACAGCACTGTATATGCTATCACAGCAGGAAGGCACCAGTCATCAACAAGTCTGGTGTACTGACAAGAGACAACTTCCTGCTATGTGCGTAACAGTACAAGCAGGCTTGCTATTGAGAATGAATGGGGGCGGCGAGGGGTGGTTCATCTCCAGCTCACCTCGCAGTCACCTCCACTACAGTATGCTGTAGAAAGAACACGGTGCGGCCAAAGGCAAGTAGTGAATCGCCCAACCTCAATTCAACAGGCAGCCATCCGAGGCACACTACAATGCTACCCCCACCACCCCGTTCAGCCACAACTGGGTCACCGCTTGCAGCATTACCAGCCGTGTGTGCTGGGCAGTCAGTGAAATGCCCCCCTCTGCTTCATCCAGCCTGCATCCAGTCAGGAGCAGTAGCTGCAGCGGCGTAGCACATGAGCGATAGCTGTGGCCCCGGTGACTATGGACAACGGGTCACCGCTTGCTGCCCAAGGGACACTACACTGCGTGAGCAGTGAAATCGCCCCCCTCCAGCCACTGCTTGCAGCATCCCCAGGCCAAAGATGATGGAGCGGCAGTTACTGAGGCGCATGCGTCGCAGCTGCATCCTCGTTCGTAAGTTGTAGGTCGGATGTCCGTAACCTGGGGACTACCTGTACTCGCTATAATGTACAACAGTTAGTTCTATTATGCATATGTAACAATTCCCATGAAAATAACAATCTGTTTAAATTGTACATCCGCTTCCCCATACGCGAGCGGCAGAACCACAAAGAGGCTAGCATGTAGCACCCGCACGGGGGTGGGCGATCGAAGAGAGCAGGGGGCAGAGACCCCTAGTTATTACATAATATTATTCATTACTATTCATTGACTTCTGGTCCATTACAGGGTACATTTCAAGGTGCTATTTTTTTTGTTTTTAAGTGCCTAAATGGATGAGCACCTTCCTATCTTCCAACGTATTACACTTTTATATTCCATCTCGCCAACGTGGGTCCTCTGATCAGACACTCTTAGAAAGTGTGCCTATACAACAGCCGCCACTCCGCTCTGCAACAATCAATCTGATCGTGTCAGTGTGACAATCTGGGATAGCTACACTGTCATACTAATTGAACTGGAGACTGTTGATAGTATCGAACTGAGATGCACTGGGTAAGGAGGGCACATAAGCAAGAGTAAGGTGCAACAAAGTGCCTATGTGCTTTTGTTTAGAAAAAACAAAGTGTTCAAAAAGTACAGTGTTCCATCCATTATAATAAGTACCCTAAGTTCTTGTCTATAAGCCGCGGCTTATCTAAGGAAAAAAGTTGTGAAAATGAAAAAATAGAATATCGGCTTATACATAAGTCCGGCTTATACAGTAATCCCTCCTCCATCGCGGGGGTTGCATTCCAGAGCCACCCGCGAAATAAGAAAATCCGCGAAGTAGAAACCATATGTTTATATGGTTATTTTTATATTGTCATGCTTGGGTCACAGATTTGCGCAGAAACACAGGAGGTTGTAGAGAGACAGGAACGTTATTCAAACACTGCATACAAACATTTGTCTCTTTTTCAAAAGTTTAAACTGTGCTCCATGACAAGACAGAGATGACAGTTCTGTCTCACAATTAAAAGAGTGCAAACATATCTTCCTCTTCAAAGGTGTGTGTGTCAGGAGCACAGAATGTCACATAGATAGAGAAAACAATCTCTAGCAAACAAATCAGTGGTGCTGTTTGGCTTTTAAGTATGCGAAGCACCGCGGCACAAAGCTGTTGAAGGCGGCAGCTCACACCCCCTCCGTCAGGAGCAGGAAGAGAGAGAGAGACAGAGACAGTGTTTGTTTTTCAGTCAAAAATCAATACGTGCCCTTTGAGTTTTTAAGTATGCGAAGCACTGTGCAGCATGTCTTTTCAGGAATCAGCTTTACAAAAGATAGCAACGTGAAGATAATCTTTCAGCATTTTTAGACGAGCGTCCGTATCGTCTAGGTGTGCGAACAGCCCCCCTGCTCAATCCCCATACATCAGGATCACAGATAGTGCAAGAGTGAGATAAAAGTAAGCAATCTAGCTTCTCAGCCATCTGCCAATAGCGTCCCTTGTATGAAATCAACTGGGCAAACCAACTGAGGAAGCATGTACCAGAAATTAAAAGACCCATTGTCCGCAGAAATCCGCGAACCAGCAAAAAATCCGCGATATATATTTAAATATGCTTACATATAAAATCACAATTTAAATGACCGCTACGCGCGCGTGTTGACTCAACGACGCCCAGAGCAGAAAGAACGCGCTCCGGCCGCTCCAACCGCGCCATGCGGGGAGTGAGAGAGACGCCAATATCTCACACTCTCTCCCCCCTTAAAGAAATGAAATGGGTGCGAGTGAGACCACTGACCTCCCTCCCTTCTATTAGTTATAGGTTATAGTACGTTCGGCTTATCCATGAGTCCGGCTTATCTATGATACGATTTTATTTTAAAAATTCGTATGATTTTTGGTCTCCGGCTTATACATGAGTCCGGCTTATAGACAAGAACCTAGGGTAAATCAATCCAGGATTAAAAAAAAAAAAGTGAAGGTTAAGAGACAATTAATAAATAGATCCATAAATAAATCCATACAGCAGAGGTTAAAATCCACTAGCAGAAATCCATACTTTGAAAAACAATGCTGAACCACACTGCTTCCAATATTAAAACTAGTGTTTCTTCGGTTTACCTTTAAGTGGTCTCTGCAGCCAAATGAGATGTGCACTAACAGGTGCAGTAAACCTTTGTATGGGCTCAGGCCCCTGCCATCAAGCCAGACATTCTGCAGGGCACTACACACAGCCCGACTCCGTCTTCTCTAGGCATCCGTGAGATCATAAGGTAGCCATCATCAACATGAATGCAAAGCCAGCTAATTTCCCCACCATCACACAAGAGCAGCTTGTGCACACTTCCACAAGTACCTGTACCTATTCTGAGCCTGAGGGCACCATTTTTATTTATTAAGAACTGCACATCGCCAAGGACCTACAATGTGTTTCATCATAGTCAGGTCTGCAACAACTGTGGTTATTTTTAAGTTCAGATTGAAAACACATCTTTTCTGTTTGACCTTTAATTATAATTGCTTCATTTAATATATTTGTTTTATGTCTTTTTTTATCTTTATCCTGTCTTAGAATGTAGGTCTTTTGACCTTTTTTATGTGCAGCACTTTGGTCAAGATTGGTTGTTTTAAAATTTAAATATAACTAAACTGCACTATTGTTTATTCTGGGTAATGTTACTTATTCAAGACAACATACAGGAGCAGAATACACTACAGTTATTTTAATATACACATTTATAGCCCTTTTACATGACAGCATAGTAGTGCAGTGATTAGCAATGCTGCCAGTCATTGATAATGTGAAGTTTGTATGTCCAAAATGGGACCAGTGCAATTGTGTGCATGTGTAGGAGTTGACCCTGCAAAGATTTGTCCAGGGCTTTTTTCCTGCTTTGTATTGCTGGGGTAGACTCTGGCCAACTACAACTCTGAAATGGATTAAGAAGATTTGACAATGTATGCATGTTTTATATAAAAATAGATTTTAAAAAAGTAAGCATTCTCACACTTACTACATCAAAAACAAGGTTGCATTTATTAAACCCAATTAAGAAGGTATGGACAGACATCACAGGGCTTCGTCCTTGTTTTGCATGGCTCCTTCCACGCGTCTCACTTCGGCATCATTCATGGCCTAGACATTTCACACCACTAGCCACACTCTGTGCATGCACCATATTGCGTTTAATGCAGACTTTGTTATGAAGGAGCTTCATTCTCATAGGATTCTTTAACCGACACATTACTGTCTGTACTGCACACACATTACATAACATTTTGTCTTGTGTCATCCCTTCTTTAATATCATACACCAAGAAAGAATGAGAATAATTAGTTGCATATTGAACATCATGTGGTTGTGTGGATAAAAGTGTTGAAAACTACTATTTTGCTTCCTTCAGAAAAGAACTCTAAGAATTACCACATGGTAGAAACCTGAGCAACAAATGGTAAATAATTACTCCGTACGGTCATTACGCTACTTAAGTGCTTACCCTTGGAAACCCATTACTTAGCGCAAAATTTGGGATTTACTGTATAAAACACAAACTTGCCATAAAAAGCGCCTTAATGTTACAGCAAATTTCTACCATTCATAAGTCCTATGCAGACTTTTTTTTTTTGGGTGTTGGCATTTTACCGAATCCAGGTGGCAGGGCAAAGAAGTGCACAGAAAATCTTACTACACATTTCAAGGACACAGCAGTCACATTCCAAGGTTCTTGAACTAAATTTTTGTATACGAGTTACTTGACATGTTCTCTACGGCAGTCTTCAACATTGGTAGTGATTCCTAATGCATATACTTAATGTCAACTGCCTTATTGTGTAGCCTGTTTTCTCTATAAATAGCAAGGGCAACATTAGCTCTTTTGAAAGATACCAATATTGGCAGTTTATGGAAGAAGCAGGTTTTCATAAATTACAAGGATTTTTTGTGTCAGGATGATTACTGGCTTATAAGACAAATAGACTTCTTAGAGCCATCCTCTTTGAGCTTTGTGATGAACTGGAGCCTACATTACAGTGACCATCATGCAGAAATGAAGAGATCCATGCTCCTTTTCAAGTTTCAGCAACCATAGGGTATTTTTCGACAGGTGCTTTTAAGCACAAACTGTCTAACCAGTCAGGAATATCAGAAATCCCTGAGCTATGGCATGCAATAATAATAATAATAATTCATTACATTTATATAGCGCTTTTCTCAGTACTCAAAGCGCTATCCACACAGGGAGGAACCGGGAAGTATGGGATGGTGTAATTAAGATGTTACCAACATACATCCAATTCCCTTATAGTCAGGGTGAGCAAGCCGAGATCAAACGGCAATTTGCAGCAATTGCCGATTTTCCTAATGTAATCGGTACAAGTGACTGCACACATGTTGTGATAAACGCATTCATTACAGAATGAATCTGCTTTTGTAAAGAGAAAGTGCTTTCATTCAATTACCAGATAACTAATATGTGATGCTGAAATGTTTCTAACTAACATTGTTGTGAGGTGGTGTGTCTCAAACCATGATTTCTCCACTTGTGTGGGAAGCAGACTTCAGGGTCCTGATGTGTGTGATTTTTGGTTTCTTGATAAGTATTCCTAATGGACATGATTGCAGTTAAGTTTAGTACATTACAAACAACTTGTATAATCTTTGTTTCTGGTGATAGCCAGGCTTAACGCCACTCACCAACCCAGAGTCAAAACGAAAGGAATTTCCGCACACGGACAGTGATAGAATGTACCGCTGGTTAATTAAAAGATAAGATAGCAGTGTTATGACTCGTTGTGCCGCACACCGATGGTATCATGGCACATTGTTACTGCTCTCTCCACTCAGCTGCTGTCATTTGCTCCCACTTTTGATTTTTTCTATTGTGTGTGACTCCTGCAGGGAGACCATCAGAAAGAGTGTTCTTGTGGTTTTCAGCTTCAGTCAGTAATACTCTAAGTTTACATTTACTGAAGTTTCGTTTTCAGCCCTTTTTCTTCTGTTCTCTCATAGTTTGTTGTAAAAATGTTACTGAAGAACATGGCCAAATTTATATGGAGATTAAATCGCCTTGTCTGAATATTCACGATCTAAAGCCATACATACTGATGGGAGGTAATGGGGAGGAGGTAATGGGGAGTCCCTAAAACAGGTGCACAAACCGTTTTCAACTGATTTGTGATTTATAAAAGGAACTTGCCATGGCATGTAACAGGCATATGGTTTTATAAACTGGATATTTTTTGTGCAAATGCTATTTTTCCCTTTCAAGCAACAGCAAAATTTAAGTATGGAATCTAAGCATCTGTGTCTGGCTTGTCTGACCCTTTTTCTACAATGTGGTCATGGTTGTACAATTAGCTGATGAACATATATTTTTCTTTATCAGTTTTGTTAATTACTTTCTACTCGGTTTTTAATATATTTGAGCAAATCTGCATCCTTATATGCAATAGTTTTGTATTAAGCGAGTCGTCATCATCATCGCTCAGTCATGCAAGTGGCTGTAGCAGACTTTTGGCAGTCGAGAACAATACAGGTTATAAAGCATTTTTATTTTCCTTTAGGACTCTTTATAATCATAAGAATAGCCTTCAAATCATTTCATAAAGATTTGAGACTTGTTCCTGCTTGACTTCTTTGTATTTTGTTTTGTTCGAAAAACAGTCACTGTGTCTTATTTTGAGCATGATTCTGTAGCGGTTTATTGTGTAGCAATCTAGCATTACAGTATTTTGATTCGTTCATTGAGGGTACATGTTTCAGTGCTATAAAGGAGAATGCTGAAGCATAAAGGCACTGAAAAAATTGTATCTTGAGTTCAGTAGAAATATGTTTGTTTTGCCAGTTTGGTGAGTGGTATAATCTATTCTTATCTTTGTCTCGAGTGTGGTCGTGGAGCTCTTCACCTGTACTTGATTAGGAGCGCAGTGCAAGAACAAAGTCATTCATATTGTTGAATAGCATTTCTGAGGGGACAATGATAGACTGGCCATCTAGCTCTGTGAAGAGGCGAGGTTTCTTGTTTTTTTAGGCTGTCAAAAAACAGTGCCTGTTAAAGCCCACTGAGGCATTCCTTGTGAGATTTTGGGCTATACAAGAAATAAATTGTTGTTGTTGCAAGTAAGGTTTTAATACGAAGCTGCACTTGAGACAAAATTAAGCATGACTCCTGTTTTTATTTCTATGACCTTGATCGCTTCTTTAACATTTAAGCAACCGCATTCAGAATTTTTAATTGAACTGTTTGTAACCAGCTGGCATCTAATGATGAGATGCAAATGACTAAGTCATAACCAGCTAATGTGGTCCGACTTGCATCCATATAGATCAAATTGTAAAGTGAAACTAAAAAAAAAAACAAAAAAACACACAATTGTAAATAAATTAGCTAAAAGTGAAGTACCAAGAAGTGGTACGTGCTTCAGTCTACAACCCACTTGGAGGATATCTCAAAAAAGACAGAATAAAAGCACTAAAGAGCCATATAATTAGGTGACAGATTTCATTAACAACAAATATGGACCTCAGATGCAAATTTGTTGAAGAAAAACCAGGAACCAGGCTGGGGATCCTTGCCGTAGCCAAACCATTCTTGCTCTAATCACCATTTTTAAACATTTATTTGGTTTGGTTCCTTTCAAGACTCGATTTTGGTTTAGATAATAATTGCATCTTTTTGAAGATAACAGCAATGCAAGTGCAGAACAACATATAGACAAAATGCAAGCACTTAACTATAGTTTAGCCTATGGCCTTATGAGCGCTGTTCAAAATGACTTGGAAATTTTGCTGTGCTATAAGAAATTATACAGGAAAATAAAGGAACTGGAAGCAACAAGCATAGCGTGAAACATAAAATGACACTAAGAAAAAAAAATTACAAAATCAAATGGTCTACTTAAGCAGCAAACAGACGACGGGCATCATAGTAACTTCCAGAACTTCTTTTATGTTGTTTTGTAGTCAGGTATCCATCAGTTAAGTTAGTTACCTACACACTAGTGTTTTACAAAGCAAAAGGTGAGAAAAAGAAAATGAAGGCATTAGTACTGTTAATCAATACAGCAGCCTTTAAATAGAGAAGCAGGAAAATAAAGTAAGGAAGTAGGTCTCTCAAAAAAAAATAAATAAATAAAAGGCGCTTCTTTCATACCTACATGAGCTACCATTCATTTTATTTTCTGATCCTTCTGACATGCCGTGGTGCTTTAATTCACACATTCAGCTATTTCATACTGATTTACACAATAAGGAATCATTTGACTCCTATACCGGGCAATGACAGCCATTGCTTTCGTATAAAATGCATGCGACAGCTCTTCAGCCAACTCTTGCCTTTTCATAAATTCCAACAAGTGCTTAATCATGCTAGAAGAATAATGTACTGAATGCTGCTCATATTGAGGGCCTTTGAATTACTGAAAATCCTATTGGCCTATTACTGTAACAGGTGATCCAGATTCAAACACCAAATAAACTGCCAGAAACAACCTTCCAGAACTCTTTGCATTTGACAAGACGGATTACCTGTTTTGTCAATGAAATCTGAATTTTTAAATCCCAGGTATACACGGAGGTGTATATAAAGTTCAGTAAAATATAGGTTAAGTAGGTTGACACCAGCAGTTTACAGTATCAGACACAAACAAGATTCATATAAAACAGCTCTCAGTGAGACTTGGTATCTTTAACAAGAAAAAAATCAAAATCAAAAGCTTGAAAAGCTTGCAGTAAATGTGCATCATTAGCTATGTGTGTGTGTGCGCCAAAAATGCTCCAAAAATAGATCTCTTTGTACAGTTACATAAAAACTGTCTAATCTAAACTGTTCTTCTAGGGTGCCTTTAATCATTCAGTCAGGAAACTTGAATTTTGACAGATCTGAAAAAAGGAACAAAAGGCAAGAGGGTGACCTTGGCAGGTGCACCAAGATGTCTTCTTCTACACGAGAGATCATTTGTAAACAGCTGCTTCTGAAATGGCATGGACAACATGGGCTTGTAAGAGCGCATCTGTTCGGTTTTCAATTTACAGTACACAACACAGCAGCTGCCGGGTTTATGTAGTGACACACCTCTGCACAATACTGCTTGGACTAAATCACGACTTTGCAGTCTTTCAGTAACATTAAACTTGAATATCATTCCAAGCAACCATTTCAACAGCAGAAAGACTTTGTTGTATTACAACTATTCAAATAATTAACACTTCAGGTTCAAAGAGGTTAGTTAGAGCACGCATCCATCCATTTTCAAACTTGTTTATCCTGAGCAGGGTCACGAGGAAGCTGGACCAGCAGCATGCATCGGGTACAAGACAGGAGAAATCCTTGGACAGGGTGCTAGTCTATCACAGGGTGAACACACACATGAACACACACTAGGGTGGATTCACCAATGAACACACCTAACCAGCAAATTCAGTTCACCCTAAAACTATAACACAGTCATACTGCAACATCTATTTTTCAACTCACTTTTGCAGGTTTATAATCAATTTGCTCTCTTATTCACCATAAAGCATTGGCAGACTGCTTGCATATAATGAAATAAATACAAGATGCAATTACAAAGCTATTTTCATAATTAAAAGTTCAAAATGAGAATGCCCCAACCCTTTCTTGGTGGCAAAACAAAAACAGATGGAAGCCAATTTATTTTCCAAGGACAACACTTAAAGACAATGTCTCAGTAGACAAACTGGCAAGGGCATGATCCTCTTTCAGCATTTTCTAACAAGAGATGCATTTCAGATTGCAAGCATCCTTCAGAATACAGCAAATACTTTCTTAATGAGAAGAAGGGCAATGCATAAAAAAAAAAAAGTATGTGCAGTTAGTTTTTTAATTTATGGATTTAGAAATCAAACTAGAAACTGTTATTTTATTTTTAATTCCAGTTCATTCCTAGATCATAGTTGCTCCAATGCTTATATATACAGGAGACACAAGAATACCTAACATTCAGGTAGTGCACACACACTCGTATCACATATCCCCATATAGAGAAAGGATATTTCATGTTTACTAGCATGTTTTTCTTGCCATGACCAGAAAACTCTGTCAAACATGTGACTTAAAAAGAAAGGTAAAACTGAACAGCCATAAGATTTGTACTTTATAAAATAAAAGCATTTTACAGAAAACAAGCAAGAGAATAAATATTCAGCAAACAGAAAGCTGTAGTACATATATTAAAACTAGACATGTTAGCCGACTCCACTGTAAAACTTGGGCCTCGGCTATAATCAAGGCCCTGCTTACTTACTTATCATTACTTACAAACCCGAGCACACAATAAGATCTCAAGATGGAATCATAAGCAGGCTGGCAATGATTAACAAAATAACAGTTTGGGGGGTTTGCTTTGCTACAGGGCCCCGAAGCTGTGGAATGATGTGCCTGCTACTAGAAGAGGTACCCCTCCCGGCTGAAGACTCTCAACTTCAGTTGAACGTACCCTAAGAACAGCCATCTAGCCATCTCTATGAAGAGGATTACTTGTGTTGTATTTGCCCATTTTTTGACACCCACTGCACACCCAACCTTCCTGAAAGGAGGTCTGTCTGTGAATGGCCTTTCCCAAGATTTACTTGTCTACTTAGGGAGTCAAGGCTGGGTGGCGGACAAAAACCTTGCGTGATTTTGGGCCATAAAATAAACAAATTGTTCTTGTTATTGTGTTGTTATAGTGCCATCAATTAATCAGATGTACTGTATATACTCGTGTTTAAGTTCGGTCTTGAAACCCAAAAAATCGATCATAAAAAAATCAGACCCAGACTTGTACGCCCATTCAAAAATGCGACACTTAAATTAGAATTTTTTTTTTTTAAAACATTTTCTTGCCTCCTCCAATCTCGCATCAGTTTCTCAGATGCATCGAATTTTGCTGCAGCAGCGCAGCTACCAATTTCTTTTGCTTCTTCAGTGACGTTTAATTTAAAACCAGCTTCATATTTTCTTCTGATCGAATGCTCCATCGTAGATAAGGGATGCTCTTACGATAAAGGTGTATGAGGGTGTGAAATACAAAAAACACAAATCAGTGCAAACGTCGCTTTGGAATAGTTTGGGTCTAACCGTGTGGTCACGTAGACATGAGATAGAGAGAGAGAGAGAGAGAGAGAGAGAGAGAGGGGTTAGGAGCACACAACTGATACAGTGCATTGCCGTATCCGTGCTCCGTGATTACTCTCTCAGGTGGGCATTAGAAAATCATAATAGCTTGGACCAATAGCGTGAGTCTTCCGCATTCAACTTATACGACCAACATTATATAATACCAGAAATTACACTGTAAAATCAAGTCAGTAAATACTTTACTGTATACAATATTTGTATTTTTTAACAAGTGCAAATATTATTGTCAGGCAGTGTGGTCTACTGGTTAAGGCTTTGGACCTAAGATTTCAAACCCACAGGTGGTAGGTTCAAATCCTGCTACTGACATCATGTGAACACGAGCAAGTCACTTAACCTGTATGTGATCCAGTCAGAAAAAACAAAAGAAATTGAATCAATCTTATTATTTCACATGTGGCAAGTTGCCTTGGATAAAGGTAACTAACAATAATAAATAACAATTATCACTTTATGTTGCTGCTTATTCTTGAGCATGCTATACACAACTATCCATGAATAAAACATTCCTGCATTAGATTAACTCCTGCTTTTTCTAATAACTTGGCTTTTACTAATAGTCATTGTAAAATACAAATCTACAGGAAAGTGTATATTCTTTTGAATTTAAATTAGTACATATTATTATCAATATTAGATGTTTATGTCATTAACTTAAGTATGTCTTTCATGTTTTTTGTCAGTTGTAGGTGGTCTCACTTTAAAGTCTGCAGGTGTGAATGTACTTGTGAAGAACTTTTTGAGAGCAGGGGAGTGGGGCATCCCCAGTCAAAGTATGCATACACACATGTAAATGTAAACCATTTCAAAGGGCAGGGGTGTGTGTCCCCTTTCTAAGTCCAAAGATGACCATATATATTATAATGGAGAAGCTTGTGTGAGACTCAGAAATCTGAACTGTCTTTGAAGACTTGTCTTGGAGGATACCACTTCCGTCTCTACTTCTCGCTGCCTCCCTCTTTGCTTCTAGCAAAGAAAGACCTATACTCAGAGCCACAACTCCTGGCATTCTCACTGGAGCTGTACAGTGCTTGCTAAAAACCAAGTTTCACATCTTCCTTGCACTTCACCAAACTTTGTCCTTCCATTTAACACTTCACTTACAATACACACCATGAAAAAGTAAGACACAAAAAAACAAATTTTTTCCACTAACCAACATAGACAAATATCAAAAAGGAACTGAAACAAAACAGAACGTATCGATAGAAATACAATAAAATCACCAATGTGCTTGAACAAGAGAGCTGGATCAGATGATCTGAAAACGTTAATGTTTCAGAATAGTGTAAGGAAAAAAAATCTATATATATCAAAATCAAAAAGAAAAGGTTTATGAAAGAGGTCACATAGTTTAGCAAAACAAAAGTAAGCAACTCTACTGTGCAAGAACAAAAACAACATTTCAAGGAAACTGTTGACATTTTTTGTTTAACATGTTCCAAAAAGTTAAAAAGTTTCCTTGAATATGGTTTAAAAAAAAAAAAAAAAAAAAAAAACACCCTCAAACCACCACAAAAACATGTTTCACCTTAAAACTTCTCACCCAAGTACTCCCACAACCACAGATCTTCCACAGTACAATGTAAAACCATAAATGGCAGTGGTAAGGGTGATGAAAGGCTGTTGTTTATGTGTACTTAACTATAACACCCACAAAAGAAAATATAAAATGTAAAAGCATCTCAACATAATTTGTATAGGCCGTTTACCATGTGTCAAGTGCACAGAAGTTGTGCCAAATGCTAACTACAAAACAAAACAGACCTTTTCTTGAAGTAGCAGGTCAATGGAATATTATACAGACACATCACTGTTTACCATGCTTGTCTGTCTAGACAGGTAAAGGGGCCCAGCATCCTCTTATGTTTTGCCTAAATAATCCTGGCAGGGTCACATTCCTTAAATATTCTTAAGAATCGCCTTAGTCAATGGGTGGGCCTCTCTGGCAGTGTCTTAAACTGGTTTGAATCCTACCTGGCAGGGAGAAAATTCTTTGTTAGTTGTGGTAATTATAACTCAAAGACACATGATATTCTATATGGTGTTCCACAAGGCTCTATCCTGGGTCCGCTGCTCTTCTCAATCTACATGCTTCCATTAGGTCAGATTATCTCGGGACATAACGTGAGCTACCACAGCTATGCTGATGACACACAGCTGTATTTATCAATAGCACCTGATGACCCCAAATCTCTTGATTCGCTAACACAATGTCTAACCTGTATCTCAGAATGGATGAATAGTAACTTTCTCAAATTAAATAAAGAAAAAACCGAAATCTTAGTGATTGGCAATAATGGATACAATGAGGCTATTAGAAATAAACTGGATGCATTAGGATTAAAAGTCAAATCGGAGGTAAAAAGCTTAGGGGTAACCGTTGATTGTAATCTGAATTTTAAATCGCATATTAATAAAATCACTAGGACAGCATTTTTTCACCTAAGGAACATAGCAAAAGTTAGACCTCTTATATCATCGAAAGATGCAGAGAAATTAGTTCATGCGTTTGTCTTTAGTCGGCTAGATTACTGTAATGCACTCCTCTCAGGACTACCCAAAAAAGACATCAATCGTTTGCAGTTAGTGCAGAATGCAGCTGCTAGAATCCTTGCCAGGAAAAGAAAATCCGAACACATTTCTCCAGTTTTGATGTCACTACACTGGTTACCTGTGTCATTCAGAATTGACTTTAAAATTCTGCTTATGGTTTATAAAGCTTTAAATAATCTCGCCCCGTCTTATATATCGGAATGTCTGACACCTTATATTCCAAATCGCAACCTCAGATCCTCAACTGAGTGTCTCCTTAGAATTCCAAGATCAAAACTTAAAAGAAGTGGTGAGGCGGCCTTCTGCTGTTATGCACCTAAAATCTGGAATAGCCTGCCAGTAGGAATTCGCCAGGCTAATACAGTGGAGCACTTTAAAAAAACTGCTGAAAACACATTACTTTAACATGGCCTTCTCATAACTTCACTGTAATTTAATCCTGACACTCTGTATATCCAATTCATTATAATAACTATTCATTCAAAATTTGTACTAACCCCTACTCTCTCTTCTGTTTCCTTTTCCGGTGTCCTATTGGTGGTGGCTTGTGCCACCACCATCTACCCAAAGCACCATGATGTTCCAACAATGATGGATGGATTAAAAGCCAGAAGTCTGTATAACCATCAGCATAAAGTGACTCCGTGAGAACCCTAACTACAAAGAGGACTATTTCATTTATGTTAGGTAGAATGCCCAAAGGGGACTGGGCGGTCTCGTGGCCTGGAACCCCTACAGATTTTATTTTTTTTCTCCAGCCTTCTGGAGTTTTTTTTTTGTTTTTTCTGTCCACCCTGGCCATCGGACCTTACTCCTTTTTATGTTAACTAAGGTTGTCTTATTTTAATTTCTTATTTGTCTTTTATTCTTCTTTTCTTCATTATGTAAAGCACTTTGAGCTACTTTTTGTATGAAAATGTGCTATATAAATAAATGTTGTTGTTGTTGTTGTTGTTGTAAATCTTCAATATTCCTTTTAAAAATTATAATGCTGTTCAGCACTGCCAATCTATCGTTGATGTTTTTTATTTTCAGTCAACAAAAACACTCATTTATAAACGGAATCCATTATGTACACAAAAGTGCTATATCAGTACGTTTCTTAAGGACAAACAAGGAAGTGCAATTGCTTTGGTTCATGCAGATTTTGCTGCACTTAAAGCAGACATTTATCTTACTGTGTTTAAACAAACCATTTAAAAGTATTGAAAAGTTATATATCACTGGACACTGGGGAACATTTTATATATAACTGTTGTCCCATTACATAAATGAAGGCAATCAGGCTGATCAAAGTAATGATAATCTAGCAAGCTTAACATGCTTCACAGGTAAATCGATGAGGTATATTATATTATGTAATATACCTCATCAATCTCTCTCTCATATATATATATATATATATATATATATACAGTAATCCCTCCTCCATCGCGGGGGTTGCGTTCCAGAGCCACCCGCGAAATAAGAAAATCCGCGAAGTAGAAACCATATGTTTATATGGTTATTTTTATATTGTCATGCTTGGGTCACAGATTTGCGCAGAAACACAGGAGGCTGTAGAGAGACAGGAACGTTATTCAAACACTGCAAACAAACATTTGTCTCTTTTTCAAAAGTTTAAACTGTGCTCCATGACAAGACAGAGATGACAGTTCAGTCTCACAATTAAAAGAATGCAAACATATCTTCCTCTTCAAAGGAGTGCGTGTCAGGAGCAGTGACTGTCACAGAGATAGAGAGAAAAGCAAACAAATCAATAGGGCTGTTTGGCTTAAGTATGCGAAGCACCGCGGCACAAAGCGGTTGAAGGCGGCAGCTCACACCCCCTCCAGGAGCAGACAAAGAGAGAGAGAGATAGAGAGAGACAGAGTTTGTTTTTCAAGCACAAATCGAGGGTTTTAAGTATGCGAAGCACCATGCAGCATGTCGTTTCAGGAAGCAGCTGCACAAAAGATAGCAACGTGAAGATAATCTTTCAGCATTTTTAGACGAGCGTCCGTATCGTCTAGGTGTGCGAACAGCCCCCCTGCTCAATCCCCCTACGTCAGGATCAGAGAAAGTCAGCGCAAGAGAAAGAGAAAAGTAAGCTGGGTAGCTTCTCAGCCATCTGCCAATAGCGTCCTTTGTATGAAATCAACTGGGCAAACCAACTGAGGAAGCATGTACCAGAAATGAAAAGACCCATTGTCTGCAGAAACCCGCGAAGCAGCGAAAAATCCGCGATATATATTTAAATATGCTTACATATAAAATCCGCGATGGAGTGAAGCCGCGAAAGGCGAAGCGCGATATAGCGAGGGATTACTGTATATATATAAATCCTAAGCCTAAAAGTGCAATGATTTTATGTGACGTTTTTATGTCACTTTTTTGTCACGCTTTAAATCGGGATTTTCAGATTATTATTCTGTTTTTAAATTATAAACTAAAAAATATCAACAACTCGCATCCCGTGAGAAGAGACTTTGTGCCAAGAGACTTAACCATGCCCGGGGCCGGAAATAAAAGACAAAGAGTAGATAACAAAGACAGCTGCTGTACAGGCTTTTAAATGTTCGAAGTGCCGCATGAGATGAAGGTCATGTGGCACGGCAGCAAACCAGTAGCTGATCAAGCAAAGAGGCGGTTTAAAAAAAAAAAAAAAATGTATTGGTTTCCCATTGTATCACTGTTTAAGGAGGGTTTCGGAGGAGCGACCGCTTCTCCTTGGGGTGCATTCAGCCCCCTTCTTCACAATACGAGTGGCAGAGACGTGAAGTGGCTGGCACGTAGCACAGAAAAGGGGGGGTTGGCAAGCAAAGCGAGCAGGGGGTAAGCCCCCTAGTGTGTGTGTGTATAATATATATTATACATACATACATTCAAACACACGTAGGATTAACTTAACTTGGTATGGAAAAGACATGCAGGTTATAATTATAACAATAGCTTTAACAACTCAGTAGTTTAAGAAAACAACACAATAAATACAGATAAATACAAACATTAATAAATAACACTAGAATAAACTGTGTTTTTTATACTCAGCTGTAAACCTACTTTTGCCCACCCCTGCATATACTGTATATTTTTTTGTGTATTTCACTCGATCCCATGTGAGTGTCCTTTACTGGTATTTTACGAGGGCAAGACAACAACTATCCACACTTTTGTCATATTTTGTTTGGGTTGTTGATACAGCTTTCCCCAAGCACATCTGGAAACATGCTGTGTCTGTGGTCACATTGGAAAAGTTTCAACCTTTGATCAGTCAGTTTCTCTTGTTCTTTTCTAGTTGTACACATGGCCCCTCCACTCTGCATTTGCACCAGTGAAGAAGAGCAACAAGCAGTAATCTACTTTTATTCATCAGTTCAGGTACAGATGCTCAATATTGCTGTCTGTACTGGACGTGGACGGGCATGCCGATCCTTCTTCGTGCTCAACACTTCTATTACCATTTTTGAACTTCTCAATCCATTCGTAAACGCTTTGTGGTAAAACAGAGTATCCATATTGTGCAGAAAGCCTTCTATGGATTTTGGCTACAGTATACCTTCAGCATATAAAAAGCAGCTCTCACTGGTTGCTGTTCTTCTTTGGTGCAAATGCAGAGTGGAGAGGCCATGTGTACATCTAGAAAACGACAAGAGAAACTGACTGATCGAGGTCGAAACTTTACCACTGTGACCACAGACACAAAATGTTTTATACTGTGCATGGGGAAAGCTGTTCAACGAACCCAAACAAAATTGTCACAAAACTGCAGTTTTTGACTTGCGCTCATATTACTGCAACTGTTTTGAGGGGGCCTGCCAGTAAGAATTTCATTGCACTATGAACCCATTACAGTAAGCTTGAACATGTACTGAAAAGACTAAGCAACACAAGGCAAGAATAGGTCTATGAAACGGCATCACAATACAAGTTTGCCACCAATATTCAGTCACAGACTTTACTAATTTACTAATCATAGTGAGGTGTGGACAGTCACAGTGTGGGCACATTGATGAATGCAAGACAGGTACCCATAGTGAAACTTTCCCAGCATTTCAGTCATAGCACTCTGTGACTAGCCACAACAAAAGCAAACAGGTCTGGTTTTGTCACAAGCCATAGGGGCAAAATCCTGTGCGTGAGAATACACAGTCAATGAGTGCTCATTTAAAAGTACAATCCATTCAATGCACACAAACAAAGAAGAGAACAGTAATATCTAAAAGAAAAAGAGTAGCCAAAAGGAGCAATGTCACTTCAAGAGAAAAAGGAAAACAGGTGTACTACAACGCACATCATGGAACTCTGGAGCCAACGCAAATTTTTAACTATGTTATTCATCTTCGTCACTCGGTCGCAAAGCCTACAATAGAACCTCCTCTTAAATTATCCTCTTTATTTAACTTTTCCACAAAGTGACTACATTCCAGCATTTCCATGTTTTGTACCTACCTATTCCAATCTCAGATGTGGCTAAAGTGGACCCTTTCATGCAGTAGGTGTGAGGCAGGAACCGACCACAGATAAGACAGTAACCCCCAATAACATGACCCCTTCACACAAATTTTTTTGTACAGTTGCCATTTGACCTTACTCACTCATCTTTAAACCACCATCATACAATCTGAGCAGGTCTGACCTCATCTCACTGCCACCTGTAAACCTGGCATTGACAGTACTGTTGTTTAATTACTGCATATGTATGTATTTATAATACCGATTGTATTTATAATAGGGAGCTTCTGTAAAATGTTAAATTTCCCCTTGGGGACAAATCACTCTCTCATATCTCTCTATCAAATAAAAAAATCTTGGGATGAGGCAAGACTTTTTCAGAGAGACGAGACATTTTCAGAGAGATAATTTCAAGTCCCGCAAGATAAGACTTTGTGCCAAGAGATGAACTGAAAACCTAACAGGTCCAAGTGGAGGACAGAAATAAAAGACAAACAGTAGAAGAAGAAAAGACAAAGAGTAGAAGACAAAGTAGAATGTCGTAAAGAGGTTCAAAACGTTGGAGTGATACACATGCAGAGCAGTTTAGAGATTATGAAAGTACTAAAATTCAAAAGTCTTAAAAAACTGATAGTAAACATCGCAGTAGCGCTAACAAACGGAAATTATTACTTGGTGAAATAATGAAACAGCGAAAGGAGATCAAATATATGGACATAGATGATATAACAGAAGTATGTAGATATTGTTTGGCTTTGAAGTTTAAGTCGGAGACTTGTTGATCGGCTAATTCGTGTTACCATCATGGAAATGTAGTGTTTCTTCCCAATGAAGAGGCGTATTCGCGAGAAAAAAAAAAAGACTTTTTTATTTGGTGAAAATGAAATCCACACACTCTACAGGCAAAAGTATCTGAATCTACAATAATCTGTTCGTGTTCGCATCATTCAATGCTCAAAACATAGATTTACACGATTCAGGACCATACGTTATGAGAATCTGTGGTCCCACAACAATTAAAGCTATGACAAGTTTAATTTCAAAGAAACCACAATTCGGTCAGGTTTATATTTACGGGAGAAGCAATGCAACATGGAATCGAAAGAGTTAAATGTTTGGACGTATTAGAAATTCTACAGCCAATATGGATACAAATCCATACGTCCAAAAGTATCGCACTTTTCATGAAACTTATCTGAAAAACACAAAGACGTTTTCTTGGATTTCTATAAGAATATGAAAGATCACGCTCACTTATATAATAAACCAACATGTGACGAATTGTCAGGGATAATGGTTTCGAAAAACAGAGATATCAAAGACAGAGTTGATATTCGTGTTTATCCAAAAGCATAGCACGATTGTTGTAAGCAGCAGATCTGGGAAAGAACTAGCACATAGGGCCCGCACGGGGTTGCCGAGCAAAGTGAGCTGGGGGCAGAGCCCCCCCAATATATATAAAATCCAACGTCTGTATGTCTGTCCACTTTTTACGATAGAACTACTTAACGAATTTAGATTGGGTTTTATTTCTACAATTTGCTTGAACATTCTGCTTGATTATGCGACTTCTCTCATTGGGCCCAGTATAATAGTTTGCTTGCTGTACCGATTTATTTGCACGAATACGAGAGGGATACAGCGGGCCGAGGGGAGGTGGGGCGGGGCCCTCCTCACTCGCACGCCAGCCTCAGAGCGTACCTTACATCTGCTTAGCTCACGAATGAGAGAACTACTTAACGGATTTACATCATTTTTTTTTCTAGAATTTGCTTGAACATTTCGGTTGATTTTACGACTTCGCACTAATCCGAGAGAGAGGCTGCAGGCTATGGGAAGGGCTGGGAAGTGTGACGTCAGGAGTGGGGAGTTGGTCTACCTCTGCGTTTTGGTGTGTACCTTGCCTCCGCCTAGCTAGTGATACCTTTTTGTTTATTAATTTTTAAAGTTTGTCCTGTTTCACTACTACACGGGCGGAGCCGCAGGGGACGGCTAGTAAAGTATAAAATTCACACAAACAATGACTGGCCTGGAATATCAATTTATTCTTCTAGGGCTATTAGGCAACAACACGTATCATCTTAACACCATACTGCCCCAAGGTTAATTAAAGTTTTCTTCAAAACATAAGAACTGATACGTATTGTTAAGATCTCAAAACCATAGCCTTTCAGGAAGATGACTTATTTACCTCGGCAAATGGGCACTGCTATATGAATGACAAGTGGAAGTTACCTCTTTATAGCTCATGCTGAACGTCTCCACTTTAAAAACTTGCAGCATTTGATAACTGTAACTGTAACTGAAAAAAAGGAAAGCAATGGATGGGCAACCTTGTGCAGGGTTGCTTCCTGCCTTGAAACATCTGCTGCCAAGAGACTCCTCACTAAAAATGTATTGAATAAAACAAATACAAAATGGATGGATATAAACAGATTACAAATCCCAGCAACAAATCAGACGCACACCTGTATTAGTTAGAAGCTTAAATCAAAATGATAAATCTAACGCATTTAACTAAATAAGGAGATCAATTAATTGGGAGTGTTCACACAATTAGCTTGCATGGACAATCCTGACAAACTGTAATCCTTCAAACTGAGCGTGTACAATGTAACATAGCTGCACAGTAAACACAAAATCACAATCAGCCCCTCAGTAGATCTTGAATCATTCAGAAATCTCTAGAGAGAACACCATACCAAGCAAACAGATCTCATGTTTGAATTTCATCCAACAAAAAATGTCCACCACTTTAAGAGTAACTTTATTTCCAATTCCTGAAGCTCCTTACTCCTATATTGAAGCTGCATCAGGTGCAAATCACTAAAGTCTTACACAGTGCTAGTGTATTATTACAGAGCACACTTACTCACACACTCAAAAATACAAGGCCAATTTACAGTTGCCAATCAAGGGCAGAGATGTGCTACACAAACAAAAAACTGAGCTACTACATGAGGAGGCATACTTATGAACACAAATCAAAGCAAAAACATGACCACATTACCTATACAGCAGCCCCCCAGGGGGGATGGACCACGTTAAAACAGTCAGGAAAATCTTTAAAGAGTAATCTACACAAGCAAATTTAAAACAGTTGTGGAGCTTCCTGCTGAGCCACCCCATATCAGGTTAATTTGATGATCCTCAAAGACCTGGGGCCTTATTTATTAAAGCTTGTACGGAATTATCCTTATTATAATCCCCCTCACTCACTGTCTGCTTATAAATTACAAATTGCCTTAAATTTGTGCACATATGAACAAGCATGTCACTCCACCCAAAGATCATCCTTAGTTATCCTTATCTGGTAGGCTATAATGTCATACACGTGGTGACAAATCATCCACAATTAACTCTGTTAAAATGATAAATGAAAAGAGTACATGATCTGAATCTACACTGAATGTTGGCCAAGTCTAATCACATTACTGTGTTTATTCTCTGAAGGTGCTTGTAAGGTAACATGCATGCAATCCATAACATTAATCAGGTTAGAGAATCCCTTGTTCTGCTCAGATAGATCTATAGATAGATAGAAGGGAAAGGCACTATATAATAGACTGATTGATAGATAGATCCATAGATAGAAAAGACACTAGATAGATTGACAGCTTGATAATAATCAGACCTTGAGATCTTTCCTCATCTTTCCCCAGAGTGAAAACTGATGAAGACACTTAAATGAGAACATTCATTTGAACTGGAAGCAGCTTAAGATACTCTGAATCGGTCTGGAAGCCCCTACACACGAATAACAAGTCGGCTCACAGCAGAGCTCTCCAGGGTGGGATGCATCTACTGGCACAGGTCCATACAGATGCTCTTGGTCGCTGATAACTGACTGTGAGCCATAAAGTCTTAGCAATCTGTGAAAATGACCCCCCTTTACAACAACATTGGTAAAGTCCTTTAGTAGAGCAGGTGTTGCCATAGATTATTCACTGAACATACTACAGCAATTATGATGTCAGGCCAGTGAGGTGAAGGTCACATTTAAATAAGTGATACCGGAAATAGAGACACAAATGTGGTGTTTCATGATAGTCCACAGAAAAATCAATACAATGCATTTCCATGTTTTAGTCACAACCCTACTGCTTGCTCTCAATAGTCTTTCTACATTGCTGTTCCGCTAATGTATATCAATATCCTTAGGTCATTGTCATTCTTATTTTACCTTTATTTGCTCAGCAGACATTTTTATCCAAAGCGACTTACAATAGAGGTCAACATAACCGTGTGAACATCAGTCTAGAGGACTGTTTAGGAACAAATGTTACAGTTCCAGGACGAGGGTACAAAAATGCAACAACCAATGCCATGTACATAGAAATTTACCAAAAAATGCAACAACCAATGTCGTGTAGATAGAAATTTACCAAACAGGAGTCTTCAGATGCTTCTTCATTTATTTTAGTTGTGGTATATTGTTTTTCCTTAGGTGTTAAGATTTTTGTTTTTTACTCAGGTTTAGTTTAATCTAATGGATTTTGTATATTATTGCTTTCATATAAGTGTTTCTCCTTACTGGGGAAGGAAAAAAATTGAAATTGATAAAGTACAGCATGTACAAAATGAAAGGTTTGTATGGATGCTTTTTAATTTGCATACACTAGGACATTTTTGTGGCAATTTTGGGTTTTAGAAATCCCAATTAAGATCTTATCAGTTTATATGATTGTATTATAAAATGAGGTATCTCTTGCGGATTTTAATTTCTGCCCACTTAAAATTATGACACCAGCGTGTTAGTAGTGTCACAGTAATTTTCATTTACATTTAGACTGCTAAATTTCTTTGGGCGTATCATTTCTGCAATGCATTATTTTTCAATATTAATTTAAATTATATTTGATATTGTTATAAAACTATACTGTAGTTACTCTTTATTATGAATTGCTCCAGCAGATTATGACGTATGCCTCATAGTTACGACTTTTATCTACTTTTATTTTGCATTTATAGCTCTACCTGATTTTTTTACTTTTATTGCTTTGACTAGTGTTTATATTTGATTAAGTTGAACCTAAAGTTGATATTAATGAAACTATATTAAGATCGAGCCAGCTTTGTTAACGCCATTTAAAATACCACCCAATATACAATTTAAAGCTTTGCGTGCTAACGTATGTGGATATGGTGCGTTTTTGGACTGGAATTTGCTGGCCTGCACGGCTGGCAAAAAGCGAACACGAGAGGTTATCACAATAACAAAAAAGGGTAATTCGTACCCGAAACCTTTGCTTCTTTGGCAAAAAGTGCCTCTTTAATGCGGTGCATTGGCATAATGAACCAGGCGTCCTCTGTGTTCGTTAAGGCCAAGGCTCTTACCACCGTGCCTTGCATCATACCAAAGGAGAAACCCCGTACGATTTGCACCTACCTGCCAGTCCGCCGCCGCCTTCTCCGTGTCCCTTCCTCCTCTGCAGGATGAAGTAAGGGTTGGCTCTCTCGGTGAACCACAGCGCGTTGGCCAGCAGTACCTCGTCGGGATGCACCCACATCTTCACAGGTGGCGTCGTGGATGCATACGCGCTGCGAAGGCAAAAACAACAGGAGCGTCCGCGTGAAGCGCGAGATTACATTACGACATTACCGGGGCCCTAACGTGACCAAGGACAGTGTGACTCCCCGATAGGCGACAAGTGCACGAGGATTATGGCCAAATAAATAAATATATAAAGTGCCGTTCTCCGCCGACCAGCGCACACCCTGACCGGAGCCGCCTGCAATCCCCGCTGGAATCAATGACACGGAGCTACGCACTACATGGCTCGAATCATCAGCTAATGACTTGCCAAAGCCACAAAGGTATAATAAAACAAAGAGCAGCCTGGGGGTGGGCGTCCGAAGGCGAAATAAACAAAACAAACCATCAAAAAAATAAAAGGGGGCGACGGAGAACCACTCAACCCCCGAGCTAGCCGCAATATCAACAAAGCGCGTCACGGGGCTGCAGCACGCTCCGCGCGTCACTGGGATTAGGAGGTGGGGGCGTGTCCTGCTGGGCGGGAATGGGCGGGGCAGGCAGGTCTGCCGTAAGGAAGGTTTTCACGCACAATTTGCATTACTATGGAAACACAAACAGTGAAGGCCGGCTTGTCAGGCGCAACGTTTTTTTTTACATATTTGTATTGGCTTAATCTCCTTAAATGTAGTGAGTGCTGTGGCCTGGGGGAGCACAGATCCAAATTGCATCGGGCGCAAGGCAGGAAACAGTCACTCATACATGTCTTGAGGGGTGAGCAGAAAGTTTCTGAGGCTAAGATACCTTCAAAAAGAAAATTCGTTGGATAAACTTACTACTTTTACTTGTAAGTGTAACAGTTGAGTCTGTATCTTTGTTTTTTATGTTTCTTCTGATGCATGCATCTGAATATCCCAATGGGATTAATTAAATGTATCTAATCTTATCTATCCATCCATCCATTATCTAACCCACAAAATCCTAACTACAGTGTCACGGTGGGGGGGGGTGTCTGCTGGAGCCAATCTCAGCCAACACAGGGCGCAAGGCAGGAAGAAACCCCGGGCAGGGCGCCAGCCCACCGCATACTCTTATCTAATAATAACAAAAAATCCCATTAATTATGAACTGAGTATAATTCCAACAAGATTGAACAATGTAATTCACACTAACTTACAGGTCAGGTGAAGTTGGGGAGCATTGCACTGGTGCAGCGTATTGTCACACACACCACATGGATCCTGTTTGGCAACCCCCCATGCAGACACGTGATCCAGACCCACTCTCCAGAAATGACCCTCTATCTGCCGCAGCCAGTTGTTACGTGGACGACCTCTTGGCCTGGTCCAGCCACTCGGGTCCTCAACAATGAGGATCCTGCGAGCCGGATCACCCTTAGGGAATCGCGCCACATGGCCGTAGTGCTGTGACTGACGCTCCCTCACAATACAGGCAATGTGCCTCATTCTGGACTCCATGAGCAACCGCTCATTTGACACAAAATCAAACCAGCGGTACCCAAAGATTCTCCAAAGAGACACAGTACTGAAGGAGTCCAGTCCTTGTCTCAGGCCACTGGATAACGTCCATGTCTCACAATCATATAGCAAGACAGGAAGCGCCAGGACTCTAAAGACTTGGACCGTCATCCTTTGGCAGAGATATCAGGAGCGCCACACACCCCTTTCCAGCAACCTCATGACCCCCCCCCCCATGCTCTCCCAATCTGTCTACTGACTTCATAGGAAGAGTCACCAGAGACATGAATGTCAATGCCAAGGTAAGTAAACCTCTCAACAAAGTCGACACTCTCCCTGCAGACAGACACATCGCTGATGGCTGTGTCCAAGATGTCATTAAATGTCTGGATCTTGATTAATGAATCTTTATTTACAAGGTCAACTTAATTTAGTAAGTGATTCTTAAATTTGCATAATCCAAAACTGGGTTGCAGGGGCCAGATCATATCCCAACAGCACTGAGGGCAAGGCAGGGAATATTCCTGGACATGGGGTTAGTCCATCCACCCACACACCACCTGAGGTCAAAATGAAAATGCCAATCAACCTATAATGCACATTTTTGGGGATGTAGCAGATGTGATTTTGTGTTAAGTCGTAGGGGTGACTTCTGTGTGTGTGAGAGCTGAGAACCAATGAGTGCTCATCCAGAAGTACAATCCATACAGTGCAGCAATAAGGAATAATGAAAGGTTTTGGACATTGCAAACAGAAAGGAGGCTCATCATCTATGTGATGTCTCGTGTTTTACCTATCACGACAGCACGGCCTGCTCTACCATTTTTTTCTGCCCTAGGCAAAGCTGTAAATGGCGCCCTGCCATCCTCTTTGCTGTGAGTGGAATCATCACATGACTTGTACATGGAAACCTGGAGACACGAGAGGGGACAGTGATATATGGAGGGTTTAAACACCAAACAGTGAATTAAGAAATCAAACTTGCCAGGGGGATTTCTTTTAGAGACATCTGTTCATAAGACTGTCTAAGAAAAATATGCTCATGAGGGGTGACATGTAGCAATTGGGCTGTACTAGCAGATTTTATTTATCCATCCATCCATTATCCAACCCGCTATATCCTACCTACAGGGTCACGGGGATCTGCTGGAGCCAATCCCAGCTAACGCAGGGAGGAAACCCACGCAGACACAAGGAGAACATGCAAACTCCACGCAGGGAGGACCCGGGAAGTGAACCTTACTGCGAGGCAGCAGCGCTACCCACTGCGCCACCATGCCACCCGATTTTATTTATTTAGTTTTAAATGTAACATTTCTGTCAAGTAAAAAAAAAAAAAAATTTATTATCTCCATTCATTTTGGGGTGGCATTGTAGCTCTTTATTTGTGTCACTAAAAAAAAAAACCAGGTACCTTATAATAATGGTGACAGTTTATATGCAATTTTTAAGAAGGTAGTTCTTTAATCTATACATTTCATTTAAATTAATTTAAAAAGGTAGTTCTTTAGATAGATAGATAGATAGATAGATAGATAGATAGATAGATAGATAGATAGATAGATAGAGTTAGGTCCATAAATATTTGGACAGAGACCACTTTTTTCTAATTTTGGTTCTGTACATCACCACAATGAATTTTAAATGAAACAACTCCGATGCAGTTGAAGTGCAGACTTTCAGCTTTAATTCAGTGGGGTGAACAAAACGATTACATAAAAATGTGAGGCAACTAAAGCATTTTGTGAACACAATCCCTTCATTTCAGGGGCTCAAAAGTAATTGGACAAATTAAATCACTGGAAATCAAATGTTCATTTCTAATACTTGGTTGAAAACCCTTTGCTGGCAATGACAGCCTGAAGTCTTGAACTCCTGGACATCACCAGATGCTGAGTTTCCTCCTTTTTAATGCTCTGCCAGGCCTTTACTGCAGCGGTTACTTTCAGTTGCTGTTTGTTTGTGGGCCTTTCTGTCTGAAGTTTAGTCTTCAACAAGTGAAATGCCTGCTCGGTTGGGTTAAGATCAGGTTACTGACTTGGCCGTTCAAGAATTTTCCACTTCTTTGCTTTAATAAACTCCTGGGTTACTTTGGCTGTATGTTTTGGGTCATTGTCCATCTGTATCATGAATCAATTTGACTGCTGTATTTAGCTGGATTTGAGCAGACAGTATGTCTCTGAACACCTCAGAATTCATTCGTCTGCTTCTGTCCTGTGTCACATCATCAGTAAACACGAGTGTCCCAGTGCCACTGGCAGCCATCACACTGCCTCCCTCCACCGTGTTTTACAGATGATGTGCTATGCTTTGGATAATGAGCTGTTCCACGCCTTCTCCATACTTTTTTCTTGCCATCATTGTGGTAGAGGTTGATCTTGGTTTCATCTGTCCAAAGAATGTTTTTCCAGAACTCTGCTGGCTTTTTTAGATGTTCTTTAGCAAAGTCCAATCTAGCCTTTCTATTCTTGAGGCTTATGAGTGGCTTGCACCTTGCAGTGCACCCTCTGTATTTACTTTCATGCAGTCTTCTCTTTATGGTAGACTTGGATATCGATACGCCCGCCTACCCCCTGGAGAGTGTTGTTCACTTGGTTGGCTGTTGTGAAGGGGTTCCTCTTCACTATGGAAACGATTCTGCGATCATCCACCACTGTTGTCTTCTGTGAAAATAGTTAAAAAAGATTAGCCAACTGAAGTAAATCTTAGCATTTACTCAAAAGTCCTCTTTACTTTATCCTTGTGTATGCAAATAATGGAATCTAATTATCCAATCAATGTACGATTTCAGAGTTTTTGGGGTTTTTTTTGTCATAATTTATAGTCACAGGGGTCTATGGAGAACTTTTTTTTTTCAGCTTGCCAAAAGCAAATCTTACAGATGGTGGTGATCAATGGCGAATTATATTTTACAAATTTTAACCCAAGTTTTAATTTAGTAGATGATTACAGTTTGAATTACATTAGCCTTTAGCAACGCATTTAAAAGCTGCAGTCCTATTGCCGTTTTGATTGTTTGACTTAATTTTGCAGTGTGGATGTCTTCTAAGCTACAACAGTTTGAGGATTATGATTATTATTATCATTCTTGTTGTTGTTTGTGTTATTGTTAAAACTACGAACCTGCCTCTGAAGAAAATAAAGAAACATACAGGAGCTGAGAACGGTTCAAAGTGGGATTTTGGAAGACCAGGTATCGGTCGTTAGACGTTAAAACCAAAGATCGCTAATCCAAATAAAGTAAAACAATATAATCAGATTGGTCGTATTTTGTCTCAGTTTGTGCTGTTTAAAAAATACAGGCCCCCACATTTTGCCGTCCAAGACAATCATCCAGTTCACCTTAAAATTGATTATTTATTCAAAAAAACAATATTTCACATTTTGGTCCTGCACTGGTAAAAAGAGGTTATGTCATATTGGTGTCAAAGGTCATCATGTCTAGGCAGAACTGCTGGAGCAGAGAAGGTTGCTAACCACTGCTAAGGACTTGGGGGTGGGGGGAGGACGGTGTCCTAGCAATGTTCATTATGGGCTGCCTCTTCTGGTGCTGGCAAACTGCAGTAGCATTGTGGGATTTTACTTTACTGGTGTTTGTTAGTTCATTTAAAAAGACTTGTTTTAGTGAAGGCCCTTTAATAATGACTTGTTTTCAGTTATCATTCTTTGAATTTTAAATGTTTTATTCATCGAGTTTCTTTCATTCAAAGTATTTATTTATTGGCAGAAATGCTTAATTTGTTATTTACTAGGGAGCTTTGCCCCCTGCTCGCTTCGCTTGCCAAAGGGCCTGCACTACGCACCATCCACTTCATGTCCCTGCCGCTTGCGTATGTGGATTTCACTTTCACCAAACAACAAATCTTTTAATTCTTGCAGATACGTCACTTCATTTGGAAGAAATACGACTTCTCCCTGATGGCAACACGAATTAGATGATCTACAAGTCTCTGACTTAAAGTTTAAATCCGAACAATATATTCAATCTCTTTTTACTGTTCCGTTATTTCATCAAGTAATAATTTCCATTTGCTTGCGCTAATGCGATCTTTACTATCATTTTTTTGAGACTTTCAAATTTTCGTGCTTTCATTATCTCTTAACTGCATGCATTTGTTTCGCGCCAACGTTTTTGAACTTATTTACGGCATTCTACTTTGTCATCTACTCTTTGTCTTTTACTTCCGGCCCCGGGCCTGGCTAAATCTCTTGGCACAAAGTCTCGTAACCCGGGACGTGAAAGTGTCTCTCTGAGAAAATCACGTCTCGTCTCAGGCTAAAAAGTTTCATCTTGTCCCAGGATTTTTTTATTATAATAGAGAGATTTGCGCTACTTGCACAATAACCCTTCTGTATGTTTTGCACCTTTTAAGCAAAAGAGACCTGTCTTAAGTCTCTCACTTGCCACTGGTCCATCTCAATTCTCCAAATTACTTAACACCTGAGTGCTGGGCATGCTCTGGCACGGTGAAGTCTAACATATGGTGGCAGCAGTGGGATGGATTTGCAACAGTGAGGAACAAAGAGGTGCCAAGAGACATTTTCCAAGAATAACCCCTGTTGGTAGAATTTTGAGTGGAATCTCGCAAATGAAGAACAAGGACATTATGATGGGTTGTTTTAATTCTTTTGTTGGTTTGCTTTTAAAGACTCTTCGTTTTCTTTTTATAGGCAGAATGATGGCTCTGAGGCTACGGATCAGCATGGGCAATCGGAAGGTTGCCAGTTCAAATCCCATAAATGCCAGAAGTGACTTAACCTGCAATTGCTCCTTCTTGGGTATGACGTTAATCTGCATCCAGCCCTGCAACGAGGTCCCCCAACTTACAGGGAAAACTCGAGGCTGGTGGCAGGATTGGCACTCCAGCCACTGTAACAGACCTCACACTGTTCCAGTGTGGTGCTGAGGTGTCACCCGTTGCACGGCTGTGCTCGGGTCCTAATTTGGGATTCTGAGGTGTTTTGTCAGCAACATGCTGTATCAGTGCAGGCTACCAACCTTCCTCTCTCTCTTTGTTTTCTGTGTGTTTGGGGGAGTTTCATCACTTTAAAATGTGGCTGTGTTCCTTGTTCTTTGTGGGAGGCGGGGCCACCCTGCTGTCACCACTCCTGAGTCACCGTCATATTATTTACGTGTAAGCCAGAGAAACTGGCGGTCTAATAACTGACTGTTGATGGCAGGTGCTAAGTTGTTGTGCTTTTTGTATTTGGACTTTGCTGATTTTTCTATCATTTTGTTTTATTCTCTGGAGAGTGTTTGGGACTTGTTTGCTCGAGGATTGCCTTTTAGACAATTCCTTATTGTGACAGTTTTTGCTCTTTAATAAAATATTTGTTACCTTTTGGCTACAAGGGAAGTTTTGACAGTTTCTCCCCTTATGAAATTTGTGTAGATTTATATTGAACTGTTACCCCATAATGCACTTTTCTTGTCATCTTCTGTCCACTGTCTGTGTTCTTTTGCCCATTTTTAATTAGTTCTTTTTATTTGCCAGTTTCAAATATGGCTTTTATCTTTGAAACTCTGCCTCTGTGGCCAGCATCCCGGAGTTGTTTTGTCACTGTTACAGATGACAATGGTATTTGGTGCGTATTTAAGGAAGAAGCGTACTGAGGACCTGTAAGACATTTGTTTCTTACGCCACACACTCCAATGACCTTACCCTCCTTGGCATTTGTGTATCTGTGCCTTCTCCTTCATTGTTCATCCTGGTTAGATCCAGTTTTGCACTCAATAATAGACACCTTTGTGTGAAATCCTCAGTTTCTTGGCAAACCTTCATCTGGAATAACCTTCACTCTGCAAAACAATACAGTAGACTGACGTGTTTCTTGAGAAAGCTGTTTTACGTTGGCCATTTTTGAACCTGGAACTAAACTTCAGGAATTCCAAACTTTTGACTGGTACTGTAAATGACATCTCACTGACATCAGAAATTGTGAACTGCTGTTATTACATTCACTTGTGGTGGACATCATACTTAATCCCATAAAATGAGACTTTGGAAATAGCTCCCTTGAGCCATATACCTCTAAAATTGCAATGCTGAGCCACTACGTGGACAGGTGAAAATGGAGACTTTTGAAAGTACAGACTCTAGTGGTGCTCTGACTGGTAGGTGCTTATTGTGTAGCCCTTCCCTGATTGAATCCTCTTCATTCCAATGTCCCTGATTGGTCACTTTTCATAAAAGAAAAAATATATTGCAACATAGTGGACATGGAAGGGTTGCTTTCTATGGTGCTTGTTGCGTTGTGTTTTTTACCTTTATGCATCTAAACTGTGTGTTTTACAGTTTGAATGCTTCACACAGGCAAATCATTTATTGGTCGCTGCAGTTTCTGAGTACCAATATAAACCCTTGATGCATATTTTTAGGAAGTCAGTGCGAAATTCCAAAGGACAGGAAAATGGCAAATATTATCCCATTATATAAAAAAAGTGAGCGGGCAGGGCAGATCCAAGCAACTATATGCTAGCAAGCTTAATGCGCATAACAGAGAAATTAATGGAAGGAATTATTAAGGAAGGGCGGCACGGTGGCGCAGTGGGTAGCGCTGCTGCCTCGCAGTTGGGAGATCTGGGGACCTGGGTTCGCTTCCCGGGTCCTCCCTGCGTGGAGTTTGCATGTTCTCCCTGTGTCTGCGTGGGTTTCCTCTGGGCGCTCCGGTTTCCTCCCACAGTCCAAAGACATGCTGGTTAGGTGGATTGGCAATGATTCTAAATTGGCCCTAGTGTGTGCTTGGTGTGTGGGCGTGTTTGTGTGTGTCCTGTGGTGGGTTGGCACCCTGCCCAGGATTGGTTCCTGCCTTGTACCCTGTGTTGGCTGGGATTGGCTCCAGCAGACCCCCATGACCCTGTGTTTGGATTCAGCGGGTTGGAAAATGGATGGATTATTAAGGAAAAGCATTGGGCAACACGTGGCAAAACAGGAGCTTTACTGAACAGTCAGCATGGGTTTAGACGAGGGACGTCATGTTTTGCCAACATGCTGGAATTCTGTGAGGAAGTAACAAAAGGATGCAATCAAAGTGGTGCGTATGATGTTATTTGTCTGGACTTTCAGAAACCATTTGATGGGGTGCCACATGACAGGGTGGGCATCAAACTAGAAGAAGTGGGAGTTCAGGGTGCGGTGTGTAGGTGGGTGCAGAATTGGGTCAGACACAGGAAGCAGAGGGTGAGGGTTTGAGGAACCTCATTAGAATTAGGTGACATTAAGAGTGGTGTCCAGCTGGGGGCAGCACTGGGCCACTGCTATTTTTAATACCGTATTTACTCATGTACCATGTGCCCTCATGTAAGACGTGCACCCTAATTTTTACAAAGAAAATCACGAAAAAAATTTTCCCCGTGTACGACGCGTATTGTGATTGTATAGGAAGAGTTTAGGGCATGTTTTCCGCGAAATGCCCTTCTGTCTTTGTTGCATGACGAAAGAGCGAGTGAGTGAGAGAGGGAGAGAGTGTGTATGAGAGAGAGAGAGAGAGAGAGCGCGCGAGCGAACGAGCAAGAGAGAGAGAGAGAGAGCGTGCGAGCGAGCAAGTGAGAGAGAGAGAGAGAGAGAGCGCGCGAGCGAACGAGAGAGAGAGAGAGAGAGAGAGAGCGTGCGAGCGAGCAAGTGAGAGAGAGAGAGAGAGCATGCGAGCGAGCGAGTGAGAGAGGGCGAGAGTGTGTATGAGAGAGAGAGAGAGAGAGAGCGCGCGAGCGAACGAGCAAGAGAGAGAGAGAGAGAGCGTGCGAGCGAGCAAGTGAGAGAGAGAGAGAGAGAGAGCGCGCGAGCGAACGAGCAAGAGAGAGAGAGAGAGAGAGCGTGCGAGCGAGCAAGTGAGAGAGAGAGAGAGAGCATGCGAGCGAGCGAGTGAGAGAGGGCGAGAGTGTGTATGAGAGAGAGAGAGAGAGAGAGCGCGCGAGCGAACGAGCAAGAGAGAGAGAGAGAGAGAGCGTGCGAGCGAGCAAGTGAGAGAGAGAGAGAGAGCATGCGAGTGAGCGAGTGAGAGAGCCCAAGCAGAAGAAGTAAACATTACAGAAAAAATTTCCTCATGTATGACGCGCACCTCATTTTCTAATGCTAATACTCGGGGAAAAAATGTGCGCGTGGTACACGGGTAAATACGGTATATAAAAATGATTTGGATAGGAGTATAAATCGCAAGCTGGTTAAGTTTGCAGATGATATCAAGATGGGTGGATTGGCAGATAATCGAGAATCCGTTGAATCATCACAGAGGGACTTGGATGGTAGACAAGCTTAGGCAGATTTGTGGCAGATGATGTTTATTGTCAGTAAGTGTAAAGTATTACATGCAGCAAGTAAGAATGTGAGATTTGAATACACAACGGGAAGTCTGAAAATCAAAAGTCCACCTCATGAGGACTTAGGAGTTGTAGAGGACTCGACACTATCAAATGCCAGACAGTGTTCAGAAGCCATCAAGAAGGCTAACAGGATGTCAGGTTATATAGCGCCTTGATGTGTAGAGTACAAGTCACAGGAGGTTCTGCTCAACCTTCATAACACACTGGTGAGGCCTCATCTGGAGTCCTGGGTAAACAGTTTTGGTCGCCAGGATACAAAAAGGACATAGCAGCACTAGAAATGGTCCATAGAAGAGCAACTAGGCTGATTCAGGACTACAGGGGATGAGTTATTGTTTGTATATAAGCTGATAAATATTTTATATGTCTTTATTTGTACTGTAACTTAGACAAAGCAGTGTAATATTGTATTAATGTTATATCGTTGATAAGAAGAGAAATGGTTTGATACCCCTTACTTCTTACATGTAATACTTACAGTGTGTCACACCAGAATTCTATTGGTCTAAAGTCGCCTGTTTGCTTTTAAATCAGAAGCCATTAAGTACCACAATGCCCTATTGGCTGAAGGGTTTGGACAGAGAATCTTTAAATTTGCTTGCTTTACCCCTTCCTATTTCTCTTATATCATCACCATGAAGAAGCATCTCTCTGTCACACCATTGCCATGAGGAGCACAACTCGGCAGCCATATTGAGACAGGCATGCGGCCTCTTCTGAAGAAAGCTGACCACTAATGATGCCTTAACTAGAGACATTTTAAGTAACTAACAAGTCTGTGTGCCACCTGAAAATACACATCAGCATTTATCAGGTTGTATGGTTGCCGATATTCAAATGTACTTTGCTTATTGTTATTATTTATGACTATTAACAATAATACATTATTTAAAATGTAACTTAACTCCTGCTTGTCTTTTACTCTATGTAATTGCCTGAGGTTATAAATGTACAAGGGAAGGTGGGGAGAAGTTATAAAGTACAATACGTTATAAACAGTGCTAAGTCTGTGAGATTTGAGGCATTCTGACAAAGGCTACATATTAATAATACAAAAGGGGAAAAAGTAGAATAATGTAGAGCTCTACCAAGACAAAACAAATATGAAGAAAGGTTTAAAGGGCTGAGTCTTTTCAGTTTAAGCAGAAGAAGATGAAGAGGAGACCTGACTGAAGTGTTTAAAATTATGAAGCAAATTAGTCCAGTGGATCAAGACGGTGACTTTAAAATGAGTTCATCCAGAACACAGGGACACAGTTGGAAACTTGTTAGGAGTAAAATTCATATAAACATTAGGAAGTTTTTCTTTACCCTGTCACAAAAACGACACAAAACTCATCAAGAAGGTTTGGGGCAGCCACCCTTATAATTGGTTTCCTGGATGCAAAATTTCAAATAAATGACAGCACTGATGTGCACAAAATGGAGTCCAAAACAGACCTGAGGGAATAGGGAAAAAGGGGAGACTTTTAAAGGTCAGAGAAGGAAGTGACGTCATAGGGGCCAGGATCGGAAAGGTCTTCAGCCATAGGCTCGAGCCTGGACGTGACATCAAGGGGTTGGAGCCGGCAAGGCCTTCCTCTATAGGTCCGGACCCGGAAGTGATGTCAACAGGGCCAGGTGGAACTTCCTGTGAATGGTCTGTAGGAAGTGAGAAAAAGAGTCAGTGCACTCTGCCACATCCCAGTTAGATTCAGAATTGCCCTCACTCAAGCCCTTTAGCTGCCTCCCATGCGCACGTGTGTGACAACACAAAGAACCACAGACACATGGAATGAAAAAAAAAAAATTAAAATTAAAAAAAATGAGTGACCAAGTAGTGTGGTAGACAGCAGGACTTTAGGGACTTTCAAAACTCGGCTTGATGTTATGTTAGAAGTGAAACGGACTGATGAGCTTTGTTGATTGAATGGCTTGTTCTCGATTTCTAATGTTCTAATGCTTTGTGAGGAATTCTGTGGCTGGCAGTGCCAGGATTTGTCTGCCAAAGCGTGCATACCCAGTATAGACAAATATTTATGTCTTAAGTGTTTTTGGTCATTTTAATGAGGTTGGAGATCATTTTCATTTGAAAACGCTGTTTGATAGTAGATTTGGACGAAGCCTCAGATACCAAAGAAATGTTTCAGACCAAACAAAGTAAAAGAAAAGATGCAGAATTCAAAGTTAAAAAGCACCCAGTCTGTACAATGCGCAAATGGACAATGACAAAGACAGTATGAGGAGATGCAGACATTGAACAGAGAAACAAAAATGAAATAATTGAATTATGTACTACATACAGTATATTTTATTATGCTATGAATCCAACCCACAGAAAAGGACAGTCGGTCTATTTAGCAGACTGAGCCTGAAACTGAGAGGAGCCAAAGAGTTCAGTGGTCGGACAACTCGGAGGGAAAATAAAACGCAATTTGTAAACCTCACTGTTCTGGCTTTAAGACTGCAAGAAGCTCCTTCAAGATGGCTGAGGAGCAGAAAGACTATGGGGGAGATGTGAGGGGTCTGTAATCATGCCAGCAGCCCTCCACAATACAATACAATACAATACAACAGAGTCGGAGTACAGGTTGGTTGTGGAGGTCTTTGTCTGCTGGTGCAGGGACAAGAACTTGGCAACAGCCGGACAAAAGAGCTGATGGTGGACTTCTGGTGTGCCAAGGAGCCTCTGAGACCACCAGTTATCATTCAAGGGGAGAACATGGAAGTGGTGCTGAGCTACTACTACCAGCAAACTGGACTGGTTTGACAACACAAGAAGGGTCAAAGCAGACTGGACTGAGGAGATCGTATACAGCATGCTGATGGAAATGTTCTACCAGTCCATAGTAGCTGGTGTGCTCTTCTACGGTGTGGTGTCCTGGGAAAACAACTTGAGCTCAAAACAAACACAAAGCCTGAATAAACGCATCAGAAAAGCCTGCGCCATCACAGGATAAACCCGGGGTTTACTAGAAGCTGCTGGGGAAAAAAGGAGAGTGGCAAAATTGGATGCCATCATAAAAAAATCCCCTCCAGGAGGCGCTCTCTCTTCTGGAACACTTTTAGTCACAGACTCATTCTACCATGGTTTTGATAAGAAGCTCCTTGGGGGTCTTTACTGCCCACTGCTATGAGGCAATTCAATGATTCCACCCAACATACTCTTTAAGTTCATTTTGAAACATCTGTCCAATGTGGGATTTATTAATTTGTTTATTTATCAGTTGATTGTATTATCATGTCCTGTGAGTCTGTTTTCTTATTTTTTTATGTTTCTGCTGCTGTGTGTGTCTGAATTTACAACGGGATTAATAAAGTTGATCCAATCTCATCTAATCCATTGGTAGGGAAGACCGAGCAGTTCCAGCGATCTTCTCTGCTGTTATTATGACACAGTGGAGAGAATGGCAGGTTCCAAACCAGACCATGATGAATGTTGTAAGGACACACTTACAATGGTACCCCCATAAATAAAGGACATGATGGCAGGACGTAAATTCACTGCTGGGGCTTCATCATCAGGAAGAAGGAGACATGCCATGTCCAGGAGAGATCACCAAACATTGTGATATACAGAGGGTTCTGCTCCTCCAGGGTCCTTCTGAAGTCCACAGTCATTTCCTTTGTCTTGTTGACATTCGGCAGCAGGTGGTGGGCCGTGCACCACCGCACTCCCCCAGCCGCTCTCTCACCTCCTGTCTGTATGTTGACTCATCTATACCACGTATGAGCCGGTCATGATGGTGTTGTCTGCATACTTTATAATGGGCTTTGATGTGGTTTTGGTGGAGCAGTCAGATAGCAGCAGTGTGAAGAGCAGGGGACCTCATCTCATCTCGTCTTCTTGTCATGTGAGTTATGAGTTATACAACAAGATTAAACATGTATAAATACAAATAATGCATTAAAGTATAATGCAATATTAAACATCTGTGAGTAAAGGTTCGAATTTGCAGTTAAAGAGTCCAATCACAGCTCACTGACGCTCATCCGAGCAGCTGGCAGCAAAGAGCAGTCAAGTCGGCAGACACAATAGTATTCTGTCTCTCCATTGCAGTCCCCCGATCCACCAGAGGGCAGCCACAACACAGGGTGCCCATAAACGGGACTTGTTGTGGGGCCCCTGCTTGACAAGTCAAATGAAAGTTCCATTATACAGAGTGGCGCAAGGAAATGGGAAATTTTGGAACTAGGTGTTGGCAACCCTGGCACGTCGGCAGTTGTTTGGGACCAATGTGATGTGGTTTAGAACCCCTTGCCATTAGTTTTAATGGAGCAGTGGAGTAGTGTGCAACGAGGGTTCACTGTGAAAGCCTTTTATAAGAATGGTGATAGTGCTGCGCAAAGGGAATTTCAGTATCATTACCAGTTACAACGTCATGATCGTGTCCAGCGTGAGTGTGTAATTTCGAAGAAACGGGTTCAGCCTTAAAAAAAAGAAGTCCCCAGGTGGAGCCACTTCACATACTGCCTGACAATCGATGGCAGCTATTCAACGATTGTTTGGAAGGCACGTCATTTCTCGCAACAGTGACACTCCATGGCCTCCAAGATAATAATAATAATAATAATAATACATTTTATTTATTTGTAGGCGCCTTTCTAAACACTCAAGGACACCGAACAATAGATAAAACACAGATTATAAACAAAACTAAAATACAAAAATTTAAATCAGACAGAGCAATTGTAATCAAAGAGAAAAAGCAGTCTGAAACAAATGAGTTTTAAGTTTAGATTTGAAAAGTGAAAATGATTCAGTATTTCTAAGCTCAGATGGTAGTATAGATAGATAGATAGATAGATAGATAGATAGATAGATAGATAGATAGATAGATAGATAGATAGATAGATAGATAGATAGATAGATAGATAGATAGATAGATAGACTAGTAGGGTGGATCTACTGATGCTCTGTGTAAGAGAGGACAGAGCTGACTATACTTCCTTAGAAGACTGGCGTCCTTCAACATATGCAATAAGATGCTGCAGATGTTCTATCAGACGGTTGTGGTGAGCGCCCTCTTCTACGCGGTGGTGTGCTGGGCAGGCAGCATTAAGAAGAAGGACGCCTCACACCTGGACAAACTGGTGAGGAAGGCAGGCTCTATTGTAGGCACAGAGCTGGACAGTTTGACATCTGTGGCAGAGCGATGGGCGCTGAGCAGACTCCTGTTCAGACGGTCCTGTTCAGGGCCAGTACATATTAAGGGTCCTCTAGTCACATTTGACGATCACGCTTTTGAAGCCACTGTCTACTGAATGGACTGTTGGGCTACGAGGATCAATTAAGATGACCACAGTTGGAAGGCCACCAGCCGATGAGTGGAGTGTTTGCCTCCAGTGTTCACACTCAATGACCATAGCTGGGAGGACACGATCTAACGAATGGGCTGTTGGGCTCCGACTCCAATAATCACACTGGATGACCAAAACTGTCCAGCTCTAATTTGGATGGTGGACAGTGAACCCTTGAAATGTACTGTTCACAACAGATGACCGTGGCTGGGAGACCATTTCCTGTTAATTGTATTGTCCACTCTATTCACAGTGGATGATCATGGCTTGGAGGTCACTATTCAATGCTGATGGGCTCCAAGATTCACATTAGATGGTCACAGCTTGAAGGCCTTTGTCTGCTGTCAAGTATTTGACTTCAATTTTCACACTAGATGACTAATACTGTCCAGTTGTTATTCGGTCAATAGACATAGCACTTCCAAAGTTCATAATAATTGACCACAGCTGAGAGGTTTTGGTCTAAAAGTGTTCAGAATTACTCCTTCAGTCACAATAGATGACCATGGCTGAGAGGCTGCTGTCTGATGAAGGTATTGAATGGATCTTCAATTCACATAGGATGACCATGCCATTGAGGTCACAGTGTTCATGTTAGCTGATCTGACGTTGGAAGACCACCATCTGCTGATTGACGCCAAGGAAGGAAAGCCACCATCTGAGTGTTTGACTCCAATATTCATACTAGATGACCAAAACTTCCCAATTGTTTTTTGATAGTGGACAGAGCACCTCCAGAGTTCATACTAGGTGACCATGGCTGGGGGGCCACTGACAGATCACCGGATTGAATGTGTCCTCTCTTTACTTCAGATGGTCACACCTTTCAGGTCTCTCAATATCCAATGAATGCATTGTTGGGCTCCAAGGCTCACATTAGATGATCACAGCCAGAAGGCCACCATCTGCTAAGTGGAGTGTTGGGCTCCAGTGTTCAAACTTGATGACCAAAGCTATCCAATTGTTATATGGTCAGTGGACAGAGTACCTCAAGAGGTAACAATAGATGGCCATGTGTGGGAGGCCACTGTCAGAGGAGTCCTCTCTTCATATTAGACGACAATGGCTTTGAGGTCACTATTTCAGTGAATCGGCTGTTATGCTCCAGGGTTTACACTAGATGACCACAGCTGGAAGACCACTCATTGCTGAGTGGAGCGTTTGAGTCCAACGTTCACACTTGATGACCAAAACAATCCAGTTGTTATTTAGTCAGTGGACAGAATTCCTCCAGGGTTCACACTAGGTGACCACAGCTTTGAGGTCACCATCCAGTGAATTAACTGTTTAACTCCAGGGTTCACACTAGGTAACCACAGCTGGAACCCTGCTGGCTATCTGGCTGATGGTCCATGTAATCTTTCCAATGTTCGTGTTAGATGATCACAACTAGAAGGACACCATCTGCTAAGTGCAGTGCTTGACTTCGATATTAGATGGCCATAACTGTCCAGTTGTTATTTTGTCAGTGGACAGAGTACCTCCAGGGTTCACGTTAGATGACCTTGGCTTTGAGGTCACTATCCACTGAATGAACTGTTAGGTTCAGAGGTTCACATTAGATGACCACAGCTGGAAGGCCACCGTCTGACAAGTAAAATGTATGACTCAGATGGTCACAATAGATGACCATGGATAGGCGACTGCTGTTTGATGAGTATATTGAATGGCTCCTCTTTTCATATTAGTTGAGCATGGCTTTGAGGTCACTGTCCAGTGACTGGACTGTTGGACTCCAGTCCACATGACATGAAGAAACATAACCAACCAACAGGTGACAGCATTAGAAAAGACATTTAACCCCACCAGGGGTATATCTGCAGCCCACAGCCTCCACACTGGAGCTCTAAGTACGTGGAGTTGACTAAATGAACTGTCGGCGTTATTTAAGTATGATAGGCCTCCCATAGCCGTGATCTTAACCACAGCTATGAGGCCACTGTCTGACGAGTGTCATGGGTGTGTTGTTCACTCCTGATGACTACAGCTGGAACACCGGTGGCTGGCTGAAGGTTCATGTACTTCCAGTGTTTGTGTTAGATGATCACAGATAGAAGGCCACCATCTGCTGAGTGGAGTGTTTGATTAAAATTTTAGATGGTCATAACTGTCCAGTTGTTATTTGGTTAGTGGACAGAGTACCTCCAGGGTCCACGATAGATGGCCTTATCTGGATGGCTGCAGACTGATGAGTGTATTGAATGACCCCTCTGCTCACATTAGATGATCCTGGCTTTGAGGTCACTAGTCCAGTGAATCAGCTGTTTTGCTCCAGGATTCACACTAGATGACCACAGCTGGGAGGCCACTGCCTAATGAGTGCAGAACTCACATTGGATGATACCGCTGGCTGGCTGGCAGACGGTGTACTTCCAGTCACCATGTTAGATGACCACAGATGTGAGGCCACCATCTCCTGAGTTGACTATGGACCTCCAAGTCACAGTGGTGGCCACTCATACACCTACAGCGTATGCCCGAGCATGTACACCAACATCCTACACCTACAGTGACCTTTTTGTGGTTCTTCTAGCCCATCAGGTCATCAGCCCCATCTCAAGCTGCCCCTGACTACAGGAAAGTCTGCAGAGCGCAGCGGGCTCCGGATGAACCATGATGACAAACAGGAAGATGAGGCAGAGGTGCTGAGCGGTTAACCTCTTGTTCAAAGGCCTAAAATAGAAATGAGCGCACACTGAGATGCCCCCGTTAACACCTGGCAGACTAGCAGGCGCCCATCTTGCGCCACTCAACTAAAATACGCAAGGGGCCCAATGGAAAGAAGCCCCTCAAAGCAACGTCAAAAACGAGTGTCCATGTGGCTTTGGATTTGTGGTTAAACTGATGAGCCTCCACTCTGACAGCTACAATAGCCACACAGATGACATATAGCGCCTTGACTTGAAGTTCACTTTTTAAGCCTAACAAAGCAGTGGGTGGGCTGGAACTCTCAAGCAGTTTGTCTCTGGAAATTTGTCTTTAAATCACACCTTTCTCAATGAGCCCTTTACCTAAAAAGCTGAATTTTATATAGCGCCTTTGAATCTCCAAATCCACTTAAGACCCTCAATATGAGGGAAACGCTACTGCTGAGGATAAGAGAGAGTGGGAAAATAAGACGGACCCTCAAAGCAATGCACTTTTACTGTATATACAGTACCACCTTTAACAGCTGTGTGATTTTTATATAGTGCCTTGAAGTCTTTTTTTATCACGAGCAGTGGCAGTGAATTACAAAAGTTAGCAGTAGAGGAATTTGGGGGCAAACATCTCATTTATTTCTTATCGGTGGTTAAGTCAGTTTAAATAAAACATCTTTCACAGTGAATACTCTCACAGAGTGGGATGAAACAGTATATTATTTATTATATTATTATCAGGTTATATAGCGCCTTGATGTGTGGAGTACAAGTCACAGGAGGGTCTGCTCAAGCTTTATAACACACCGGTGAGACCTCATCTGGAGTCCTGGGTGCAGTTTTGAGCTGCAGGTTATAAAAAAGGACATAGCAGCACAAGAGAAGGTCCAGAGAAGAGCAACTCGGCTGATTGAGGGCTACAGGGGATGAGTTATGAGGAAAAATGAAAAGAGCTGAGGCGATGAAGAGGAGACCTGACTGAAGTGTTTAAAATGATGAAGGGAATCAGTCCAGTGGAATGAGAAGGTGACTTTAAAATGAGTTCATCAAGAACACGAGAACACAGTTGGAAACTTGTGAAGGGGAAATTTCACACAAACATTAGGAAGTTTTTCTTTACACAAAGAACCACAGACACGTGAAATAAGTGACCAAGTAGTGTGGTGGACACGAGGACTTTAGGGACTTTCAAAACTCGACTTGATGTTTTTGTTTGGAGCTTTGTTGGGCTGAATGGCCTGTTCTCATCTAGATTGTTCTAATGTTCTAATTATAAAGCGCCTTCATCATTAGGTGACATCTGGAATATGTGCCAGGTGCTCATACTTCAGTTAGATGCCCACAATAAAATCACCTGGGCAGGGACAATGTGAACAAAGTAGATGAAGTGTCACATCGCCTTGAGTAGTTGGGGGTGTAAAATAGCAGTGGGGGTCACCACATCGGGTCTTGTTCAGAAAGCAGAGGCGTAGCTAGGGTTTTCAGCACCCGGGGACAACTGAAGATTTCGCACCCCCTCCTGTTTGCCAAAATGCAATGGGGAAGGGAAATTTGGTGCTCCCTGGATGCTGCGCCCGGGGACAGATGTCTCCCCTTGCCCCCCCCCTAGCTACACCACTGCCAGAAAGCGGACTCCACTTGGTGCTTATCCTAATGTTTTACTCCCCCCTGTCCCCCTTTTTTGTCGACTGTCCTGCCCTCACCTTTTATCCTAACCTTAACCCCACTGGAACTGGGCCCTGAGGCTAAAATAATGTATTACCTAGGGCCCTGATGTTAAGGATACCCCTAGTCTGCTTTTGGCGTCAAGACCCATCACATCTAACTGTTTCATTCATTTGAGGTCACCATAGGCTGGCGGACTGATCAGGGAATTAAATAAAGGAAAAGAGCTGGCTGACTGCAACCAAATCCAAAGGTTCAGAGACCTTACAACAGGGGTCTCCAACTCCACTGCTGGGATGCAGGTTTTCATTATAACCGTTTTCCTAATCAGTGTCCAGTTTCCACTGCTAATTAACTCTTTTTGCTTTCATTTTCATAGCCCTGTGTTTAAGGATTCAGTCCTCTGAATTGATTCGTTTCTTCATTAAATGGCAACCAAACGGAAATGAGACGTGAAACGAGCCGACTAAACTGGAGCTTCAAACTCCAACCAATCTCTTAATGAGAAGCTCATTCTTGCTGTTAATTAAAGCCGTTATTGAATATCAGGACTTGTTGCTGCTCTTATTCGGCCACAGCAGCCTGTTGATCTTCTGTTTGTTTCTAAGACCACCGTCAAGATGTTTTGGTGACCTGACCTGACCACCTTGACCGAGACCTTCACCTTTCTTTATTTTCAGGTTTAGCTGGTCATGTGGAGGCTTTTGTGTCTCATTATTGTTTGGCTGCTCATTAAGGAAAAAGAAACAACTAAGTGAAGGGTCTCCAACTCCTGTCCTGGAGGGCCGCAATGGCTGCAGATTTTCATTCTAACCATCATCTGAATCAGTGAGCCGTTTTGGCTGCTGATTAACTTGCTTGGCCTTTGTTGTAATTGACGTGACTCAGACCCCTTAGTTCTGGGGTGTCGAACTCCTGTCCTGGAGGGCTGCAGTGGCTGCAGGTTTTCATTCTAACCATCTTCTTAATTAGTAACCACTTTTTGCTGCTAATTAACTTCTTTTGCCTTCATTTTAATTAATTTGACTCTGCCCCCTTACTTGTTTCTTCCTGTGTGATTTTGGGCTATACAAAAATAAACTGTATTGTATTGTATTGTATTGTTTCTCTTTCCTTAATTAGCAGCCAAACAATAATGAGACACAAAATGAGCCACCATGTGACCAGCTCACCTGTGCCCACCACACCCATCCATCCCTTATCCAACCTGCTATATCCTAACTACAGGGTCACAGGGGTCTGCAGGAGTCAATCCCAGCCAACACAGGGTGCAAGGCTGCCCACCACACAATACAGTATCTGAAAATAAAGAAAGGTGAATGTCTCAGTAAGGCTGATCTCTCAGGTCACCAAAACATCTTGATGGTGGTCTTAGAAAAAACAAAAATCAACAGTTTTGGAAATGTCTGCTGTGGCAGAATGAGAGCAGCAACAAGTCATGGAATTAAATAACGGCTTTAATTAACAGCAAGAACTGGCTTCTCATTAAGAGTTTGGTTGGAGTGAAACTGGCTGGAGTTTGAAGCCCCAACTTAGCTGCTCATCTGTCGGCTCGTTTAACGTCTCCTTTCTGGGATGCCATTTAATGAAGAAATGAATCAATTCAGAGTACTGAATCCTCCTGAATCTGCTGCGGACCACCAGGCCTGGAGTTCGACACCCCAGAACTAAGGTGTCTGAGTCACGTCAATTACAACGAAGGCCAAGCAAGTTAATCAGCAGCCAAAACGGCTCACTAATTGAGAAGATGGTGAGAATGAAAAGCTGCAGCCACTGCGGCCCACCAGGACCGGAGTTGGAGACCCCTGCTTTAGAACATGGGGACCCCCTAGTGGAGACAGAAGTAGTTGCCCTGACAAAGCACAGATGGGTAGAACCTGCTGATCTCGGCCAACCTACCCCCTCTTGTGGTTCATTCTGAGAAGACGACAGGGTGCCCTGATGCTTTGGCAGGATGGGAGTTCCAACGACGAAGCTGCTGGACTGCATACCCCAAAGATGAGGGTTCAATGCCCATCTCTGACTCACTGGGTGACCCTGAGTGACTCCCATTATTCATCTTTTTTTAAACCCACGTCCATAATTGGAGGTTTGGATGGCAGAAAGGCAGCATATAAAATGACGTTTGGTCAGTGTGGATGTTGTGGTCCCCTCCTATATGGCGTCTGCCCGCACAAATAACGTGAAGAGACTTGTTTAGTGTCGGGAAGCCTCCAGAATGGACGAAGCACATACAGGGAACTTGGCCTGACGCCACCGGCGCCCTGCGGTGTTTGTGCAGTTGGCGTGTGCTGAGGCGTGTGATGCCGGCTCTCACTCCTGTCACGCGCCCGTGTGACTGTCTGCTGACTGCAATCACACACAGAGGGAAAATCTCACTGCTGGGTTAGGAGACAAGACGAGTTCAAAGGGAGCAGCAGCCATCACTCTATGCAGCACTATAAAACACGAACCTGAAATATTGGAACTGCTGGGTTACAGCGAGCTCTGTATAGGGGGCGCCATAAGAGACGCACAACACATCATCACTATCCAGTGCAGTGACAAGTGAAGTAACTCAACCCCACCAGCAGGGGGCAGTGTGAAGTCAAGTACTATAACCTCACCAGCAGGTGGCAACATGATGTGCAGAAACACAACCAACCAACCAACAGGTGACAACATCAGAAAAGACAGCTAAACCCACCAGGAGGATCTCTGCTCTGTCACACTGGACCACCAGGTATGTGGAGTTAACTTAATGGACTGTCGGCGTCATTTGAACATGACGAGCCTGAGCCTCCCATAGCCGTAATCTTAACCACAGTGTAACCGAGTGGAGCTCTGGACTCTATTGGAGTCAACTTCACCTACTTGGAGCTCCAGGGTGGAGGTTCCAGGCTTTGAGGGCACTTGGAAACAATGCAAAATAAACCCAACAGCAGGGGGCAGTATGACATAAGATAACATAACCCTACCATCAGAGGGCAGGATGGGACTGCTAATCAGATTGTCCCTTAGTGGACAGTGTAGACACCTAACTGTCACTCCCTGGGATTCTGGGAATCCTGGAGACACTTGGAGGTGTAAAGAGTGACCTCCGATGCATCGTCCTCTGTACTCGCTGAGAAGATCTTTAATGAGCCACTCGATCTGAGGCTTCAATTAAGAACTGTGAAGCAACACCACCCAGCCAGCAGGGGGCAGAACAAAATAAAGTAAAGTAAACTCGCCAGCAGGGGGCAGCATGAAAAAAAGGTACCACAACCCCACCAGCAGGGGGCAGTATAAAAGAATGTACCACAACCCCACCAGCAGGGGGCAGCGTGAAAAAAAGGTACCACAACCCCACCAGCAGGGGGCAGTATAAAAGAATGTACCACAACCCCACCAGCAGGGGGCAGCATAAAAGAATGTACCACAACCCCACCAGCAGGGGGCAGTATAAAAGAATGTACCACAACCCCACCAGCAGGGGGCAGTAAAACAAATAAATAAATAAATCCCTCAAAATAATAAATAGGTCTGCCAATAAGGGACAGCATAAAAGAATGTACCACAACCCCACCAGCAGGGGGCAGCATGAAAAAAGGTACCACAACTCCACCAGCAGGGGGCAGTGTGAAGTACAATAAATCCACCAGCAGGGAGCAGTAAAATAAATAAATAAATACATACATACATAAATCCCACAAAATAATAAATAGGTCTACCAGTAAGGGACAGCATAAAATAATGTAACAGATCCCCACCCACCAGCAGGGGGGTGTTTGAACCCAGTAATCTAAATCAATCAATTAAAATGATAAATAAGTCCATCAGTAAGGGGCAGTATAAAAGAATGTAACATAACTCCACCAGAACCTGGCAGAATGAAAAGAAGAAATGTAACTCAACCAGCAGGAGGCAGCATGAAGTAAAATAAAATAAGCACACTAGCAAGGGGCAGCTTGCCATAAGATAACATAACCAAACCACCAGAGGGCAGCATGGCACATGTTAATCAGCTCGTACCATAAAGAACATTGCAGGCACCTAACCGTCACTTTCAGGGAAGTGACACGTCCTCCTGCCTGACACCATTTCTGGGAGACCCTTAAAGGTGTACAGAGTGGCCCCTGATGCACTGTCACCTGTAATTGGTAACTTAATAAGTTAACAAGTTGTGCCAGAAAATCTGAGGCTTCAATTAGGAATTCAGTGTAAGGTATGAGGATAGCAGAGAGGACACTAAGAAATAAACTAAAATGAACCCATTAGCAGGGGGCAGCATAAAAAGAAGATACATAACCTCACCAGTAGGTGGCAGCACAGAATGAAGTAACTCAACCTCACCAGGATCAGGCAGGATGAAGCCAAGCAGCATGACCTCGGAAGCAGGTGGCAGCAGGATCTGATGTAGCATAAGCAACCAAATGGTGCAAGTTTGAGAATCCCACCATTACTGAGGACTGTGTCAAGTAAAATAAAATATACCCAACAGAACAGAGCAGCATAAAGTATGGGACTGTTAAACAGATGAAAATAAACCAACTACCGTGGGGCAGTATGAAATCCAATAGCAGAACCTCACCAGGTGGTGGCAGCCTTACGAGACGCGACGCGACCTAACCAGCCAACAGGTTGCAATACGGAATGAAAACGTACAGCCTCGTTAGAACTAAGGGCAGATTCAAATAATGTAAAATAAACCCAGCAGCAGGGGGCAGTGTGATATAAGGTGACATAACCCTACCAGCCTGGACAACATAAATATAAGCTACATAACCTCACCAGCAGGTGGCAGCATGAAATGAAGCAACTCAAGCCTGTCAGTATCAGACAGCATGAAGTCATTTTGCACAACCTCACCAGCAGGTGGCAGCAGGATTTGATGTAACATAAGCAACCAAAAGGTGTAAGTTTGAGGGAAAAAAAGGCTTTAATTAAGAATTCAGTGTACAGTATGAGGACAGCAGGGAGGACACTAAGAAATAAACTAAAATGAACCCACCAGCAGGGGGCAGCATAAAAAGAAGAGACATAAACTGACCAGTAGGTGGCAGCACAGAATGAAGTAACTCAACCCCACCAGGATCGGGCAGGATGAAGCCAAGTAGCATAACCTCAGCAGCAGGTGGCAGTATGAAATAAGGTGACATAACCCTACCAGCAGGGGACAGCATAAAGATTAGATACATAACCTCACCAGTAGGTGGCAGCATAATAATTCATTACATTTATATAGCGCTTTTCTCAGTACTCAAAGCGCTATCCACACAGGGAGGAACCGGGAAGCGAACCCACAATCTTCCACAGTCTCCTTACTGCAAAGCAGCAGCACTACCACTGCACCACCTGTGAGGACATGAAAAGAAGTAACAGTCCCACCAGCAGGGAGGGCAGTATGAAATAATATGAAGTAAAAGCACCCACAGAGGGCAGCATAACATAAGGTATCACAGCCCCATTATCATGTGGCAGAATGAAATAAAGAAAAGCTGAACCCCATCAGGCAGCAGGGGTCACTGTGAAATAAGGTAACATAACCCCACCCAACATGTGTCAGAACTGAATGAGCTAACACAATGAGGCAGTGTAAGGTCAATCAAAACTAGCTGGTCAGTTAATGGCAGCATGATGTGATGTAACATAACCCTACCAGCAGGTGGCAGTATGAAAGGCAGTAACGTAATCCCACCATTGCAGTGGGTGGTGGAGAAGTGGGGTAAATGAAATAAATAAAAAACACACTAGCAGGGGGTAAGTATGATATAAGATGAGATAACCCCACCAGCGGGAGGCACTATGAAATAAGTTGTAATGAATAAGAAGAAAATAAAAAAGAATATAATTGATAACACATGAGAAATAAGATGAAATAATTTAACATAACTCCACCAACAGGTGGCAGGATGGAATGAAATAAAACAAGCCCAGTTGAGTGGGGCAGTATGAAGTGAAGTAACACAATCCTACCAGTAGGTGGAAGCATGATTTGAATTAAGACTGACAACCAGCAGGTGGCAGTATGGACAGTAGAAGCATAACCCCACAAGCTGGGAGGAAAGTGTGAAATAATATAAATAAAAGCACCAGCAGAGGGCAGCATAATATAAGGTAACACAACTCCAGCCAGCATCATAGGGCAGTAAGATAGATAGATAGATAGATAGATAGATAGATAGATAGATAGATAGATAGATAGATAGATAGATAGATAGATAAGAGGTGAAGAAACGTAACCCCACCAGCAGGGGGCAGCACGAAATCAAATCAAATCACCCCACCTAGAGGTGGCAGGATGGAGTCAAGTCGCACAGTCCCATGAACAGGGTTAATGCACACCCCCTAAGTCTACTTCAGTAAGTTTGAAGTGAAGAAATCAGGCGACGCAAACAAAGCTAAAAATCAAAAGGCATCGAGTTGGGGGCGCCGGGCACAGTCGCTTAAAAAAGGAAAATTAATGCACAGTTGTGAAAATAAGAGGTTGGTTTAGCCAGCGTTAAGGTGCCAAGTTTGTGGTTTGGCACATCTGTGGCATCTTCACACTTCCTACAAATACTGAGTGGCACTGTCATGGACAGCAGTCAGTCCCCCCTGTCACCACTAGGTGGGCCGCTCGAGTCTGACTGTCTTTTAGGGTGGCGCTGCTGCTTGCTGCTGCCCCCTTCTGGCTCCCCCGCTGCCAGTGAACTCCACAGCTCACGTTCAGAGCATTCGGAGGGGGTGGGGGGAGGGGAGGGGGCAGAGCTGACAGACCTGCTTCTGGTGGGCCACAAACACCCACAGTCCCACAGACCCTAACCCTCCCAGTCTGGCAAAACACCTCACCTCAGATGGAAATTCTGCCCGCCTATCACAATGGAGGACTCACTCAAACTCTTCTTATTTTTGTTCCTTTGTTTGAGTTTCCGCCTCGGCTCTTTACACCGTTTGTCAGGTGTTATCTCGGCTTTGGCAGCCCACGGTGACAGTGACTTTTGCGGCTGGCGGTGTCTGATGCCTGTGGGTGACAGCAGGTCGCTACATTTAGGTCATGAGTCACCTCGCTGCCCCCGCCTGGTCTGCCAGAACGAGCTCACCGGGGTATGGGATCACAGTGCCAGCTGATGCCACTTATTCTTATTTCTGTGAAGCTGAGAAAACCACAAAGCAGAGATGGAAGAAAACCAAGCGATGACACTTATACTTGTCAGCTGAAAGTTCAATCCAAAGAGACTTACAAATGGCAAGTGCAGAGCACGACAGCCTCCATCTGTCTGCACTGTGTAGTCTGAGGTGGTCCGGATTGATCTACCAACTTCATGGTGCACTGGGGGAACCACCAGGGGGAGATGCTGCTTTAACGTTTTATGCTATGGCACCTTTTCAGTAGCGGGCACCTTCCTAAGCTGTTTAGAGGTGTTGTGCCGCTGCTCCCATCCCTCTCAAACCCACCAACGTTCTTCTCTGGCCTGAGCCCACTCTAGCAGCAAAGCCTTGTGTTTTATGAGCCAGATGTGCCCACCAGGGGGCGTACCAGCCTGTATTAGAAAGCACTGCATGTTACTTAATGTTCATTGCATATTGTATTAGAGGCACCACAAGTAAACACATCTTTATGGTATATAGCGCCTTTCACCATCCACACAGCTCTCACCTGCACACCGTCTGTGGTGTAGTCGCTTCAGTATTTTTATGACTTGCATTTCAGAGACCAAGCATCACTTGCAAATACATTTTTAAAGTATATAGCGCCTTTCACCGGGGACATTATTCAACCCTGCATTGCATTTGTAGTCCAACAATCCCATAATGAGCAGGTAAACTGACTTGTAATTAATAGGCCATGTGGGGGGGGGGGGGTTGGGGGGCACATTTCCTACATTATAGGCACTACAATTAAATCTATATGGTATATAGTGCCTTTCAAAGTGGACAACATTCAACCCTGTATACTATTTGTAGTCCAATATTCCCATAATGAGCAGGCAAAGTGACTTGTAGTTAAGAGGCTGTGGAGGGGTGGGAGGTAGGGGGGTTAGGGGGGCACATTTCCTGCATTATAGGTACTACAAGTACATCTTTATGGTATATAGCGTCTTTCACTGTCAACACTATCCTATTGTCTGCACACTATTTGTGGTACGGTTGCTTTAATATTCTTATAATATTAAGCACAGTCAGTGGGGTGGGCAGGGGGGCAACACATTTCCTGTATTATTGGTGCAAAAACTTAATAAAGCTCTATGGTATATAGCGCCTTTCACTGTCATGCATATCTTTTGCGGTCCAGTAATCCCATAATGAGCCAATGACATGCTGTATAATTGAGATGCCAATGGGGTGTCACATTTCTTGTATTATAAGCACCACAAACAAACATCTTTATGATTTATAACGCCTTTCACCATGCACACTAGTCTACCCTGCTTACCATTTGTAGTCTAAAATTCCCATAATGTAGAGATGAAGTGATTTGTGATTTAGAGGCCAATGGGTGGTGGCCCGTTTCCTGTATTACAGCATATTGCGCCTTTCACTGTCAACACTGTTCTACCCTGAATGCCATTTTTGGTCCAAAATTCTTGCAATGAGCAGTTGAAGAGATTTGTAATTCAGAGGCCAAGCACAGCCAATGGGGACGCCACATTTCCTGTATTAGAGGCACTGCAAAAAAATAGATCTTCATGATATAGCGCCTTTCACCATAAAATGAATTATCATTATTATTATTATTATTATTATTATTAAAACACTAGTCATTTAGCCCGTTACAATAACGGGCGCTAGAACAGTAGTGCATAAACATTAGTAGGAACAGTCTATATTAAATGGCAAGGGACTTTGACCTCATTCTGTTTGTTGGTCGTATTTTTCTTTCTTTCAGCCTTTCTTTTGTTGATGTTTACTTGCTGAGCTGACCGTTCTTCATGGGCTGCCGCCGTGTATTGTGTGTCTTTAATTTTCTGTGACAGTAATACTGTCTTGTACGGCTCTATTCAATAAGGGCGCGCACAAAAAGGTGAGCTTCAAAAGGGCGACCTCAACTGAGCGCGGCGAATAAAGGCGTTCGTAGATAATTTAGTTCAAATCGCTCTGGAATATGTGAAGAGCAACAAAGGTGCAGATCTTTATTTACGCGCGCCTTTATTCGCTGCGACCAATTGAGGTCGCCCTTTTGAGGCTCGCCTTTTTGTGTGCGCCCTTATTGAAGGATACCGTCTTGTATGTCCGCTGGCTTGTACGTCAGTAATATACCTTTAATTTTCTCTGGCGGTAATACAGGCGTGCGCGTCGGTAATATGCCTTTAATCTCCTCTGACAGTAATACTGGCTTGTATGTGGCTGTAATATGTGTCACTGTATTGTGTACCTTTAATTTCCTCTCGCAGTAATACTGGTTTGTATTTCCGTAAAACGCCTCTAACTTTCTCTGACAGTAATATCGCACATCGCACCGTGCCCCGCGCATGCGCACTTCACCAGAAGACACACCCACACGGACGCCTGGACGCACACAGGGATTTTATTAAAGAGGATTATTCTAACCTGCTTACCATTTGTAGTGTGGATGTTTCAATATTCGTATGATTTATAATTTACAGATCCAGCACAAGCAATAAGGGGGCCGTATTTCTTGTAGCAGCTTAATAACTGTTTTTGGTATATAGCGCCTTTTCACTGTGAACACTACTCTAGCATGTATTCCTTTTTGTGGTTCAGTATTCCCATAATGAGTATTTGATGTGATTTTGTAAATCGGAGGTCAAAGGGAGTTGGGGGGCACACTTCCTGTATTAGAGGTAACACAAGTAAGTAACTCTTTATGGTTTATAGCGCCTTTCACTGTCAACACCATTCTGACCTGCATGTCATTTGTGGTCCAGTATTCTTAAAATGAGCAGCCAAGCATAGCCAATGGGGACGCCACATTTCCTGTATTTTAGGCAGAACAAGTAAATACATCTTTATGGTATATAGCGCCTTTCACCGTTTGCTTATCATTCATGGTACGGATGTTTCAATATTCACATGATTTATAAGTCACAAACCCGGCACAGACAAAAAGGAGGCCATATTTCTTGTAGCACAGACACCACAACTTAATAAATCTTTTTGGTATATAGCACCTTTCACTGTGAACACTGTTCTAACACGCATGCCATTTGTGGTCCAATATTCCACTATAATTTAGTGGACAATTGGGGGGGGCACCACAAGTAAATAGATCTTTATGATATATAGCGCCTTTCACCAATCACACTGTTCTGATCTGCTTACCAGTTCTAGTGAGTTGTTTTAAATATCTTATGACTTATAATTTAGAAATCAAGGACAACCAATGGGGGGGGGGGGCACATTTTTTATATGACAAGCACCGCAAGCAAATACCTCCATCCATCCATCCATTTTCCAACCCACTGAATCCGAACACAGGGGGTCTGCTGGAGCCAATCCAAGCCAACACAGGGCACAAGGCAGGAAACAATCCCGGGCAGGGTGCCAACCCACCGCAGGACACACACACACACACCAAGCACACACCAGGGCCAATTTAGAATCACCAATCCACCTAACCTGCATGTCTTTGGACTGTGGGAGGAAACCCACGCAGACACGGGGAGAACATGCAAACTCCACGCAGGGAGGACCCGGGAAGCAAACCCAGGTCCCCAGGTCTCCCAACTGCGAGGCAGCAGCGCTACCCACTGCGCCACCGTGCCGCCCCAGCAAATACCTTTTATGGTATATAGCGCCTTTCACTGTCAATACCATTCTAACACGCATGCCATTTGTGGTCCCCGTATTCCTATAATGAGCAGATGAAGTGATTTGTAATTTACAGCACAATGGGGGGGGGGGGGCACATTTTCTGTATTATAGGCTCCACATGTAAATAAATCTTTAGGGTATATAGCGCCTTTCACCATAAAACAGTATTCTAACTTGCTTACTATTTGTGGTATGGCTTTTTAAATATTTTTATGACATGTAATTTAGAGACCGGTAGGGGCACCACAGCGTAATAAATCTTTAGAGTATATAGCGCCTTTCACTGTCAACACTATTCTAACATGCATGTCATTTGTGGTCCCCATATTCCTATAATGAGCAGATGAAGTGACTTGTCATTTACAGGACAATGGGGGGAGGGGGGCATTTTCTGTATTACAGGATCCACAAGTAAATGAATCTTTAGGGTATATAGCGCCTTTCACACAGTCTACAGTGCGAGCACTTGCAGGTGAAGAAGTCTTCTCAGGGTCACACACACACATAACGGGCCACTTTATAAAGCGCCTTTCCTTCATGGGCACCACCCCAGGGCGTTTCTTTCATTGACGCAGTGCTGAATGATTGCTGCCATACTTCTGCTCTGGCATATTCGGTGACTTGCTTCGGTCAAACAGGAAATCATGTTCTTCAATAGAACTTATATTTCCTTAATTAATCAGTAGGTGGCAGCACTTTTTCACTGGTGTGACCCTGAACTTCCCTTTAATGCAGGAATGTGCTTGAAAGGCACTGATGAGTGACAGTTACATAAGAAATTATTTTTTATTTCTCTCGACTGTATCATCTCGTGAGACCACCTCTCCTCGGTGTCTTCACATGTAGGGTACTGATCAGTTTTTTCCATGTGCTTACAAGGTCAGGGTAACCCTCTTGGATCTCCCTGGCTAACCAGTCTAATCAGTAGAACGTGTAACGCTCAGCTTTTGCCAGCAGGTGGCAGCAGCCCCTAACATTCAAGCCTGTCTAAAGACTGCAGAGGACCAGCAGCCTGTATGTATGGGCTGACCATTGTGTTTTACTTCTATTTTTTAATTGGTCAGCCTTTATATAGCGCCTTTCAGCAGGCAACAACATCCCAAAGCTCTGCACACTTGAAGCCGAGGTGTTTCCATATTTCTAGATTATCAGAGCTGGCCAGGGTAGACAGAAGCAGAAACCTTGTACTGTATTTTAAAGACCAACATTAGCCACCAGAGGGCAGCATTGCCTATATAATCAGTGCTTTGCCTTGGTGAGTCTTCCTAATGAAATGTCGATGCTGTAAGCACAAGGGGGGCTCCACTGCAGCCGGCAGACCTGCGGCTGTGATGTGGACTCAACTGCAGGAGTCAGTATGCCCAAGCCGACCTGCTCACCCTGCACAATGTGTGAACAATAAATAATCATTTTTTAAATAAAATCAATAATACTACTAATTATTATTATTATAATGATCATTATTATTTATTATTATTATCGTCCAGCCCACTCGCTTCTTAAGCTCTCAGAACTCCAATAAGACTCGGCCATTGCACTTCATTGCTAACTATAGCAAAAATATAAAAAAGTTGATACAGTGCGCCCCCCGGTGGCGACATGTTGCAGTACACCTGTTAATTAATTTGATCTGGTGCCTCTCCTTGATGAATGATCGTATTTTCTGTCTCATTGTGTGACCCTGAGAACTCTCCCTGCCTTTCAGTAAAGTTTACAAAGGAAAGATAAAGTATTTTTTTCTTTTTTCATTTCTGCATTGGTGTGCGATCCTTTTGCCACCCCCAGGTGTTTTTCATGGGCACGCCACCAAACACTTGTTGTGCCGAATGAAGTGACTCACACGGGGTACTCAGTCTGATCAACAGAACTTGTAATGTGCCACTTTAGCCAGCAGGTGGCAGCACTCCCTAAATTACAAGCCTGTCCGGAGAGAGCTGTGAGCCGGCAGTCTGCATGTAGCGGCCTGGCTGTGGTGTTTTTCATTAGTCCGTCTTTATATAGCGCCTTCCCTTTGTGAGACCCCCCCCCCCCCCGCACACACACCCCCCCCCCAGGTGTTTTCACAAGTACAGGGCTGAACTTTTGCTTCCATACTTCTGCAGAGTCAGTTCTGCCCAATCAAGCAATTTACTTCTCCAATGGAACTTCTGCCATATTGGTTAAGCCAGTAGGTGGCGACACTTTCTCACTTACTTGCCTCAATGTGTGACCCTGAGGATTCCACTTTAATGGCCATTTCAGCATCACACCCATGACGTTGCTGTTGATTGTCATTTACTGGAGAAAAAGCGCAATTGAGTTTTTTTTTTTTCATTTGACTGCACTGTGTGATCCTGAGTGACCTCCACAGTCCTGGTGTGGATCAGCACTTTCCTTACATTGACAAGGTCAGCCCTGGCAAATATAGCGACTTTCTTCACTCACACAGGGTCATCAGTTTGATCAAAAAACAAAACTTCAAATTCTTTAGCCAGTAGGTGGCAGCACTCCCTAACGTACAAGCCTGTCTAGGGACTGCTGTGTGTGCCAGCAAGCCTGTAAGTGCGCCCTCTGGTGGCATTAAAAGGAAGCGTACCTGTTAATTGACTTTTATCATTGTGTGACCCTGAGAAATGCACTGTCTGTGTAAATATGAGAACATAGAAAATGAGAGGAGACCATTCAGTCCATCAGGGTGGTTTGGTCAGCCAGAGCTCATTGTAGCACCTTTTGAGTGACATTTAGAAAGGCGCTATATACAATATGATTTTCATTCTTCATTTCTCTTCACCCACAGGTGTTTTCATAGGCACACTACCATGCAACTAATTGCTCCTTCTGCCAGTTAAGCCCTGCCAAATGAAGCGACGCAGGGTCATCAGTCGGATCAAAAAAACTCGAAACACAACGCTTTAGCCAGTAGGTGGCAGCAGTCTCTCAATCACAAGCCTGTCCAGAGGGTGCTGCGTGTCAGCCGCCCTTGTGTTCTGGACTGGCCGTTGTGTTTTTAATGGCTTTCTGCTTATTCAGCTTTTAATTTATATAGCACCTTTCAGCTTTGGAGTTGTAACACATTGCTTCAGCCAGTAGGTGGCGACACCTCACTCACTCACTCACTCACTTACTTGTTCTGTTCTGTTACGCTCTGCTCTGGTGTACGTAATGAGCAGACCTTTTAGCTTGTCTTCATTGTCCTAAGTCATCAATCTTTACTTTATATAGCGCCTTTTCAGTCTGTGCTACCTAGAGAAATGCCCCAAGTTTAGATTCCAGGCCTTCAAAAGCTGCTGCCACACCTTATAAACCTCCTGGGCTTCGGATTGCAAACAGAATGAACACTGCCCCCTTGTGGGCACTCGTATTCCTCACAATGACATCTTCACTTGGAAATGAAGGAGGAGTATGAAGTGTGCCACCTAGTGTCTCCTACGAGAATCATTCATGTTCAGCATTCCTTTAAAGCTGCAGTCAAGTTAGACGCTGGCTCTCCATGACCCTGACGAAGTCTACAAGATGGATGGATGGTTTAACATGGAGCCCCTCTGGGACTTTACCCCTACCTGGTACCCCCTGAGCTGCTTTTCTAAGCACAGGAGGAGCAGATTCCTCATCCAGGTTTTTAGAGAGGACCTTTCCAATTTATAAAAGGTCTCATTTCTCCATCTCTGCCTTTTCTGTAAAAATCAGCCATGTGGCAGAACAATGGCGCCTGTTGTTTGGCAATGTGGGTCACCACACGGGATTTGGTCCTGTGACTTGCGCCTGAGATGCAAAATCCTGAGCCTCACATGCTTTGCCAACCCTTGATGGTCGTCTTTGCTGTGCGCTCACCATCTAATCTGCCACCAGAAACATACAGCAAGCAGTGGCGCCTGCAATGAAATCCCACCGCTGCCACCTCCACCCAATTAAGAAAGCAAAAAGTGCAATCAAATGTTTAGCACGTCATACACGTGATTGACCAATCAGTTCATCTTTGACAGCGCTATACATGAATTACCTACTTATCAGTCTATTTTATAGCACCTTTCATATCCATTATGTAGTGACTTCCATATCTACCTATTTATCTAGCTATTCTATAGAGCCACTCATCTACCTGTTTATTAATGATATACTGCCTTTGACATCTATATAGCGCCTTTCCTATATATCATGTAGTGCCTTTCACATTTATCTATCTGTTCCATAATACTTTTCACATTTATCATACAGTGAATTTCACATCTACCTATTTATCTATTATATAGTGCCTTTCATATCTGTTTATTATATACTGTAGTGCCTTTCACATCTACCTTTATATATATCATATAGCGCCTTTCATATCTTAATCTATTCTATAGCACCTTTCACATCTATTATATAGTGCCTTTCATATCTGTTTATTATATAGCGCCTTTCACATCTACCTTTTTATCTATCATATAGCACCTTTCATATCTTTATCTATTCTATAGAACCTTTCAAATCATTATATAGTGCCTTTCATATCTGTTTATTATATACTGTAGTGCCTTTCACATCTACCTTTATATATATCATATAGCGCCTTTCATATCTTAATCTATTCTATAGCACCTTTCACATCTATTATATAGTGCCTTTCATATCTGTTTATTATATAGCGCCTTTCACATCTACCTTTTTATCTATCATATAGCACCTTTCATATCTTTATCTATTCTATAGAACCTTTCAAATCATTATATAGTGCCTTTCATATCTGTTTATTATATACTGTAGTGCCTTTCACATCTACCTTTTATCTATCAAATAGCACCTTTCATATCTTTATCTATTCTATTCTATAGAACCTTTCAAATCATTATATAGTGCCTTTCATATCTGTTTATTATATACTGTAGATGCCTTTCACATCTACCTTTATATATATATCATATAGTGCCTTTCATATCTTAATCTATTCTATAGCACCTTTCACATCTATTATATAGTGCCTTTCACATCTACCTTTTATATATCATATAGCGCCTTTCATATCTTCATCTATTCTATAGCACCATTCACATCTATTATATAGTGCCTTTCATATCTGTTTATTATATAGCGCCTTTCACATCTACCTTTTTATCTATCATATAGCACCTTTCATATCTTTATCCATTCTATAGAACCTTTCAAATCATTATATAGTGCCTTTCATATCTGTTTATTATATACTGTAGTGCCTTTCACATCTACCTTTTATCTATCAAATAGCACCTTTCATATCTTTATCTATTCTATAGAACCTTTCAAATCATTATATAGTGCCTTTCATATCTGTTTATTATATACTGTAGATGCCTTTCACATCTACCTTTATATATATCATATAGCGCCTTTCATATCTTAATCTATTCTATAGAACCTTTCAAATCATTATATAGTGCCTTTCATATCTGTTTATTATATACTGTAGATGCCTTTCACATCTACCTTTATATATATCATATAGTGCCTTTCATATCTTAATCTATTCTATAGCACCTTTCACATCTGATATAGTGCCTTTCATATCTGTTTATTATATAGTGCCTTTCACATCTACCTTTTATATATCATATAGCGCCTTTCATATCTTAATCTATTCTATAGAACCTTTCAAATCGTTATATAGTGCCTTTCATATCTGTTTATTATATACTGTAGTGCCTTTCACATCTACCTTTTTATCTATCATATAGCGCCTTTCATATCTTCATCTATTCTATAGCACCATTCACGTCTATTATATAGTGCCTTTCATATCTGTTTATTATATAGCGCCTTTCACATCTACCTTTATATATATCATATAGCGCCTTTCATATCTTTATCTATTCTATAGAACCTTTCAAATCATTATATAGTGCCTTTCATATCTGTTTATTATATACTGTAGTGCCTTTCACATCTACCTTTTATCTATCAAATAGCACCTTTCATATCTTTATCTATTCTATAGAACCTTTCAAATCATTATATAGTGCCTTTCATATCTGTTTATTATATACTGTAGATGCCTTTCACATCTACCTTTATATATATCATATAGTGCCTTTCATATCTTAATCTATTCTATAGCACCTTTCACATCTGATATAGTGCCTTTCATATCTATTTATTATATAGTGCCTTTCACATCTACCTTTATGTATATCATATAGCGCCTTTCATATCTTAATCTATTCTATAGAACCTTTCAAATCATTATATAGTGCCTTTCATATCTGTTTATTATATACTGTAGTGCCTTTCACATCTACCTTTTTATCTATCAAATAGCACCTTTCATATCGTCATCTATTCTATAGCACCATTCACATCTATCATATAGTGCCTTTCATTCCTGTTTATTATATAGCGCCTTTCACATCTATCACTTTCATTTCAGTGCCTGACCCCTCCCAAGTTTTCGCCTTTTCCTGTCTGCGCCCCCCAGTGGGCCGACTTTGCCTCTGTTGCCGGCCGTTGAACAGTCCAATGGACAGTCTGGGGCTGGAGTTGGCAAAGGCTGCTCCCCGACAGAGCTGAACGAGGCTCAGAGACCCACGTGTGCCAACTCAAGGGTGCCCATCAGCTAAGCTCTGACGTGAATGAAGGGCTGACGTCTTATGGCGTTGGTTATCTCGTGCTTTACCTTTGTAACTCATCGACAGCCCTCTGCAGACGTCTCTTTTCGTTTTTTCTGTTAGTTGTCAAAAAAGCCAAATTCAGCAGACCATGAAAACGTCCAAGGCGGCGGGTGAGTGGGCCGTTCCACAACAGACTCAAGGCGCTATATGATGACCCGGCTGTGAAGATCTGCTGGAGCTCAGAGGTGTCCGACTGACCGATCTGCCCACCACGTGAGCTCGGGGGGGCCGACTGATGTCCTCTTCTGATGACTGACACTTTCTGCCCCTCAGTTTGCTAAATGAATTGTGGACAGACACACTCGAATAAAGGTTTATATAAAAACTTGGAATAAAATTTATTGGAGCTCACAGTCATTGCTGGACTTGCACAGTTGCATCGTGTTACTAGAACATACCGGATGAACGCCGTTGCACGTATTTACAAAGTCATCTAGAAAACAGCACAGCGAGATCACTTGGCTGGACAAGGCCCCTCCACGTGTTCGCATCAATACCCCCCCCCCCCCCATTCTAACAAACAGAATATATTTTCAGCCTCTACTAAAAAGCAAAATATATATATATATATATACATATATATATTCATATATGATAAAATAAAATGTGCCCCATTTATTTTGTAGGCAGCTCCCTTTAAAACACCATTTTAACATTCTCTGATGCCACTTTTTCATAAAATATATAAAGTGCATTATGGGATAGTACAATGTTTAAAAAAAGACAATTTCTACATCATTTTTTTTTTACGTTTGATAAAAATAATTCTCAGAAAAAAAAAAAAAGAGAAGTTCTGCTTTACAGATTCACAAGTGCATGAGTTAAGCGAGCCCAATCTAGCAGCGGGCACAACGCAAAGTCCTTTATATGAAAAACATACAAAAACAAAGAGCCATCCCCCCCGAGGCAGGCTGCCCGCACAGACAACAAGCTGATGTGCCATCTCTGTAGGACAATGAGAGGGAGGCGTGGAGCGAGGGACCTCCTGTGGGCACCGAGCAGGGCAGCAGCGTGAAACTGAAGAAGCCGACATGGCGTCACCTTGAGGGAGGTGAGCGGGGAGCCGAGTGATCAGCGGACTGCACGCAGGACACCCTGAATGGTTTATAAGGTCATCTAAGATTTTCCACTGACCTGAACGTCACGCAGATCCATCACTTTACGGCTCGTGAGGCTCGGACTGGTCTGAAGCTCCAGTCCTTGTGTCCCTTCTTCTACAGCTGCTCTTTACTCAGTTCTCTTCTAATTGGCCATACCACATTTAATTTCCCACCCACTACACACAGCCCCTCCCATTTGTATGCCCCACCCACCACACACAGACACCTCTCCCATTTCTATGCCCCACCCATTAGGAACAAAATCACTGTCATTGGTTTGCTCCTCCCACTTTCAGCAGAAGCTCCTCTCACCTCTTTGCCCCTCCCACAGCATACAAAGCTCAATTTCATTTGTATGCTCTGTCCACTGTTAATATAAGCCCTTCCCACTGTGAGCACAAGCCCCACCCACTTATAATACCTCACTCAGGATGGGTAAAAGTCACTCTCATCTGTTTGTGCCAATAAGCTCCTCCAACTTATTTGACCCAACCAGTAGAGACAAAAGTCAATCCCATTTGTAGGTTCTGTTCACTGTTAGTATAATCCCCCATAATGTTTATGCTCCACCCACCATGGGCTGACACCACTCCCACTTTCATGGCACACCCAGGGTGGACAAAATCCCTCCCATTTGTATGCTCCACCCAATACCAGCAGACACTTCTCCAATTTATATTCTCAAACCAGTCAATCCCATTTGTATGCTCTGTCTACTCCTACAGTATTTCCTTTGCATGATCAGACACTCCTCCCATTTCTGTGCCACACCCATAATGGCAAAAAGTCCCTCTCATTTTGATTGTTCCACCCACACCAGGAAGAAACTCCTCCCACTTCTATGTCCCACCCACAAAAAACAAAAGTAAATCCCACTTCTTTGCTCCACCCATTATAGACAAAGGTCTATGCCATTAGTATTCTCTTTCCACTGCCAGTATAAGCCCCTCCTATTTGTATGCACCACCCACCATTAGCAGTACCTCCTTTTCTAATACCCACCCACCACAAGCAGATGCCACTCTCACTTCCATGCCCCACTTACATTTTTGTGCTCCACCCACTACAGGTTGATGATCCCTCCCACTTCTTTGTCCCACCCACAATAAACAAACGTCAGGCTTATTTCTATGCTCCACCCATTATAGACAAAAGTCAATCCCATTTGTTAAGCTTTGTCCACTATTGGTATAAGCCCCTCCCATTTGTATGCACCACCCACCATGAGCAGAACCTCCTTTTCTCATAGCAGACACAACTCCCACAGCCTTGCTCCACCTATGGAGGACAAAAGTCCCCCTCATTTGTTTGCTCCAACCACTACATGCAGAAGCTTCTCCCATTTCTATGCTCTACCCATTATAGACAAAAGTCAATCCCATTTGTATGCTTTGTCTAATGCCAATATACAGTAAATTCTGATTTGCATGCTCCGCCCACAATGAGCAGCCACCCTAGTCCTATATCCCTCCCCCTTCTCTGCCTTCCCTAGATTTATTGCTTCTCATTTTACTCGAATCCATGGATTTTTACTCCGATGCCATGCTAGGAATTTCGCATTCTTTTAACTTCATTATCTTGTCCTGCATTTTTTTTTTTTTTGCATTTGGGCTTTGTCTGTAAAATACCCTGAGCTTCTGCTTACTATGAACAGTCCCACCTCACTGTTACATCTGTTTAATTCATTTTAGGGTTTCAGGGGGACGGAGCCAATTCTAGCAGCACTGGGCACATGGTAGGAAACAGCCCTGGCCAGGGCACCAGTCAGTCACAGGGCACATTCGCACCCCTAGTGGGCTGATTTGGAATCACCAATCAATTTAACTGTCTTTGTGGAAACCCCCCCCACCACCACCACCTAACCCAGCCACACACACACACAGTCAAACTATACTGTCAATGTCAGCGCAGGATTTGACCCCAGGCTGCTGGATAGAGGAAGTAACAGCGCCACCCGCTATGCCACAAAATCACACAAAGACCGGCTTGTCCGTCCATCCATCCATTTTCTAAAACTACATTTGCATTACAGGCTTGCATGGAACCTGAGCTTATCCAAGAGTACAGTCGTGGCCAAACATTTTGAGAATGACCCAAGTGTTGGTTTTCACAAAGTCTGCTGCTTCAGCGTTTTTAGATCTTTCTGTCAGATGTTTCTCTGGTGTACTGAAGTAGAATTATAAGCATTTCAGAAGTTTCAAAGGCTTTTATTGACAATGACATGAAGTTTATGCACAGAGTCAATATTTGCAGTGTTGGCCCTTCTTTCTTTTTCAAGACCTCTGCAATTCGCCCTGGCAGGCTGGCAATCAACTTCTGGGCCAAATCCTGACTGATGGCAGCTGCCCATTCTTGCATAACAACGCACAACAATTTTTTTTGAAAAGTTTTGCTTCCTGAACAGTTTATGCCGATTGTGACCTACTGGGTATGCACAAATCTAGTTTTGGTTTCACTGCATCACGTAGGAACTCTGAGAAATAGACATTTATATGTTTACTGACAATAACGTATTCAGTCACGTTTATGTTTCACATAAGCTATTAAATTGAGCAGAATTCAAAGTGTTTTGCTCCTGATTTTCTTTTGTATTCAATGTCTGGTGCATCACGTTGCAGTGTCCAACAGTAGTCAGCAAGCATTGATGGATTCCAGTTGCCCTGGTATCGTCTCTCCATCGTAGCAATGTCCTGGTGAAGCCTTTAGCCGTGTTTGTCACTGACAGCACCGAGATTTGCGGGGAAGAAGTCCAAGTGTGAGTGGAGGAAATGAATCTTGAGTGCCATGTTGCACTTCATTGTCTTGTATGTTTTGAGAAGTTTGTCTACCAGCTGACTGTAGTTTGGGGCTCTGTAATTACCCAGAAAATTGTCAACGACATCTTTGAAGGCTTTCCAGGCCCAACTAACAGATCTTCAAACCGCTTGTCACTCATAACATCTCTGATCTGAGGGCCAACAAAAATGCCCTCTTTGATCTTGGCGTCAGTTATTCTTGGGAACATCTGTCTTAAATAACAAAAACCTTCGCCTTCCTCGTTCAGTGCTTTCGTGAAATTCTTCATGAGTCCCAGTTTTATGTGAAGAGGAGGCAAAAATATCTTTGCCCGGTCGACAAGCAATTCATGTGCCACATTTTTCTGTCCTGGCACTAACTTTTTACGGGGTGGCTAGTTCTGTTGAGAATAGTGCGACTCTTTGGCACGGCTTTCCCATTCACAGATGAGACAACAGTACTTTGTAGAGCCGAGCTGCAGTCCTAGTAACAGAGCGACGACTTTAAGATCTCCACAGATATTCCAGTTGTACCTGCTATACTGGACGTGCTTCAGCACCAGTTCCATATTCTCGTACGTTTCTCTCATGTGTGCTGCATAGCCAACAGGTACTGAACGATAAACGTTGCCATTGTGTAGCAGAACAGCTTTCAGGCTTAACACTGATGAATCAATGAAGAGACGCCACTCTTCTGTTGTGATCAGAACCCAAGGCTGAGAACAATCCTTCAAATGTCACAACAGAAACTGAGACTGTCGACTTGTGCAAAAAATTTGGTTATATCATGATGTCAGCCTCGAAACACAGAAACGTTCATATCTGGTGACAGCAAACACCATTCCTGCAGTCTCAAACCCAGCAGCTTGGCTTTTGCTTGTGACAGACCCAAATCTCTGACCAAATCGTTCAATTCAGACTGTGTTATCAGATGTGGGTCGCCTGATGAGCACGGGTCAAAATCCGGGTCAGTGTCACTGTCAGTACCCTGCATTGCAGTTTCTTCATCTGGTTCATCTAAGGTCCAATCCTCTGGTGGTGTCAGAATTGGAAGACTGTCGTCATGTGGCACGGGTCTCGTTGCTGAAGGCAGAGTAGGAGATTCAGTTGACTTCTTGTTTTTGGCAGAGTGACCAGACACATTAGTCAAACAGAAGTAACAGTCCGTCACATGGTCTTTCTGTTCTCGTCATATCATCGGAACAGCAAACGGCATCGTCTTTCGAGGGCCTCTGAGCCAGGCTCTCAGACTGACAGCACATGTCGCACAGCTAATGTCAGGCGCCCATTCCTTGTCTTGATCACCAGCTGAAATACAGATGATAAGCTTTCTTCACAACAGCAGTCATCCAACGTCTCTGAGGTGCCACACACAGATATAGCAGAATGTATCGCGGCTGTGACGACATTGACGAGACACCAAAACATCTATAGCGTCGAGCTTACTTACTGTTCTATCGCTACAGATACTCTACATATACACACTGACTATCGAGATTAACCAGATGAGCAGGATCGCTGTATGCAGGCCACCTTTATAGCGTGTGAGACAGCGTCAAGCTCCTTCAGACCTGCCCAGGATGGCAACTTCCACAGAACAGCTGCCAACCTGCCCTGATTCCATGGCTGGACATGCCCAGGCTGCACAAACCGTTGTTGATAAGTTGCATACGGGAGCGAAAATGTTTAGATACAAATACAAGAAAAAAACTGAAACAGTACGTGATGGGAAAATTGTGATGTGATATTCGTGATCCGCACCCAAAAATCTACAAGGAACACCCAACAGGGTTCAAGAAGCAAAAACTTTGTTGTGCAGTGTAATCAATGCTTGGAGTTTGTCAGAATTAGTGGGTTGTTTGTCCACCCGCCTCTTGACCACAAGTTCTCAATGGGATTAAAGGTTTGGGGAGTTTCCTGGCCATGGACCCCAAATTTTGATGATTTGTTCCCCAAGCCACTTATTTGTCACTTTTGCCTTATGGCCTGGTGCTCCATCATGTTGGTCACCAAACTGTTCTTGGATGGTTGGGAGAAGTTGCTCTCAGAGGATGCTTTGGTCCCATTCTTTATTCATGGCTGTGTTCTTAGGCACCACCAGTGCAGAGCTTGCTCAGGGATGGCAGCAGGTAGGTGGGAGTGAGGTGAAGATTTTTGGAGGATGGCCTGGTGGCTGTCAAGAAGGGCAGCAAAGAAGCCATCAGGGACAGAATGATATTCTGCAAAAGGTACAGGGATCGGACTGCTGGGGTAGAGTCATTTTCTCTGATGAATCCCCTTTGCGATTGTTTGGGGCATCTGGAAAGAAAAGGTGAGCGGCGCTACCATCAGTCCTGTGTCACGCCAACACTAAAACATCCCGAGACCATTCATGTCACGTGGGGTTGCTTCTCAGCCAAGGCATTGGGCTCACTCACAATTTGGCTTAAGAACACAGCCATGAATAAAGAATGGGAGCAAAACATCATCCGAGAGCAACTTCTCCCAACCATCCAAGAACAGTTTGTTGACCAACATGATGGAGCACCAGGCCGTAAGGAAAAAGTGACAACTAAGTGGCTTGGGGAACAAATCATCAAAATTTGGGGTCCATGGCCAGGAAACTCCCCAGACCTTTAATCCCATTGAGAACTTGTGGTCAAGAGGCAAGTGGACAAACAACCCACTAATTCTGACAAACTCCAAGCAAGAATGGGCAGCTGCCATCAGTCAGGATTTGGCCCAGAAGTTGATTGCCAGCCTGCCAGAGTGAATTGCAAAGGTCTTGAAAAAGAAAGAAGGGCCAACACTGCAAATACGCATAAACTTCACGGAATTGACAATAAAAGCCTTTGAAACTTCTGAAATGCTTGTAATTCTACTTCAGTATACCATAGAAACATCTGACAAAAAGATCTAAAAGCACTGAAGCAGCAAACTTTGTGAAAACCAACACTTGGGTCATTCTCAAAACTTTTGGTCATAGCTGTACAAGGATAAACTCAGAGGCACCAGCCCCCGAGTGGGCAAAAAGATGGCATCAATTTAGAGCTTCCAAATTACCACAACAGTTGCACCTCTGAGATATCGGAGCGGGGACTCGTTTATAGATGCAGGCACAATACTGCAAGTCTAGAACAATCGTGAAAATTCTGGAAAGAGAGTTCAGATCCTTTGACATGTGAGACAGCAGCCCTAATGAACTTGTGCCTTCATAATGGAATTAAAAAAGCACTAAACGTGTAATTAACTGCTGACTTAAAGGAAGGAAAAGAGGACCCTGGATTGGTGTACCTGCCATCCTAGGAGTCACAAAGTCTTACAAATGAAGGCCGGCCATTAAAGAGGCATTTTAAGCCTTAAGAGGCTGTGGCTGAACATCAAGAGGTCCCCTTAACTTGTGCTTCAGCTTCCTCCTGGCCACTCTTTACGGTTTGTATCGTATTCTTGTTTGCCTTAACAGCTAAGGCCCTACAGGATCTGCTCTAAATATGAAGAACGGAGGGCAAACACACAGAACACACTTGGCTCTGCTAAAGTCAGAAACGCTCGTCCAGCCCATTACAAGGCAAACAGCGGGATATGAAGAAGCAAATGTAAAAGTCCGCCCTAGCATAGCAGCGTTTAGACGATGTAAAGTAAGGGATCAAAGTGTTTGGCACCCTTGTTTGTCTACTTATACAGTCATATGAAAAAGTTTGGGACCCCCTCTCACCCTGCATAATAATTGACTCTCCTTTCAACAATAAAGATATCAGTGGTATGTCTTTCATTTCCTAGGAGTACTGCGGTGTTTTCCGAACAAAGATTTTTAGTGACACAGTATTTAGTTGAAATCAAATGTGAAAAACTGGCTGTGCACAAATGTGTGTCCCCTTGTCATTGTGCTGATTTGAATGCCTGTCACTGCTCAATGCTGATTACTTGGTTGATGAGCTCATTACGCCTTCATAGACAGGTGTGTCCCATCATGAGATATAAAGGTATTTAAGGTGGTCAATCACAAGGTGGGCTTCCTTCCCTTTGACTCTCCACTGAAGAGTGACAGCATGGGATCCTCAAAGCAACTCTCCAAAGATCTGAAAACAAAGATTGTTGAGTCTCCTGGTTTAGGGGAAGGCTACAAAAAGCCATCTCAGAGGTTTAAACTGTCAGTTTCTGTAACTGTGAGGAATGGAATCAGGAAATGGAAGGCCACAGGCACAGTTGCTGTTAAACCCAGCAGGTCTGGCAGGCCAAGACAAATACAGGAGTGGCATATGAGCGGGATTGTGAGAATGGTGACAGACAACCACAGATCACCTCCAAAGACCTGCAAGAACATCTTGCTGCAGATGGTGTATCTGTACATCGTTCTACAATTCAGCGCAATCTGCACAAAGAACATCTGTATGGCAGGGTGATGAGAAAGAAGCCCTTTCTGCACTCACGCCACAAACAGAGTCACTTGTTGTATGCCAATGCTCATTTAGACAAGTGAGATTCAACTGCTTTGGACTGATGAGTCAAAAATGGAGTTATTTGGTCAGAACAAAAAGCGCTTTGCATGGTGGAAGAAGAACACTGCATTCCAAGAAAAACACCTGCTACCTACTGTCACATATGGTGGAGGGTCCATCATGCTGTGGGGCTGTGTGGCTAGTTCAGGGTCTGGGGCCCTTGTTAAAGTCGAGGGTTGGACGAATTCAACCCAATATCAACCAATTCTTCAGGATAATGTTCAAGCATCAGTTACAAAGTTGAAGTTACGCAGGGGTTGGATATTCCAACAAGACAATGACCCAAAACACAGTTGGAAATCTACAAAGGAAGACGTACAATGTTCTGGAATGGCCGTCACAGTCCCCTGACTTGAATATCATCGAAAATCTATGGGATGATTTGAAGCAGGCTGTCCATCAAATTGAACTGAACTGGAGAGATTTTGTATGAAGAATGGTCAACAATACCTCCATCCAGAATCAGACACTCATCAGAGGCTATAGGAGGACAGCGTCTAGAGGACAAAAGGAGTATTGATGTCATATCTCTGTTGGGGTGCCCACATTTATGCACCCGTCTAATTTTGTTATGATGCATATTGCATATTTTCTGTTAATCCAATAAACTTCATGTCACTGCTGAAATCCTACTGTGTCCATAAGGCATGTCAGATATTAAAAGGAAGTTCCTACTTTGCAAGCTCAGCCAATGAGAAACAAAAATCCAAAGAATTAAGAGGGGCTCCCAAACTTTTTCATATGACTGCACGTTTGACTGACTGCAGAATCACTGAAGCAGCCTGAAGTTGGCGTCACGCTACCCGACTTTGATGCTGAAAGCGTGTCACACTTGCTGGATCTCATTACCTTGAGGATGTCAGATTACACAAGGAAGGGTCAGGGGCGACATATTGCACGGTGCCCTTTTGACTCCTCAGCACAGTTTCAAATGTCCAAAGTATTTTGAGCTCACAGCATTCTGACGGCCAATTTACATGCCAGTTTTCTTGGTATGGTGAGTTCAACTACAGTCCTAGCCCTCGTGTTTCTTTTTTCCACTCTGGCTTGTTATGACAGACATGAGACAGCAAACAGAGAAGCCCCTCTTGTGTTTGCGTGGTTCAGGACCCCCGCTTTCCTTCAGTCTTTGTGTTCACATTGTATGCATTATAAGGAACGCTTGCTGGTTGTCACACACCTTTGACCTGTTTGAGAACTTGGGGACACGGCACCGTGACTTGCTAGATTACGTGAATGAAAGGCAACGACTGAAAATCGCCGGAAAAGTCGTGCTGTGTGACAGGCTTGGACGATACAACAATTTGATTGTCTTTTAATGATTTTGCGTTGCCATGATATCCAATCACATTGCCTGTAGAAGAGTATTTGTGCCGTAATTAAATGCAACCCAACGTATTAACTACATTCAGATGTAACACGTATGCCTGTGGTGAATTAACTTTGGTACGCTTTTATGGTGTCACAATTAAACACATCAGTATAATGATTAATTGCTTTTCACTACGACATGCAATTTCATTCATAGATCGTGCATCATAACTAAAAGCAAAGCGAACGTTTTGCATTTCGGGTGAACTTTCACACATAATGACTCATTGATATGGATAGCCAATCAGAAGCAGGCATTCATTACGTGATTTTTACCACAAACAGCTGAAGGTTTTTTGAACAAGCAAAAGTAAAATCGCATGGTGAGGGTTAAGACTCACGGCTTTTAGTATTTGTTTCATTATTTTTGCTCATTTATTGTATTACAAAGGACGTTTAAAAAGTCCACACTTTTTATTTTTTAAACTCTATTTACGAGAGTATTTCAAAAACACTTTTCTACATAGTCACCTTCCTTTGCAATGCAATTTTCCCAGCATCGTACCAACTTTTTAATGCCCAATTACTGCTACTCTCGCCTTAACTGTTTCCAACGAAATTACGAACGTGCAGAAACTTTTTGAACGTCCCTTATATTAAGATTCTGTGCTTCTAAGAATTCCCATTAGGGGGTTTTGGTTGTTAAGGAATTCATTTCTTTTGAACTCATTGCTTATTAAAATGTGTGGTTTTGGATGGTAAATTGTATTAACTGTTTCTGCAGCCAATGTCTTTGTAAAAGGACTCCACCATATTGTGTACCCGGTATCACTCCGCTGCTGCTGCAGTAATTAGGGGCGGAGTCACAGGGGTCGTGATCCTGATGCTAACAACACGTCGGGTTAAAAGGTCATTCACTTGATCAATTCTACATTGACGTTTTTAGACCAAAACCCCTTTATTGTGCACCGTGTTTTACAAACCTCGCTGTTTTGCACTTCTGGGATTAGTTTATTGTCTTACATTTTTGATCTTTTACTTCTCAATTTGGATTTGCTACGTCGTACTCTCAATCTCCAGGTTCTCACCTTGCTTAAATTTTGACAATTGTCATCTCCCGATCTGCCTTGTTATTCTTTTTTTGCTCTTTTCTACGGAACATTAAAAGTACCCTTGCAATCCTGACACTGTGAAGGACAACGTGATTTTCTACTGTATCTCTGCTCTCCCATACGCACAAAATATGTTTTTGTTTAAAAACACAGACATTAGCCTGCGTGTTCGCCTTTTGTTCACACTACCCTGGCATTCTCAATCCCCAAAAAGGAAGACTTCTGAAAACGTTCTCCAGAGCCGTAGATTTCTGAAAATGCAGCCTCAGTGTTGTAAGTGTGGATGGGCGAAAACCATTTTTCGAAAAAACACACTCTAATCGCGCTCTGATTTGTTCGTGCTTATTATGTGACCCTACTCTGATTAGATCCTTCTCATTACAACGTCTCATTCCTCGATTAGTCACCCTTCATGAAAGAGAAACGTATTCCAACATAGCGAACACAGACGAGTCACGTTCCATGATGTTGCTTTCCTGTATGTGTCGTGTTCTGTACAGTTTTTACGCTTTACACTTTACCGAGCACTACATTTCTCTAATAAATCCCAATGGCGTCACCATCCCTTTAAGAATTGCCGATGTCTATGCTCACTCTCATGCCCAGTGTAGGCGGAATACTACGTCATATATGTTTTTGGTCATTTTAATTTGAATGGAAATACTGTAGTGAACGATATGAAAACTCTAGTGTGGACGGAGATTATTTTTGTGGAAAAACACCATTTTTCAAATGAGAATATAGCGTGGACGCAGCCTAAGCTATCTGTAGCTAATCTCATTATCTGTGCTCGCTTGATTAGCCCTTATCTTATGACTAACAAACTCCATTAGCCTACGTTAATCTGTTAAAATCACAAACATGCGACGCTACCAGGAATTAGTGGCTGCTGGGCCATGATCCTCAAAATGTCTTCTTTGAAGACGCGATCATGATATTTCCTGTAAGAAACATCATACAGTGGATGGTTCCACTTGCCACAACCTGACTAAAACTTCCTTCTCCAGCAACTCACAAATGTTTTGTAGCAGCACTTGAAGAAGCTGCCACACAGCTGTCACCTTCTGGGCTTGTCTACGATAAGCACTACCACCATGGGATGTGATCGCCGGCTCTCTTATCTGTTTTATTCAACAGACTCTAGCTGTGGACCTCCAGAGCTCCACTCCATTGAGGATGTCGTCACTTTATATTATATGTCAGTTATATTAGATGCCTGGTTACACTACAGTTAAGATTAGATAGATAGATAGATAGATAGATAGATAGATAGATAGATAGATAGATAGATAGATAGATAGATAGATAGATAGATAGATAGATAGATAGATAGATAGATAGATACTTTATTAATAGATAGATAGATAGCATAGTCGGCAAGATTAGATAGATAGATAGATAGATAGATAGATAGATAGATAGATAGATAGATAGATAGATAGATAGATAGATAGATAGATAGATACTTTATTAATAGATAGATAGATAGCATAGTCGGCAAGATTAGATAGATAGATAGATAGATAGATAGATAGATAGATAGATAGATAGATAGATAGATAGATAGATAGATAGATAGATAGATAGATAGATAGATAGATAGATAGGAGCTATAAAAGCCAGGCGTCTCATTCAGGAGATGAGTTACCCACAATACCGCTCTCTAGAACCTGTAGATTTGAAGCCAACATGGCTGACGACTTATTTTGTTGCTACCTCACGCTATCAGGTGCCTGTTATTTTCTGAGTAAACGGGGTGGGCCTGGCTGGCACCCCAACACTTCTTTTGACTCCTGTCCTTCCTAGGACCGACAACAATGCATAAACACAGAGTCGTTTCCTGATTGGTCAGAGTGAATGGAAACACAGAATTGAACTCATACTTGACGAGTTCAAACCTGACATGTCAAGAAACTAATGGGAGCCACTCGGATTGGGTTGGAACAAATCTCATACCTTGAGAGTACGACCTTCAATGACTTTCTGACAATTTTGTACTAATTTGAAAAATGAATGAGGAGCTCACCATGTGGGCTAAAAATCGCGGAGTGTAACCACCGGCAGTCGGGTAAAATGCCAGATTCTCAAAACCAATCTGCCACAAACCAGCACTTCACTTCTAAGTTAGTTAAGATCTTAAAAGGCAGAAACACATCATGTGGAGGTTAAAGCCGCATTCCACTGCAACGCAAACAATCAGCAAGTGCCGTCAACTTCTGCTGTCCACCATCACACATGTCAGAATCACTGAGACCAAATCCAACACTAATGGCTGTGTGGCGCTCCTATGTTTTAGTTTTCTCCGAAATTCTCCCAACCTCTTCATGAATGCTCTCGAGGCCTGTCATTGGACGTGTTTGCCTCCCAAGCTTGTTAGCCCCACCCATACTATAACGACTTGCCATCTTCCCGTCCCTCCGGTGATATGCCAGCTACTATTCTTACAGGTGGTGCAGTGGTAGTGCTGCTGCTTTGCAGTAAGGAGATTGTGGGTTCGCTTCCCGGGTCCTCCCTGTGTGGAGAGCGCTTTGAGTAGTGAGAAAAGGGCTATATAAATGTAAAGAATTATTATTATTATTACAATATTTTCTTGCCAGCCTGGTAAGGAGCCGTGTTGCACCACCATAACATGATGTTAGAACTTATTTTCCAACCATACCAATTATAAAGTTCAGGCTTTCTTTAAGTCCAAAGGGCTAATAAGGAGTCTCTAGACCTCCACTAATGTTTGGCACCTTGATTCTGCCCTCCCATGGATGGACAGCCCTTTCCAAGAGGTGCTTCCGAATTATCTAGAACGTCTGCTTGGTTGACTTCACAGCGAACTTCAACTTTTAAGGCTTATGATGAAGAGCTCGATAGCTGTGGTGGGGTCATCCGTATGATTAAATACGCACCGTGCCCTCACGCCTCACATTATCTCCTCTTTCCGGCTTCCTCTCACTGTCCAAAGAGACACACTGTAAACGGACCCCAAGTGTGTGTTAACCATTGCCTCCCCTTAAAGGTGGCTTCCTGACTTCTTCCCGTTGTCACGGAGATAGACTCCGCCTCCCATTCGAGGGATTATCAGATACATCCAGTGGACGGCTCAGTAACAGAGTGGTGCTGGGCTCTAAAACACGACTGTCTACTGCTGTGGGTTCAAGGTCCTCATAAAGGGGTGTATTGGCTAACAGCGTCCAATGGGATAATTACAATTTCTGATTGATTCCACCTTAACGTAGTTTAGATTTTGTTCAGGTCAAAAAAATGTTTGATAATAAGGTGCGTCTGGTCAATTACTGAGGCATCACGTTTGACGCATCTCTAATCAAACACCCCCAGATTCCATGATGTTTTGCCAAGTAGGAGACAAATTAAATGAGCCCTGCATGCCACTAAAGCACCACCCATAAAAATGAGCACAGCACCTCAAAAAACCCACCCATTAAATGACTCTCGGTGAGTATACATACATGCCAGTGCTGTCACTTTGGCAAACCAACACTGAGGAACTCTTGGCGAAAATGTTCTTCAAGATGACAGCCCAAAAGTCCAGCGTGAAGCCGTCTGTCTGTCCATACGAGTTCTTTTTTTTTTTTTGACACAACGCACAAAGCAGTTGCAGCCCTAGTGATTGCCAAAAAACAAAATACATTATGAGACGACAAAAAAAAAAAAAAACAACAACACGTGCACCCGCACGCACTCACACACATCCTCTCGTTAAGCTTCATTCGCCGGAATGGTTTGGCAGTGATGACTGGGATGAGTGAAAGAAAAGTTTATATTGCACTTGTCTCACAGAACACTTAAGAGCTGGATGTACTGGAGGGTCACGGTGTCGCTTCAGACCGCAGAGAGGAGCAGAACAAAAACACACGCAAGCCATCGTCCGTTCAGTTCACATTTGCCAGCCGGGATTGAACAGAGACAAGCTGGGATGGAAGGAAGGCGTGATGTTCACGAGAACAATCCAAAAGTCTCCAGATGATGAAGGCCTGCGACCAAAGACTCCCAAGATGGTATTGCTTTGCAAGGCCGTCCTCTCTCCAAATGCAGCTCCCTTATATTCTGTGGTGTTCCGCTTTAGTAATCTATTGTTTAAAAACAAGAAAAAAAACAAAAAAAAAAACGAAACAAAATTGCCAAGTAAACTGTTTTGGGATCATTTCAGGATTTCACCTCTTCACAGTCCTGATCAGTGGAGAGCTCTATGTCAGAAAGTCCAACCTCCACGGCCAGAATCAATGAGGTGTCCGAATCGCTGCTCACTGCTGGATCATTGTCATCTGGAGGAACAAAACAACACAAAGAAAAACAAAAGATTAGCCAGTTTGACATCAAGAAACAACGTAATGTTGAACTGCACATGCTCTCTGGTCAGATCTGTCTCTGTAGGTGGGCCATGTGCACCCATTTAGACGGTGTAAGAGTAAAGAGAGGACAACGATAAAGAGTTGGGCTACCGACCTGGTAATCCCATATACAGTGCATCCGGAAAGTATTCACAGCGCTTCATCACTTTCTCCACATTTTGTTATGTTACAGCCTTATTCCAAAATGGATTAAATTCATTTTTTTCCCTCAGAATTCTACACACAACACCCCATAATGACAACGTGAAAAAAGTTTACTTGAGATTTTTGCAAATTTATTAAAAATAAAAAAACTGAGAAATCCCATGTCCATAAGTATTCACAGCCTTTGCCATGAAGCTCAAAATTGAGCTCAGGTGCCTCCTGTTTCCCCTGATCTTCCTTGAGATGTTCTGCAGCTTCATTGGAGTCCACCTGTGGTAAATTCAGCTGACTGGACCTGATTTGGAAAGGCACACACCTGTCTATAGAAGGTCCCACAGTTGACAGTTCATGTCAGAGCACAAACCAAGCATGAAGTCAAAGGAATTGTCTGTAGACCTCCGAGACAGGATTGTCTTGAGGTACAAATCTGGGGAAGGTTACAGAAAAATTTCTGCTGCTTTGAAGGTCCCAATGAGCACAGTGGCCTCCATCATCCGTAAGTGGAAGAAGTTCGAAACCACCAGGACTCTTCCTAGAGCTGGCCGGCCATCTCAACTGAGCGATTGGGGGAGAAGGGCCTTAGTCAGGGAGGTGACCAAGAACCCAATGGTCACTCTGTCAGAGCTCCAGAGGAACCTTCCAGAAGGACAACTATCTCTGCAGCAATCCAACAATCAGGCCTGTATGGTAGAGTGGCCAGACGGAAGTCACTCCTTAGTTAAAGGCACATGGCAGCCCGCCTGGAGTTTGCCAAAAGGCACCTGAAGGACTCTCAGACCATGAGAAAGAAAATTGTCTGGTCTGATGAGACAAAGATTGAACTCTTTGCTGTGAATGCCAGGCGTCACGTTTGGAGGAAACCAGGCACCGCTCATCACCAGGCCAATACCATCTCTACAGTGAAGCATGGTGGTGGCAGCATCATGCTGTGGGACTGGGAGACTAGTCAGGATAAAGGGAAAGATGACTGCAGCAATGTACAGAGACATCCTGGATGAAAACCTGCTCCAGAGCGCTCTTGACCTCAGACTGGGGCGACGGTTCATCTTTCAGCAGGACAACGACCCTAAGCACACAGCCAAGATATCAAAGGAGTGGCTTCAGGACAACTCTGCGAATGTCCTTCAGTGGCCCAGCCAGAGTCCAGACTTGAATCCGATTGAACATCTCTGGAGAGATCTTAAAATGGCTGTGCACCGACGCTTCCCATCCAACCTGATGGAGCTTGAGAGGTGCTGCAAAGAGGAATGGGCCAAACTGGCCAAGGATAGGTGTGCCAAGCTTGTGGCATCATATTCAACAAGACTTGAGGCTGGAATTGCTGCCAAAGGGGCATCGACAAAGTATTGAGCAAAGGCTGTGAATACTTATGGACATGGGATTTCTCAGTTTTTTTATTTTTAATAAATTTGCAAAAACCTCAAGTAAACTTTTTTCACGTTGTCAGTATGGGGTGTTGTGTGTAGAATTCTGAGGAAAAAAATGAATTTAATCCATTTTGGAATAAGGCTGTAACATAACAAAATGTGTAAAAAGTGATGCGCTGGGAATACTTTCCGGATGTGCTGTAACTCAATTGCAAAGTAAAGAAAATATGGAATCATTGTGGAGACGTCTTTTTAGATCACAAAGATGGTGGCGCTTCCCGGAGGAAGTAGACGGACACAAAAAGCAACGTCAGAGGTATTATAACCTTCAATCATCTGGTTTTCAGAGAGGGGAAGAAAAGGCATCGGGACACAGTGCCAACCCCTGGAGCGGCGGTACAATTACAATCACTAGTGCTCTTCAGCTGTCCCGTATGCGCACCCACGTGACAATTGTTAAGCCACGTGCACTTGAGGACGGCGCTTCTACGCAATCTGCGTACTGACTATACTTGCGTGTGGACTTTAAGTAAATCTGGAGGATTCCACCGGGAGGCAGTGCGAGAAATCATCACGGTGAAAAAATTACACCCGGTTTTGTTGTGTTGTGAGTTGAGGGAAGAAAAACGTTAAAAGATGTTGGACATGGCTGGCCTTTTATCCTGGCCAATACCCCCAGGCCGCCAGGTGGAGCCCTGCCTGCAACATAGAGGTGCCCCGAGTTCCAGCAGGGCATTATGGACAATGGAGTTTTCATCCACAGACCTGCTGGATACCACAGGGGCCACTAGAGGACGCTGCATGGAGGCCTAAAGACTCTTACGTGCCCTATAACCCGGAAGTACATCTTAGTGACAGCGACAAGGGAAATGATGTACTTCTGGGATGAAGAAGAGGACTTTTGATCTGACCCAGAAGTGATAGGAAGTCACGTGGACTGAGGGATTAGAAACACTTCCGGGTCAGGGACTATAAAAGACTGGGAAAGATACCAGACGATGAGCTGAGCTGGGTGGAAGGGTGGCAATGCGTCTGGGAGAGTGGAGGATTGTTTATTGTAGTGATTATTGGATATATATGAGTATTGTAGAGAGGACGGTGCTTTGTGCACATTATAGTCTGGGACCAGATGGCATCCCAGGCTGTGCCCTCAGAGCGTGTGCTGACCAGCTAGCAGGTGTGTTCACCAACATCTTCAATCTCTCCCTGAGGCAGTCAGTGGTCCCCACTTCCTTCAAGGCATCCACCACCATTCCTGTCCCAAAGAAACCAGTGGTCTCCTGTCTGAATGACTATCGCCTGGTTGCACTGACATCGGTCATTATGAAGTGCTTTGAGCAACTGGTCAAAGGTTACATCTGCTCCTCCCTCCCTGACACGCTGGATCCTCTCCAATATGCTTACAGAGCAAACAGATCTACAGAGGATGCCATTGCGCTAACAATAATCACTGCCCTCACCCACCTGGAAAGAGGAAATACATACTGTATGTAAGAATGCTGTTCATGGATTACAGCTCGACATTCAACACCATCATCCCCTCAAAACTCGTCTTGAAGCTTGACGACCTTGAGTTGGGGACGACCATCTGCAGATGGATTTTCTCTTTCCTCACAAACAGGCCCCAGGTGGTGAGAGTCGGCAAACACACATCCTCATCACTCATTTTAAACACAGGAGCGCCACAGGGCTGTGTGCTTAGCCCCCTCTTGTATTCCTTGTTCACCCACGACTGTGTTGCAAAACACGGCACAAACATCATCATCAAGTTTGCAGAGGACACAACCATCATAGGCCTTATCACTGACAACGATGAGACGTTAGTAATAGGGTGCCTGGATAACAACTTGTCTCTTAACGTCAGCAAAACCAAGGAGATGATCATGGACTATCGGAAACAGCAAGGAGGAGAACACCAGGCCATCTACATCAGCGGCGTAGAAGTTGAAAGGGCTAACAGCTTCAAGTTCCTCAGAGTAAACATCACCAAGGATCTCTTGTGGACCCTTCACATAGACACTGTGGTTAAGAAAGCTCGCCAGCGGCTCTACTTCCTGAGGAGGCTGAGGAAGTTTGGCATGAATGCCAACATCACCTCAAACTTTTACAGGAGTGTGGTCGAGAGTCTGCTGACGAGGATGCATTACCGTCTGGTATGGGAGCTGCTCTGCCAGCAGCCGGAAATCACTACAGAGAGTGGTGAAGGCAGCAGAGCACATCACGGGCAAGAGTCTCCCTGCCATTGAAGACATTTACCTCCATCGGTGCTTGCGTAAGACAAGCAGCATCATAAAGGACCACAGCCATCCATCACGCCAGCTGTTCTCCTTGTTACCGTCTGGTAGACGATACAGGAGTCTGGCTGCTCAGACTACAAGACTTAAGAACAGCTTTTACCAGCAGGCCATTCGACTCCTCAAGAGCAACACCTGAACACTTACATACACTTGCATCACATCTACATTGCATTACTCACACACAAACTGTACCTGCACACACTCAGAATACTGACTGGAACATGCATCTGCACTTTATGGAATATGCATCTGTACTTATAAAACATTATCTGTGCAATAACTGTCAGTTGTACTTGCTGCTCATTCAACTCATATTTCTCTATAACTTCTTTTAAAACATACACATTTTATTTTATATGGCTTGTCTATTTTTAACTTGTAATTTTTAAAATTATTTTTTAACTTTATTGGATCTAGGCTGAGCGACTTGTTTTTCTCGTCATACACATTTCATTGTATGTTGACCCTGCGTTAACCTATATATGACAAATAAACCTAAACCTAAACCTAAACTTAACCTAGTCTAAATAAATATGATACAGTATTTGGACTTTTATCTGGTGTCTGGCGTAAAGTCTGAAGGTTCAAGGGAGCGATAGCGCCCCCTATCTGTCACAAAGATAAAAATTCTTTGCATTTTAATGCTGTTGTGAAGGTACAAAAAAGAAACAAAAAAACAACAGCGGCACAGAAGATGGTATGTGAGACCTTTAAATGCATCGCATCATTACGATGGGGAATATGCAATGCTTGTACTGCCTATGTGAGAAATGGATGAAGAAAGCACCATTGAATACATTGGCAGGTCAGCATTTGAGTTTGATGATTTGCTTCACCACATTGAAGCACACAGATTGATCTTGCTGGCTTCCCATCACATTTTGATAGTAAGCAACGATACTGACGTCACGTACCAAAACTTGAACACACACACATGGCATCCAAATTTTTGCTGGTACTGCAACACACTCATGCGTGGCATTCATTTCTGACCACATGCTCTGAAGACGCATTTAAATGCATGGCAGCCATAATGTGTCCTTGGCCACAACACAATGCCTCGTACTGTCTCTAGTCCGCCTCCACTCCTCTCCACCAAGCTTCGTCCTTCTTCCTCCCGACTCTTGCCCCCGACTGGAGGGAGGCGGCCCCTTTTATCCACCCCGGATGGACTCCAGGTGTATCCGGAGGAGCTTCTATAGCCACACCACTGTGTGGCGGAAGCTCTGGCAGCGTATCCGGAAGTTGTCCGGGTGTCCCTAATCCTCTTCCCCCCAGCACTTCCGGGTGTGGCGGAAGTGCTGAGGTCCAGGGCTCCCAAGGCATCGGGGCCCCTACAGGGTAGAGCTTCAAAGCTCTGTACTCGTGGCCCCCAAAGCAACCAGGGCGGACGCCCCCTCGTGTTCTGGAGGAGGCATGAGCCCTCCTCCAGTCCTCCTGGGCATCCCAGCCAGGCATGAACCCCAGCCGGGTGCCACAGCGTGTAATAGTCGGCGAGGTCACAAAGGACCCCAGGGTAACTTCTAAGCAACTGAAGACCTCTCTCACATTGGCTAATATTCATGTTTATGAGTCCACCATCAGGAGAACACTGAACAACAATGGTGTGCATGGCAGGGTTTCAAGGAGAAAGCCACTGCTCTCCAAAAAAAACCATTGCTGCTCGTCTGCAGTTTGCTGAACATCACGTGGGCAAACCAGAAGGCCATTGGAAGAATGTTTTGTGGACAGATGAGACCAAAATAGAACTTTTTGGTTTAAATGAAAAGCGTTATGTTTGAAGAAAGGAAAACACTGCATTCCACCATAAGAACCTTATCCCATGTGTGAAACATGGTGGTGGTAGTATCCTGGTTTGGGCCTGTTCTACTGCAATCTGGGCCAGGACGGCTTGCCTTCATTGATGGAACAATGAATTCTGAATTATATCAGAGAATTCCAAAGGAAAATGTCAGGACATCTGTCCATGAACAGAATCTCAAGAGAAGGTGGGTCATGCGGCAAGACAACGACCCTAAGCACACAAGTCATTCTACCGAAGAATGGGTAAAGAAGAATAAAGTGAATGTTTTGGCCAAGTCAAAGTCCTGACCTTAATCCAATCGAAATGTTGTGGAAGGACCTGAAGTGAGCAGTTAATGTGAGGAAACCCACCAACATCCCAGAGTTGAAGCTGTTCTGTACGGAGGAATGGGCCGGTGTGCAGGAGTGATCAACAGTTACCGGAAACGTTTATCCATCCATTTTCCAAGCCGCTGAATCTGAACACAGGGTCACGGGGGTCTGCTGGAGCCAATCCCAGCCAACACAGGGCACAAGGCAGGAACCAATCCCGGGCAGGGTGCCAACCCACCGCAGGACACACACAAACACACCCACACACCAAGCACACACTCGGGCCAATTTAGAATCGCCAATCCACCTAACCTGCATGTCTTTGGACTGTGGGAGGAAACCGGAGCGCCCGGAGGAAACTCACGCAGACACGGGAAGAACATGCAAACTCCACGCAGGGAGGACCCGGGAAGCGAACCTAGGTCCCCAGGTCTCCCAACTGCGAGGCAGCAGCGCTACCGACTGCGCCACCGTGCCGCCCGGAAACGTTTAGTTGAAGTTATTGCTGCAAAGGGGGATCACACCAGATACTGAAAGCAAAGGTTCACATACTTTACCACTCACAAATATGTAATATTTGATCGTTTTCCTTAATAAATAAATGACCAAGTATAATATTTTTGTCTCATTTGTTTAACTGGTTTCTCTTTATCTACTTTTAGGACTTGAGTGAAAATCTGATGATGTTTTAGGTCACATTTATGCAGAAATACAGAAAATTCTAAAGGGTTCACAAACTTTCAAGCACAACTGTATGTCATAGTTCATAATTTGCTTCGTAGGTTGCTGTCTTTTGGGAAGGGCAGTGTCGCAACTCACTGTTGCAGTAAATGGGAATGGGTCGTGGTTATGGTTTGCAAAATGCCTTGAGAAGGGTTGCCGCGGGTTGTTTAAACACTCTGCTATGACTGGTGGTGGCGATTCTGCAAGGGACAACAACTTTATAACTATCAGTGGTGATTCTCCAGAGCAGACCCACCTAGTCTGATATGGACTGGGTCTAAAGATGCTCAGAAGGGAAAGACTGGGTTGTGGACCCGTCACACTAGTACGGCCGTCTTCGAACATTTCAATCCACTCATAGACGACTCTACGAGAGAGAAGTTTATCCCAATACTGAGCACACATGTGGGGATGAATTTGTGCTCCCGGCACACATTCTGCCCACAAAAAGCGTATGACGGAACGATCAATAGATAGATAGATAGATAGATAGATAGATAGATAGATAGATAGATAGATAGATAGATAGATAGATAGATAGATAGATAGATAGATAGATAGATAGATACTTTATTAATCCCAAGGGGAAATTCCCATACTCCAGCAGCAGCATACTGGTACTAACGATATTAATTTAAAGAGTGATAACAATGCAGGTATAACAGACAATAACTTTGTATAATGTTAAATGTTAACGTTTACCCCCCGGGTGGAATTGAAGAGTCGCATAGTTTGACGGAGGAGCAATCTCCTCAGTCTGTCAGTGGAGCAGGACGGTGACAGCAGTCTGTCGCTGAAGCTCCTCCTCTGTCTGGAGATGATCCTGTTCAGTGGATGCAGTGGATTCTCCATGATTGACAGGAGTCTGCTTAGCGCCCATCGCTCTGCCACAGATGTCAAACTGTCCAGCTCCATGCCTACAATAGAGCCTGTCTTCCTCACCAGTTTGTCCAGGCGTGAGGCGTCCCTCTTCTTTATGCTGCCTCCCCAGCACACCACTGTGTAGAAGGGGGCGCTCGCCACAACCGTCTGATAGAACATCTGCAGCATCTTATTGCAGATGTTGAAGGATCCCAGCCTTCTAAGGAAGTATAGTCGACTCTGTCCTCTCTTACACAGAGCATCAGTATCGATGTTCCTCTTTATAAGTTTTGCAGCCATCTTCACCACAGGGTGACAACTTTGATACTAAACTGCAAGGGCAGCCGGCTTGCCAGACAGAACTAGTCACTTGACACTCTCAGACACAACCAATCACTACTCCTCCCGCCTTCACCATTTTCATCAAAAGTGCGGAAACATTTTGAACGTCCCTCATATATATACTGTATATACTGTAGACCATTTCTCTAATTATTTAAACCAACATCATTTATAAAGATGGTCTAACCAAATTCTCTTTTTAAACAATTGCTCTTGTGTAAAGTCTGGTCGTACTTACTATTTGTGATGTTATTGACTTCACCCAACTGAGGGCTCGTGTCACCGTCCTGGAAGACCTGAGGAAGCCCAATTGTCCTGATTGCAGGATCGAGGATCACAGAACTCTCATTGACCGTTAAGTCGCTCGAGCCTGTTATCTGATTGGTGGAGGGCCCCCCTATGGAACCTTCATAGTCTTGGGGGATGTCATCTGTGCAGTCAGCATTTGGCTGAAAAAGATCAAAACGTGAAGTGTGAGAGAACAATAAAATGTCACAAACCAACAAAGTACCATTACCTAGTGGTACCTTCCTGGATCCACAGTACATGAGGGACACATGGCGCAGGAGGACCATCATTTTTATTTTAGAGAATACTTGTGGAGAACCGCACCCAGCTCTTTTATAAACCTATAAAAGTAGTTATAGTCACAACATTCGATTCTGGCTCTTCTTTGGATTTTCCTGTCAGTCTTTTCTCTCCTTGATTTTTGAGGCCTGGATTACGGACTGGTTTTACTTGATGTTAGGGTTAGGTTCTCTCCTCCCTGGCCATAGGACCCTACTTTATTCTTTGTTAATTAGCACTGCCAAATTTTTATATTCTTATCTTTTTTTCCTTCTTCATCTTGAAAGCACTTCATTTGTATGAAAACATGTTATAGAAATAAATGATGTTGCTGTAGGTTAACCTTAGTTTTAAGTTCTTTTTTGCCTTTTCTATCGTTTTGGTTTTGAATTCTTTTTAAAGAAATGTAGACATTCCAATGAACACTTTTGTAATGTTGGGCCACAGGTTTCACGGTTCATCTCTCTTCAAAAATTGGACTCTTTGGGCAGAAATCCAAGCACCGTGTCAGGCCAAGACCAGTTACTATTCATCACCTGCCTAATACCATTCTTACAGTGAAGCATGGTGGTGGTGGTGCCAGCATCACACTATGTGGTGATCCTCAGTGGCAGACTGGTCAGAACTGACAGAAGGACAAATACAGCCAAACACAGAGAGGTCCTGGAAGAAAACCCAATGCAGAGTACACCCCACCTCAGATTGGGGCGACGGTTCAGTGAATTGAAGCACACAGCCAAGACAACACTGCATGTTCTTGAGTGCCCTTGAGTGGTCCTGCTAAAGCCCAGACTGAAACCTAGAAGATGTGTGGAGAGACCTGAAGATGGCCGTTCACAAATGTTTATCATCCAATCTAACAGACCTGGGGAGATCTGCCAGGACAAATGGTATCCATCCATCCATCCATTTTCCAACCCGCTGAATCCGAACACAGGGTCACGGGCATCTGCTGGAATCAATCCCAGCCAGCACAGGGCGCAATGCAATGCCAACCCACTGCAGGGCACACACACCCACACGCCAAGCACACACTAGGGCCAGTTTAGAATCGCCAATCCACCTAACCTGCATGTCTTTGGACTGTGAGAGGAAACCCACGCAGACACGGGGAGAACATGCAAACTCCACACAGGGAGGACCCGGGAAATGAACCCCAGGTCTCCTTACTGCGAGGCAGAAGCGCTACCACTGCACCACCGTGCCACCCCTGCCCAAATCCATTTGTGCAAAGATGGTGGAGACTCACCCCAGAAGACTCAGAGTTACAATTGCTTCCAAAGGGGCTTCTACAAAGTACTGAATGAAGTGTTCAAATAGTTACAGAATGAGAGATGTCAGTTTTTAATATCTAATACACTGGAAGACCGTTCTGAAAACATGTGGGTTATAGAGTGTAGGCTGATGGGCAAAAATGTCAAATGAATTTATTTAAAATTAAATATAATACATTCAACACAGAAATATATTAAATACAACACAATGAAGTGTGCAAAAATAGTTAAATTAAAAGTTAAATATTTCCTAAATGTATATGCGGATTCTACTAGTGGACTAATGAATTTCTTTATTTATTATTTATTGCCAATTTTTATTTTATGGCCATTTTATATGCTGACTGTAAGCTATTTTTCTTGGATATACTGCAACTTTTATGAGTGATGTCATGTAAAATTTCATTGTATGCAAGTATAATGGCAATACGTGATATTTATTTATCCACTTGTCTCACCAATTAAAAGAACACATTTTTAAACCACAATACACAGTAAGCAGGAAATGCTAAATTGTAAGTAGGAAGAAAAACACCATGAGGCATAAGGCCTTTAAAGACACGACAGCTACAGGACATCTAGGGGGATGCGTGTTCTCTCGGTCAGCCATGTCTCAGAACATAGGTGGTGCTCATGTTAAACACAAAAATAGCACTGAATGTATTTGTGTTATTGTCATATGAGAAGCAGGGCTTTTGGTGAGCCTTGCTGGTTTAAAAACCTGATCAGATGGGACCATGTGCCCCGTGCTAGTGGCTATTTTAAACTCAACCATTCTTAAGCACTTAAGTCATCCAACATCCATCCACCTATCCATTTGCTGAAGATGCTTTCTTCACTAAACAGTTATGGAGAGCTCAGGTTCTTCCTGGTGCTTCAAGCTGCCAGAGTGGGTCTGATTTCTCATGATACTCAAAAAAACTGGATAAGTGGGTTCACAAAACAGATGGATGGATGGATGGATGGAGATAATTCACATGAAAACAAATAGTACACAAAATTGAATGGTTTCTTTACTCATAAATAAAGAAAGTATGCTACATTTTACTCACTGTACTCTGTACAGGTGACATTGATAACCCTATAGACCAATATGGTGCCTTTTAATTGTAAACACATTGCATCTTTTTGACAATCCCTTCTGGAGCTTTTCTAATTTGGTCAAATAAATCTTCCATGTGAAAAGATTCCTTGTTTGGCCTTGTTTTTTATAAACGCTGTGGGTTTATGGTCATCCCTTCTCTTGTGTGGGATTTTTTTGGGACATTTAAGTTAATTTTTGAGGCTAAAATCCATTTTGTGCTTTCAATGTCTGTGTCAGGCCACTAGAGTTGGGATTAATCCCATTGGGGAGAGGCTTTTTCCAAGCATTTTGGAGACCTCATACCCCTTCTTCCATGTGGGAGACAGAATTCATAACATTTTATATATACTGTATATATATTCATAAAAATAATTGCCTTCACAAAAAACAAGCTTCTTATATTTCAGCTAAGGTGTGGTCCCTGGCTTATATTTATTTTCCTTTTTATTTTTATTGCTGTTGTTTTTGAAATAATATATTTCATATGTTTCTGTTATAATACAATGTTTATTAATATCGTTTTACGGAAATATTATACCAGATTTATAGATTGTGTATTTACGCTTTTCTTAATGTTCCTTGTTTTATGTGGATGGAACCCCAAGCAGCACAACCACCATGATGTCACTGCCGAGGGATGCCCCTCCATCTTTATATTCAGAGTGAGAATTCAGGGTCCCTCAGAAGTTCATTGTTTGTTGCCAACTGGGATTCATTTGTAAGTACTGTTTTTGGATTCTTCTGGTTTATTAGATGTTTTGGCTGTTATTTCCAGATTGCAGATTTGAGTTGGTTGCCTTTCTTTGACTTATTTTTCCCTCTTCGCCTTTTTTCTCTTTTCAGATTCTTTAAATTTGTGGTATATTGTTTTGTTTTTGTCTTTCTGTCATCCTCTCCCATGAAGGGTAGTTTTGAGTATTTAGCATTTTTTGAATTGTGAACACCTGAGCTCCTTTTGGGCTCATGTAGGCCTTTTTGAATTTGGGATCAAGCTGCCTGGGGTGAGGTCTGTATTTGAGGCTGACCAGTGAAGTCCTGGTCTGGTTTCTATGTTATGTTGAGGCCTGCTCACCCTTTTTGATATTTCTTTATTAGGAAAGAGGGATTCTGTTAACCGCAAGGTAGCACAGAGAATCAAACAAGAAAGACAAAACAAAACCGTGGCTGCCTCAATTAGCATAATTAGCACAACGTTTGTACCCTTGCCCATTTAGAATAGTGTATTTTGCACTTTTACATCAAAACTTAAAAACTGTCTTTAATAACACCCACTGTTTTCTTCACACTAAAATCTCTGGCCATCAGCCACTCTTCAAGTTTACTGGTCTGATGACATCACTACATACTGGGGGTTCCTAAGGACTGATAGTTAGCAAATGTTATCCCATTATATTGTATAAAAAGATGATCAGCTGACCCAGGTATTTATAGGTCAGAAGGCTCAATATGCATCACAAGGAAAATAATGGAAGCAATCAGTAAGGGAAAGATAAAGTAAGACTTACCGGGATTCCTAATGCTTTCAGAATGTTCATCTTGCACATCGGGCATGTGCGGTGGTCTTGGAGCCAAGGATCTACACAGTTCTTGTGGAAAAGATGCCTGCCAGAATAAAAGATATATGCCAATTAGGCACGTTCATCCTTCAAGTATTCTTTAAATCACAATATTCTTTTGTCCTGTTTTGAATTGGTGTTGTGTTAATAATTTAACCTGCTCCTTCAACCTCTTTTGTGTTTGTGTGCAGGGCTGCCTGTAATTAAGTGTCTTGAGTGCCGTGGTCATTAGGGCTGCAGTTACAGGACAGGCCGCTCCAGTTAGGAGGTGAGGCACATCCGTTGTTTGCAACTGTGGTGTTCTGCTCTCTTTTGTGCTCATACCCTTCATGTAAGACTTTTAGATATTGGATTTGTAAGAGCCATTTCCTAGTTACAAAAGAATCATAAATGATTTACTAAATGATAGTGCATAATCTATGAGAGGTTCCTATAACCCCCATAAGTTGAACTGAATTGGTATATTCTAGCTATTTCTAACTTCTCTGACTAAACATTATTCTCAGTTGGTGATTAGCCTTGCCATGTGTTTGGTGTAGAGGGTTTTAAACCGGGCCTTTCGTGCCTTGCGTACCTTGTGTGCGTGTTTTGTGTGCTAAGAAAGATGTGAGACAAAGCACTTCGGACACTAAAATGTCGAGATTCATCAAAATCTCAACATCGAATCTTTGGACGATTATAATACTTTCCCTATATTTCGTATATGAGAAAGTAAAAAAGGTTGTGTTTTGAGATTTAACTGTGTCTGAATCCAGCTGGGGACTTACACTCCCTAGAATATGGAAACGTATTAGGGCCACGGTGAAAAAAAATACGGACAGAGTGAAGAAAAAAAAAAACTAAATGTCGAGATTAAAGTCGACATGTTGACTTTATTCTCGACATTTCCACTTTGTTCGACGTAAATGGCGAGAATAAAGTGGAAATGTCGAGAATAAAGTCAACATGTCGACTTTAATCTCGACGTAAATGGCGAGAATAAAGTGGAAATGTCGAGAATAAAGTCAACATGTCGACTTTAATCTCGACGTAAATGGCGAGAAAAAAGTGGAAATGTCGAGAATAAAGTCAACATGTCGACTTTAATCTCGACGTAAATGGCGAGAATAAAGTGGAAATGTCGAGAATAAAGTCAACATGTCGACTTTAATCTCAACGTAAATGGCGAGAATAAAGTGGAAATGTCAAGAATAAAGTCAACATGTCGACGTAAATGTCGAGAATAAAGTGGAAATGTCGAGAATAAAGTCAACATGTCGACTTTAATCTCGACGTAAATGGCGAGAATAAAGTGGAAATGTCGAGAATAAAGTCAACATGTCGACTTTAATCTCGACGTAAATGGCGAGAATAAAGTGGAAATGTCGAGAATAAAGTCAACATGTCGACTTTAATCTCGACGTAAATGGCGAGAATAAAGTGGAAATGTCGAGAATAAAGTCAACATGTCGACTTTAATCTCGACGTAAATGGTGAGAATAAAGTGGAAATGTCGAGAATAAAGTCAACATGTCGACTTTAATCTCGACGTAAATGGCGAGAATAAAGTGGAAATGTCGAGAATAAAGTCAACATGTCGACTTTAATCTCGACGTAAATGGCGAGAATAAAATGGAAATGTCGAGAATAAAGTCAACATGTCGACTTTAATCTCGACATTTAGTTTTTTTTTTTTTCTTCACTGTGTCCGTAATTTTTTTTTCACTGTGGCCCTAATACGCTTCCGTACTAGAAATACATTCGTTAGATATTGCAGCCTTTTACTTAAAAGAAAATATATTTATGTACAGTGTCCTCCATAATTTTTGTGATAAAGACACATTTTCTCTGATTTACCACTCAGGCTGTGATATTCTAAGACAGAGCTGCACACGTAAAGAAGGGCCAAGTCTATATAATTCTGAAAAAGAGAGAGGGGAACTGTAAAACCATTGGCCGAAGAAGAAAGCAAAACCATAATCTTTATAATAAAGTTTATTTAACATTTTTTTCAATAGCCAAAGTACAGAATATTGCTTTAAAAGAAAGAAATCTAAAGGAACCAAAGCCAACTCCGAAATTCCCAGAACAATACCTTTAATGAGAGCAGGAAGTCCACAATCCAAAGAGTCCAACAAGAAACGCAAAATCCAAAAATGACAAACGAAATCTAAGAAAGAGTGCCGAACAACACAAAGAGGAGTGCTAATGCCTCAGCCCACACGGGCAGCCAACTCAGGGGCAGCGCCAGCAGGTCTCATCCCATTGGTGACCTCACACAAAAGGCAGAGTATGTAACAAATAATGCCGACATCATAAAACGATCAAAAGAATATTACTGCTATGGACTGGTTCAATAGGGAATTGGGGAAAATGCGACGCTTGAATATCAAAGCACCACGAATGCATTTGTATGTCGGTATTTTGCTTCACCACTTCGAACCATTCATCAAACATCGAAGCAGGCACCTCGATCCAGGAGGATCCTCAAAGCGGCTTTCTGTCACATGTCAATAGTGAAAAAGAGACTCTGACGTCACATTCCGACTTTTATCACACTGCGCCCCCTGACTTTTTGTTGGTATTGCAAGTCGCGCACACATCGCAGATAATTAACAAAAGTAATAAATGACATAAAAATGAACAAAATGGACATAAAGCAAGGAATTGAACTCCAACCGTGGGGGAACCCTGGATGAAATATAACACATCGTTAACTTTGTTGCTGTCTTTTTTTATTCTGTGCTCAGGTCATCTTGTAAAATGCTTTGCATATTTTCCAAGCTGTTTAAAAACCATCCACAGACATATGGGAACAATTTCCTCTCCTATAGGGATATAAATACACACTTTTGCTCTTTAATTTTTGTACAATGTCTGGAGAAACAAAAATGCAGTCAAACAGAATGGGGGGTGGGGGGTGAACTGAGGTTACAAGTGTGAGCTGAGACTTTGCAGCCAGCATGTAATCCATCTGAGCTTAAGAAGAAGGAGAGCAAGCGGGTGGTGAATGCGAGAAACTCATCTGCTTTGCATGCTGGTCAGCTGCTCTCCCATATAAGGACTTGGAGGATTTTAGGAGGCAAGAAAATGTCCACCCGTTTATCAACCTCAGAATCAGAATCAGAATATCTTTATTGTACAACGAAATTAGGTGCCATCCCTGCGGTGTCAAAATATAAATAAAATATAATATAAGAAAGGATAAGAAGAAATAAGGTAGAACACAAATATCTCTTATATATATTTCTCTTCTGGTTCATCCTGCTTCCACTTCAAAACCGGTCTCACCCACACGCAGCCGACACGGCATTTCTCGATTCCTATTCGTCCTCTTCCATGTCATGCACTATACTGGCCTGCTGAGCGTAATCCATCCAACAAGTACTCGAGGTGCTGCCACGACGATAAAGTAGCTTTACCACCTTTGCAGGAGCCACCTATGTCTTTACAACAGCTTCTTACACAGCAAACATCAGAAGCTAAAAATGATCATAAACACATTTGAGAATACAACTCTTCTCTAGCGTTTGCTTCCATGGGTGCACAGATAACTCAACCTCCTGGCCATGGACCATACTGTTTTAAAATACACGGGCAAATTTATCACCAAATCTCTACACTATACGCTAACACTTCTACCTCTCCAGGATATGGACTAGTGATGGGAAGTTCGGATCATTTTACCGACTTTTGAGTCTCATTCAGCAAAATGAACGAATCCTTTTTCGAGTCATTTCGTTCATTTTAGCAAAATATAATTAAAATGTTACCTGTTACCTCCCTAACACATCTACTGCTTACACAAATGTTGATCACACTACAAACAAGGCAAAACTTTAATGCTATAAGAAACAGAAAATATTAATTCATTGTTTATCTGGGTCTTTAGTCTATGATTCGCTCACCTCGCCTCTTGTCTGACAAACTTTCGGGTTTGAGTCGTTCGTTCATCACGTGACAGCCCCATAAGCTTAACCTATGCAGTCTGAGCCGGAAAGAGAATTGATTAGTTCATTCCTCGAGTTTTTCGTGTCGTTCGTTCTTTTGTCACGTGACCACTTACCGGCTCAGTACCTCAGTCAAATACTAACGTAAAATTCCATTTGTTGTATGTTGGATTGTAAATGATTTTAACTCTCCAGTTTTTACTTCATTTTGGGTTACAACTTGAAGTTTAAGTTATCATAACCTTAATATTTTAAACTAACCTTATTCATTCAAATTCAAAATGTTATTTGCTTTTACTTTGTCATTATGTCCTTTTTGACCAATCTTTTTATACAAATATTAGATCAATATGTTAAGTCTGCATAGGAAAAACAATTATTATATCAGGAAACTCAAAATTGGAGTAAAAATTAACACTGCTATAGAATCCATATTACTAACCGAGAATGCTAAACCGGATGATGGACGCAGGCACATCCGGCCATGGGCCGTAGCTGCAAAAAGACGTACTGCGCAGGCGCAAAAAGAGTCCGCGAGAGTCGGCTGAGGAGCCGAGAAAGGCGGACAAAAGAGGGCGAGAGAGGCGGATGAGGGGCCCGCGAGAGGCGCAGGCGCAAAAAGAGTCCGCGAGAGTCGGAGAAAGGCGGAGAAAAGAGGGCGACAAAGGCGGATGAGGGGCCGCGAGTGGCGGACAAGACCACAGAAAAAAGGAGTGAGCACATACAAAAAGGAGAAATGAGGCGCAAAGTCAAACGCAGGAAAAGCACGAAACACATTGCACACGAAACTAGACCCGAAAAAAAAAAAAAAAAAAAAAAAGAGGCTCGCACACAACAGCAAGGCACCCCCCCCCCCTACAGGCACCGGACGGGACACACACCGAGAGGGGGATTCAACAAGCCCATGGAACACAAAAAAAGAACACAAAACCACCCCACAGACCCTACAAGCGAGGGACGGGACACACACAAAGAGGGGGATTCAACAATACACAGGAACACAAAAAGAAAGAAGACGCTCGCGCAACAACAATCCTCAACAACCCCCCCCCCCCCCCCCCCCACATCCATAAGAAGTCACACCCAAAGCCACATATTCTAAAGTGAACGTCAGCACCTTCACACTAGACAGCATAGGTGTCAGCATTGGTGGATCTCCTTACAATAAAGCACTATTAACCGTTCAACTGCAGAAAAGGAAACATATTGAAACAAGTCATGAATACACGGTCACGGGTACAAAACGGAAAGGAAAGGATAACAGGAACAAACACACGAAAACGAAAGAAACAACAAAATAGACGGCTATGCAGCATAGGTGGATCTCATTACCATAAGGCACTATTAACCGTTCAACCGCAGAAAACTCTCCATATTAACAGTGAGTGCAATACTTCTTATTACTTATCCATATTTCTAAAAGAAAAAATGTCTCGACTCCAAAAACGCAAAGCTCAACTACAGCTTCTAACTAACGATATACCTAAAAGTAAAAACTTTATGAACTGCGTTAGATCCTACAATAGTTCATTTGCTTTTAGTAAATATCAGGCCACCAAAAGGCAATGGCCCATACTGCTTTCCCATATGTGCACAAATACTGCATCGCATTGGAACAGTGCACCCTGAAACAAATCAACAACGCAAATATGCACAAATCTACATCCTGGATCCACATGACGCAAACTATCAATCAAAGTACTGCATCGCAACAGGCATGGATTCAAAACGAAACACCTCCCGTCTCAGACATACGTTAACGGCAAGGAAGGCTACAACGGGCGTCTCACACAGCACAGGCAAATCGATTACAGCTCCAAAACAACACGTCCCAAATACTACATATGCAACAACGCGCCTCTCAAACGGCACAAGCAAAACATACCCCGGAAAAATTCATTCCGATTAATGAATGTCATTTGCAATCATTGTCATTCAGTTCACTTCCCTGAAGAAACAACTGGCAATACAAGTAATACATTTACACGTTATTGTCAAAAGGGTCAAATTAGACTGCCTTCTTTACATTCATATACTGAATATCTACAGAAGATTCTAACTGACGATGTACCTGAAAGTGAAATCTTTATCAACTACATTAGATCCTACAAATCGGTATCCACTATGAACATTAACGGTGGCACTGCACGTGACATCCGTCTTCAAAAAATGTTGTTTATTGATGAATGTACAATGGCATGAAGTCACTTACTCAACACCATTCATAAACTTCTACAAACGTTTATGAATAATAATATTCGATTTGGAGGAAAGGTACTTTTATTAGGAGGAGATTTTAAACAGTGACTAGCTATTCTTCCAGATGCCATGCACTCAGCTATTGTTCAGTGCACCTTAAAATACGCAGACAATTGCCATTGCTTTCAAAAGATACAGTTAGTAAAAAAGATACGATGTCCAGAACCAGATCATAACAATTGCTTATTACAACTGAGAGATGGTACACTCACCAATACAGATGGACTTCAGCCACATATTATTACAATTCCTCAAGCCTTTATCTGCGACGACTTAGTTACAGAGACATTTGGAACAGCAATCTCATTAGACCAAATGACCCTTTTAACACAACGCACTATATTATGTCCAAAAAATATTAATGTGGAAAACATAAATACCCAAGTCATTCCATTACTTCCTGGAGAGACACAACTCTTTCTAAGCTCTGACAAAGTTGACTCTGATCATGATAATGACCATCTTCATTGACCTTACAAGTTCTGACCTGGAATTACCTTTTACACTTAAACGGCGTGTACAAAGAAATTTTCCAATAAACCTTTACACTGTGCCACACACTTTATTGTTTGCTTTCTATTTGCATCATCTACACCTTCACACTATTCTATATCTCATTCATACATCACGCTCTTTGTCATTCCCAACACCAGGGGTTGGCGAGCGAAGCGAGCAGGGGGCAGAGCCCCCTAGTAGTGTACGATTATTAACTATAAGTACTTTGTAATGGTAGGCTTGGATTATTTTATTATATAGCCTAGTGTTTGTTTACTTTACTGATAGACAAAGACAATAAAAGGACAAATTAATCAATAATTTATTTGTAACAGGATTATTTATTTGTAAAATAACACACCACAGATCCTCAAGAAACAGTAACAAAATCATAGTGACAGAAATTGACAGACCTTTTTTATTTATAAGAAAATGCGTTTTAGATATTTTTGATAATTTCATGATAATTTCTAAATATGATCCAACATACAATAAATGGAATTTTACGTTAGTATTTGACTGAGGTACTGAGCCGGTAAGTGGTCATGTGACAAAAGAATGAACGACTCGAAAGACTCGAGGAATGAACTAATCAATTCTCTTTCCGTCTCAGACTGCATAGGTTAAGCTTATGGGGCTGTCACGTGATGAACGAACGACTCAAACCCGAAGACTTGAGAGATGAACTAATCAATTCTGTTTCCGGCTCAGACTGAGTTGGTTAAGCTTATGAAGTTGCGCAAATGAGCATGCGCGACTGAACGAATCACTCCCACGAGACGACTCGTTCTTCTCGAGTCACATTAAAGATTCGTTCAAAATGAATGAATTGTTCAAGAACGACCCATCACTAATATGGACAGTTGTATGTTTTTGACACAGCGCTAGCTACTGAAGTACAAGCAAACTCTGCATGCAGCGAAACTGTACTTCTCCAGCTAGATTCCATGTCTCCAAACCATCAACCACTTCACTAAATCATACAAACACATGCATGAAATCACTCAGTCCAATCCAACAGCATCTGTATGAATGGTTTTCAAGGAAAACCCTGGGCAGGATTTACGACGATACAATGCCCCGACATGTCACACCGATGTTGCAGCGATGCTGATGAATGAGGAGATTACCTTATATTATATATAACTTATGTTTAATGAGCACCACTTTGAAAAGTTTGATCGGCAATGTGCTTACTGTGGGCTGGTAATTTTTCATGGTGAAAATAGAAGGATGTGTTGCCAAAATGAAAACGTTCAGCGCACCAATGGCAGGTTCTATTGTTAGTCCTCCAGGACACAGTCCATACATTTTCACTAGCCTTTTATTTTAGGACCAGAGGTCAGCGTGTTCCATGACTTGTTCATATTTTTGTTAAATAAACTCTTTACATACTCATATTAAGAAACTTTGCTCTGTTATTTACGGCCTGAGGTTTGACGGTTTTCCTTCTTCCTCTCCCGAAACGGTTTTGTGCCTTTTGTCCCAAGCCTGCTTTGTGTTTAGTGAAAGACTGATTTTGATTTTCTGACTCATTTGAGGGTGGCACGGTGGCGCAGTGGGTAGTGCTGCTGCCTTGCAGTTAGGATGCCCGGGTTCGCTTCCCGGGTCCTCCCTGCGTGGAGTTTGCATGTTCTCCCCTGCATGTGTCTGCGTGTGTTTCTTCCCACAGTCCAAAGACAGGCAGGTTAGGTGCACTGGAGATCCTAAATTATCCCATGTGTGTGCTCTGTGGTGGGCTGGCGTCCTGCCCAGGGATTTGTTTCCTGCCTTGCGCCCTGTGTTGGCTGGGATTGGCTCCAACAGACCCCTGTGACCCTGCAGTTAGGATATAGCGGGTTGGATAATGGATGGATGGATGGACTCATTTGAAGCCTGAAGCTGCGTTTAGGAGGAATCACAATAGGCATAATGGCGGGAGGGATGGGGATTAACAAAGCCTCATCATGACCCTGAGGTCCCAAGTTTGAGTCTCAGTTCAGTAGGCACCATCTGTGTGACATTCAAATATGCACCTCGTGCCCCCAAATGGTTTGCTCAGATCTCCCAAAGATAAGTCTAAGTATTATTATTAGGGCTGGGAATTGATTTAAAAAATGAAGTAATTAATAGCACAAACGTATGTGATTAATCACAATTAATTGGGTCTAATATTAAAACATGTAATTACTTTAAACCTAAAGTAAATACACAATGAATCACAAAATGAATGTAGAGTGAACGCAAATGAATTTAAAAAATTCAATGGCATATTTTAAACTTAAAAAGTGACCTTAAACTGGAACATTTAACAAAATATGACTTGAGCACGTACAACCTGAATTTGGATGCCTTCCTAAAAGATGAGTTTAAAAGAAGAAAACACGGCCAATGTATTCATTATCAAATTGGCATAGCATATGAGACACAGACGTGTCAAAGTAAAAAACGATCGGAACGACTGTTGACTTTGAATGCACTGCTGATTTAATTGAAAGTATAAGCATCTCCTAAATGAGCATACACTAAAACTTGTGTTAAAACTCCACAAATGCTCTCCTCCATTGTGCATCATCATCAACGACTTGATAATTATACTCTACACAAGTGTTTTTCATCTGGTGGAAATAACAGTGTAGTGCCCCTGTGTCCTGACCTGAGACAGACATTCTCCTCAGTTGATCGAGACTTGTTGAGGAGGAGGAGGAAGACGGGACTACCTGGAGAAGCAGCTCTGTGATCGCCGCTTTGCAGACACAGCACTTGAGCAGCATGGAGACGTTTGACCGTTACACTGCTCGTCTTCCCCTTTAGTGTTAGGCCGCGAAGCGCGTTGCTGTCTGACTCTTGTGTTCCCCTCTACTGCAGTGGACTGTTCACTCTGCACTGTTCCCGCACACTGTGCTGCTACTTCTCGTCCCCACACGTTCCACAACAGCACAGTGTTCTCCTTCACTCCGTTCCCAGGGCCTTCCAGCACCTTCCGCTCTTTTTTCAGGACCTCCTCCTCCTGCTGTGGTGTTTCATTAGCAAATTGTACTGCACCTTCTGCGACAACAGTGCTCAGTAGTAGGGATGTGGAAAACAATTCTCTTTAGTGGTTCGATTCATTTCATTCAGTTCACCAAAATGATTTGAATCTTTGAATCACTGACTCGTTTACTTCAGAAATAACAGCAACATACAGTCATATGAAAAAGTTTGGGAACCCCTCTTCATTCTTTGGAATTTTCTTTATCATTGGCTGAGCTTTCAAAGTAGCAACTTCCTTTTAATATCTGACATGCCTTATGGACACAGTAGGATTTCAGCAGTGACATGAAGTTTATTGGATTAACAGAAAATATGCAATATGCATCATAACCAAATTAGACAGGTGCATAAATGTGGGCACCCCAACAGAGATATGACATCAATACTTAGTTGAGCCTCCTTTTGTCCTCTAGATGTTGTCCTCCTATAGCCTGTGATGAGTGTCTGATTCTGGATGGAGGTATTGTTGACCATTCTTCATACAAAATCTCTCCAGTTCAGTTCAATTTGTTGGACAGCCTGCTTCAAATCATCCCATAGATTATCAATGATATTCAAGTCAGGGGACTGTGACGGCCATTCCAGAACATTGTACTTCTCTGCATGAATGCCTTTGTAGATTTCCAACTGTGTTTTGGGTCATTGTCTTGTTTGAATATCCAACCCCTGCGTAACTTCAACTCTGTGACTGATACTTGAACATTATCCTGAAGAATGTGTTGATAATGGGTTGAATTCATGCAACCCTCGACTTTAACAAGGGCCCCAGTCCCTGAACTAGCCACACAGCCCACCCCACAGCATGATGGAACCTCCGCCAAATTTGACAGTAGGTAGCAGGTGTTTTTGTTGGAATGAGGTGTTCTTTTTCTGCCATGTAAAGTGCTTTTTGTTCTGACCAAATAACTCCATTTGTGTCTCATCAGTCCAAAGCACTTTGTTCCAAAATGAATCTGGCTTGTCTAAATGAGCATTGGCATACCACAAGCGACTCTGTTTGTGGCATGAGTGCAGAAAGGGCTTCTTTCACATCACCCTGCCATACAGATGTTCTTTGTGCAAATTGCGCTGAATTGTAGAACGATGTACAGATACACCATCTGCAGCAAGATGTTCTTGTAGGTCTTTGGAGGTGATCTGTGGGGTGTCTGTCACCATTCTCACAATCCTGCTCATATGCCACTCTTGTATTTTTCTTGGCCTGCCAGACCTGCTGGGTTTAACAGCAACTGTGCCTGTGGCCTTCCATTTCCTGATTTCATTCCTTACACTTGAAATTGAGAGTTTAAACCTCTGAGATGGCTTTTTGTAGCCTTCCCCTAAACTAGGAGACTCAACAATCTTTGTTTTCAGATCTTTGGACAGTTGCTTTGAGGATCCCATGCTGTCACTCTTCAGAGGAGAGTCAAAGGGAAGGAAGCACAACTTGTGATTGACCACCTTAAATCCCTTTATATCTCATGATTGGACACACCTGTCTATGAAGTTCAAGGCTTCATGAGCTCATCACACCAAGTAATCAGCATTGAGCAGTGATATACATTCAAATCAGCACAATGACAAGGGGGCCCTCATTTTTGCACAGCCAGTTTTAAACATTTGATTTAAATTCATACAACTTAATACTGCGTCACTAAAAATCTTTGTTCAGAAAACACCGCAGTACTCGGATGTTCCTAGGAAATGAAAGACAGACCACTGTTATCTTTATTGTTGAAAGGAGAGTCAATTATTATGCAGGCTGAGAGGGGGTCCCAAACTTTTTCATATGACTGTATAATCTAGTCTAAAATCTAGACTAGTATCATAACAATGCAACAACTTTAACCACCAAACAATACAGACAATATAAAAAGCAAGAAACAAAACAAGCTATTACACATAATAATAATATTGAATTTTGACAATAAATAAAATTTCAACGATAAAAAAAAACAACAATCATACAAATACAAGGGACATTCAAAAATTTTAACTCTATTTTTTTTTTTTTTTTATATTTTTATTTTATTAATTTTCATTGTAATCATTCCATACAAACAGATCAATTTATAGCCCAACAAAACTGAAGACAAATCAAACCCCACCCCTGAGAAGGACAGCTTAGCTAAAGGAAAATTGCTTAAGGCTTTTTAATAAGGCAACATTAAACAAAAGAAAGGGAGAAGTAAATATATATGTAAATAAGAGATGGAGAAGAAAGTTAAATGCAATAATAGTTATTTCTCTTATTCTAAAATAATATTGATTAAATCCTGCCAGGTTTTGAAAAAAGTTTGTACAGATCCTCTAACTGAGAATTTGATTTTTTCCAATTTTAAATAATATAAAACATCGGTTTCCCACTGACTTATCAGAGGAGAATTAGGATTCTTCCAATTTAACAAAATAAGTCTGCGTGCCAAAAGTGTAGTGAATGCAATCACCGTTTGCTTGTCCTTCTCCAATTCAAGTCCATCTGGAAGAACACCGAACACAGCTGTTAATGGGTTAGGAGGGATTGTGATACTAAGGCTGTCTGAGAGGCACTTAAAAATTTTTGTCCAAAATGATGTTAGTTGGGTGCAGGCCCAGAACATGTGACCCAGTGAGGCAGGAGCTTGGTTGCAGCGTTCGCAGGTTGGATCCTGCCCTGGAAACACTTTGGACAGTTTTAAGCGAGACAGATGGGCTCGATATATAATTTTTAGTTGAATAATTCTATGCTTTGCGCATATAGAACTCGAGTGAATTCTCTGCTTTGCTACCTTCCACTCCTTTTCTGATATATTGATTAAGAGATCTTCTTCCCAATGTCCTCTTGGATCTTTGAAAGGTAGGGACTCTAATAAGATTTTATATATTGCGGAAATAGTGTTTATTTCCTCGAAATTGAGCAGTATTTTTTCCAGCAATGTGGAGGGTGTGAGGTGGGGGAAATCGGGCAATTTCTGTTTAACAAAGTTTCTAATTTGAAGATAGTAAAAGAAATGTGTAGCTGGGAGGTTGAATTTTGAACGTAATTGTTCAAAAGATGTAAATATGTTGTCTATATATAAATTTTAACTCTATTTATTAAGGATTTCAAAAACAAATTCTATCACTTTTCTACATAGTCACCTTCCTTTGCAATGCAATTTTCCCAGTCACATGACACTCTCAGACACGACCAATTACTCCTCCTCCTCCCACCTTCACCGTTTCCAACAAAAATATAAAAGTACAGAAACCTTTTGAACATCCCTTGTAGAACCTTAGAAGAGTGCACACATCACGATAAAACTGTGAGAACATTGAAATATGACTAAATAACATTATTTTCAGTTTGGATTAATTGCCCGCAGTTATCTTCTTTTATATCCTTTCCTCTCTGATGCAGTCTCCCATACATATATAATAAGTGAACTGAACTGCGATTCAGTAGGTACCGCGAGTCTCTTGCCTGCAGTTCAGTATATGAACTGATCCTTTCGGTGAACTAGTTCAGTGTACTGTACTGTGACTCTCTTGTCTGCAGGTCATGAACAAAACTTCTCCAGACCAGTAGGGGGCATACTGGTTCATTAAATCAGTCAGTGTGCTGAGACGGTCTCAGTCACTCAGTCAGAGTGAACTAATCCATGGGAGGTGCTTGGTGTCATCTACCAAGTCAGTCATTGGCTAGCTGTAATTATGACTGTTTTGCTGAAACTGTTTCCTAATATGCTATTTCCCAAAGACAGCAGCCATTTAGTGAAGTTATTATGATAAAGATGCCAGAGTAGTGGAGAGGAAGTGTACTGGTGCCGATATTTAAGAATAAGGGGATGTGCAGGACTGTAGTAACTACAGGGGGATAAAATTGATGAACCTCAGCATCAAGTTATGGGTAAGAGTAGTGCAAGCTCAGTTCAGAAGTGAGGTGATGATTAGTGAGCAGCAGGATGGTTTCATGCCAAGAAAGAGCACCACAGATGTGATGTTTGCTCTGAGGGTGCTGATGGAGAAGTTTAGAGAAGGCCAGAAGGAGTTGCATTGCGTCTTTGTGGACCTGAGAGAAAGCAAATGACAGGGTGACAAGAGAGGAGCTGTGGTATTGTATGAGGAAGTCGAGAGTGACAGAGAATTACGTAAGAGTTGTACAGGATATGTATGAGGGAAGTGTGACAGTGGTGAGGTCTGCTGTAGGAGCGATGGAGGTGGGATTACATCAGGGATCGGCTCTGAACCCTTTCTTATTTGCAGTGGTGATGGACAGGTTGACAGACGAGATTAGACAGGAGTCCCCATGGACTTTGATGTTTGCTGATGACATTGTGATCTGTAGTGAGAGTAGGGAGCAGGTTGAGGAGACCCTGGAGAGGTGGAGATATGAGAGGAGAGGAATGAAGGTCAGTAGGAACAAAACAGAATACATATGTGTTAATGAGAGGGAGGTCAGTGGAATGGTGAGGATGAGGGGAGTAGAGTTGGCAAAGGTGGATGAGTTTAAATACTTGGGATCAACAGTACAGAGTAATGGGGATTGTGGAAGAGAAGTGAAAAAGAGAGTGCAGGCAGGGTGGAGTCGGTGGAGAAGAGTGTCAGGAGTGATTTGTGACAGATGGGTATCAGCAGGAGTGAAAGGGAAGATCAACAGGACAGTAGTGAGACCAGCTATGTTATATGGGCTGGAGACGGTGGCACAGGAGATACAGCTGGAGGTGGCAGAGTTAAAAATGCTAAGATTTGTATTGTGTGTGACGAGGATGGACAGGATAAGAAATGAGGACATTAGAGGGTCAGCTCAAGTTGGACAGTTGGGAGACAAAGTCAGAGAGGCGAGATTGCGTTGGTTTGGACATGTGCAGAGGAGAGATGAGGGGTATATTGGGAGAAGGATGCTAAGGATAGAGCTGCCAGGGAAGAGGAGAAGAGGAAGGCCTAAGAGAAAGTTTATGGATGTGGTGAGAGAGGACATGCAGGTGATGGGTGTAACAGAGCAAGATAATGAGGACAGGAAGAGATGGAAGAAGATGATCCGCTGTGGCAACTCCTAACGGGAGCAGCCGAAAGAAGAAGAAGACTATGATAAACGCTCCAGACTGTCGTGGAATGTTATATAAAATGTAGCACGCACTGCAAATGCCTTGAAAAGATTAGTTCTTTAATGTCACTGAACCATTACGTTCGTTCAGAGACCAAGACAAGTACAAAAGAACTTGTTTGTTTGTTCACTGCACATCACTACTCAGTAGCTGTCCAGGCTTATGGCCCGTTTTGAGTCACAGACCCAATCATTACAGTATTATTGTTTTGTAAATGTTAAAAAAAAAGTATATAAAAATGCCGCCCTGGCCACTCGCTGCCAGCAATGGATGTGACAATATTTTTTAATGTATTAAACAGGACACACAGGGGCATAGCCAGGAATAGATTTTAGGGTGGGCCTTTGTAAAAAAATGGGTGTTCTAGTTTATCTAGGATATATATGGACACTTTTCCAAAAAATACATCCATTTATACTGTGGTAAATTCACATAACTGAATTATTAGGACCACTCAATACTTGAGCAAAAATTATCAAGGCAATCAAACGTTGCTCTGCCATGGCGGGGACACACACACAAAATTAGTTCCTACCTGTCCTGTATTCAATCCATTTGAATTGTTCACAACATTTTGCAGAGAAACATCAAGCCTTTCCCATTAACATAATTGTCGGAAATGACTGCAGATTAGAGTGACTGGCTCGTCAACGGCTGACAAATCTTTTGGTGGTTCTGTCACAGCATACTTGTATTCTGGGGGTTCTAAAGCCATAGTGTGTTTTCAGATGAAGATGCGCTTGAAATGTTTGCTCCAGTCATTTTCTCAGTGGCACACTGTTGCACATTGTGTGTCTCATTTGTGCCTGGACGTTCCTCTTCATCTAAACGAGGCTTTTTGACAAACCTTGATATTTCCATTTGTTTTACCATGTCAGAAATAATCCCTCAAAATAAGAAACTGTCTCTTGGTGTTCGTCAGAAATACTCAATTAAGCAACTTAAGGTTCTGTTAATTGTCTAATGACTACTACCAATCAGGTTACTCATACACCATAACACTGCCCCATTTATTAATTTATTGGAAATTCAGTAAACCAATGGAAAACATGCCACTTTAAAACCGAAGGAAAGATAAAATAACAAAACACCCAATCAATTACAAAGTTTGATGAACTGATAGGCCGGGCCTATGGCCAATCAGAGTGGGCCTTGACCTAGTCAGGCCCACCCATTCCATACTCCACCGAATACACATTATTCACAAAAACTAACGTGTTAGCCTTCCCAGGCCTAATTATTATACAATGACTTGGTGTGGGTGAGAGTGGGTGTGTGGTACCCCATGCAGTGACCTCAAATAGAAGGAAAAAAAAGGAAGTTTGGGAAATGAACTGGCGAACATACATACAGTAAAAAATGCTACTTACCGACATGGCAGAATTCGCACAACATCGTTTGGTTTGTAGCCTTCAATGCACACTGCACAGTTATCAAATTCTGGCTCTGTTTCCTGGAGGGGAAAGAAAAACGTCAAAATATGGCTTCTTGTCCAATTATTTTACCATCGCTGTACACTTTATTTAAATGTAGCCAGCAGTGAAGATTGATGATTTTTACTACATCATTGTGGTATCTGCGCTCGTATAAATAACCAGCTTATATATTATTAATTATCATTATTATCACTATGCTCCAGTGCTTTGTTTCCTTTTTTGCTATTTTTTGTGACCAAAGTTTAATTAACATTAATGAAAAATGGAAATTATGACACCAACAGGGGCTGCACGGTGGCGCAGTGGGTAGTTCACTTCCTGGGTCCTTCCTGCGTGGAGTTTGCATGTTCTCCCTGTGTCTGCGTGGGTTTCCTCCCACAGGTTTGGTGCATTGGCGATTCTAAATTGTCCCTAGTGTGTGCTTGGTATGTGGGTGTGTGTGTGTGTGTGTGTGTGTGCGCGTCCTGCGGTGGGCTGGCTCCCTGCCTGGGGTTTGTTTCTTGCCTTGCATTGTGTTGGGTGGGATTGGCTCCAGCAGACCCCTGTGACCCTGTAGTTAGGATATAGCGGGTTGGATAATGGATGGTAAATTACACCAACAGATTTCTCATAAAAGAAACAGTTACAAATGCACAAAGTTTGGCCTGTGTGACCACTAGGGGGAACCCTAAACCCCAGTCACAACTTCACCGACTTGGCCACAGATTCAGATAACAATTGTTTAATGTTCATAAATACTTCTGAAAGGTAAATATTCCAACACAACCGATGCCGATTACTCTTTTACACTCCATCTATACCACCCAGCAAGCGTTGTCCACCTCCTCCCGACTCCGATTCCCTGATGAAGACGAGGTGACTTCTTTTATGTTGAATACTTCCGGTGCCATAATGTTGCACTTTGGAAGCACTTCTGAGTCAAGTGGAAGACCCCCAAGGTAGGGACATCGCATTTACTGCAGCTTCCACTGGAGGACCCTCAGGACCCCAACCTTAGACCTTTGGACTACAACTCCCAGCATGCTCTGCGGGTGTACTAATGGGAACTCTGCCAGAGGAATGCTGCCACCCGATGTATCGGGGAAATAAATAACCTCGGGAAGCAGATGCCCTCTTGTCTTTCAACTATGGCTTCCCAACTTGGAAAGATATCAGGGGTGGTAGAACTGCTGCCACCAGACATAGAGTAGCTACTGTATGTCAATTGCTTAAATAACCCAAGAGACTGATAGCAAACCATACATAGCCTTCTCCCATTTTCTACAATGGTGAGTTTCCCATGAACCAATAGGAAAATATGACATAAACAATAATCTATAATAATAAAAGGCAAAGCCCTCACTGACTGATTCACTCACTCACTGACTGACTGACTCACTCATCACTAATTGTCCAACTTCCCGTGTAGGTGGAAGGCTGAAATTTGGCAGGCTGATTCCTTACAGCTTACTTACAAAAGTTAGGCAGGTTTCATTTCGAAATTCAACGCGTAATGGTCATAACTGGAACCTCTTTTTTCACAATATACTGTAATGGACGGCAGCTCGATGGCCGTGGGAGGAGGAGTTGAGTGTCACGTCATCACGCCTCCCACGTAATCACGTGAAAAGACTGTGAACGCAGTAGGGACAAATGAAGGAGGAGCCGCAAACAGCGAAGAACAAAAAATTCATTAAACAATTGAGAAGGGAGCGAGTGAAGCATACAAGCATGTTCATAAGGGAAACAAAGCACGGTGTAAAACATAAGTTTAAATTAAGTTTATAGAAACGCTCCCGCTGCGGATTGCAATAACATATTCGCGAGATAAAAGTTTAATGAGAAGACACGAGGTATAAACGAACCACACGCCGTAGCGCAATGTTAGGGGCAACAGTTTCAACCATTCTATGATCTGCTTCTCGCAACTGAAAGACGGCACATGGCAGATGTTAGCCCACTTGCTGACCGCAACGTTAGGGGCTTCAACTCTGGCGCTGACGATATTCGATTCTCGAGAGGGGATGCAGTGAGTGTGTATGCCTGATGAGCCCAGAATTAAGGAGAAACACGTGTCGCATACTCTTTGCATTATTTGAAAGTAAACTATTAAAACCATTCTATGATCAGCTTCTGGGAACAGAAAGAGGGCACGTGGCGGATGTAAGGCGACTTCTTGACCAACCACAAGCGTAACCTGGCAGGTAACCACCCATACAGTCAGATTGTGATTCAGAAAACGAATGCCATGCATTTAATTACCATGATCTACATACTGTCAAATAAACGAAACACACGCCGTAGCGCGACAGCTGTGAAAAGCGAGGTTCACAAAAAAACAGATCCTTAACAAATTGTTATTGGTATATTTTCGATCCGTTTAAAAAGGTTTTATTTTCTTCTTAAAAAATTAAAAGCAGTACTTCGCCGCAACGAACCGCGAGAATTTGGCTATATATATCTGCTTCTCACAATTAAAAGATGGCACGTGGCGGATTTTAGACGACTTCATGACCAAACATAAGTGTTACCTGCCACGTAGGGTTACCACTTTTAATACAAAAAAATAAGGGACGCATACTGCAGCGGGTGCCACATCCCAGTGCCAACAGTTTGCAGACTGTACTTAAAAGACCCGCCCTCCTCACTGGACAGTTAAAAAGACCAATCAAACTAACGATGACATCAAGTATTACCTAATGAAAAGTAGGAAAGGAGGCATCTTCATAAAATGCGTGTGGGATGATTTGCATGAGACGCTGCTTTAAAAAAAATGATAACAAAAATACGGGACAAATCCCGTCCCGTATTGATTCAAAATGGGACGCGCAATTTCATTCTCAAATACGGGACGATTCCAGATTTTAAAGGACGGGTGGCAACCCTACAGTGCCAGGTAACCACCCATACAATCAGATTGTGATTCAGACTAGGAATGCAATGAATGTAATTACAAGGCGAAAGTCTTGCAACATTCAAAGATGATGGGTTGGGATAAGTACACCATAGAACATAAAAGAGCTTATGAAGCCTTGAACCGAAAAAAGCAAGATCTCAGAGATCGTAAAAAAAAAAAATAGGAGGTAATGTCGTTTTACTCGCTGTAGATTTTAGTCAAACATTACCAGTTATTTCACGAGGGAGACCAGCAGATGAACTCAATGCGTGTTTAAAATCCATGCTTCTCCCACGCTCGGTTATATGTCGCGTGTTCTCGGGTAGGTGCACCAAAAAATGTATACATTTAAGCATGTAATGGGAAAACAAAAAATGAGGTATACCCGAAGGCACTGCAGTAGTACTTAATGTAACTTTACTTCTTAAATGTTAATGTTTTACTGTTTAATAATTTATACGCTTCTTATATGTTGTTCAAATTCTTTTATCAAAATACCAGTGACAGCGCAATGCACGATAACATGGAGTGAATACACCATACGCATCTGCCCACGGCCGCCCTGGTGTGCGCAGATAGGAGTTGATTCTACAATAAAATAAAATAAAGATAAAAACCCAGGATTGTTTCCTGCCTTGTGCCCTGTGTTGGCTGGGATTGGCTCCAGCAGACCCCCGTGACCCTGTGTTCGGATTCAGCGGGTTGGAAAATGGATGGATGGATGGATGGATAAAAAGAGTAATACAATCATCACCCATAAAGCGGATAGTAGACGTGACGTTCTATATGTGTACCAGATTTCAAGTCAATAGGTGAAACGGTTTGCGAGCTACAGGTGATTTAAAATCCTGGACAGACAAACCAATAGCCACAGTAGCAAATTACAGAAGAAGATTTTACTGTTTAATAATTTATATTTATATGAAATGTGCTTCTTATATATTACTTCATATTCTCATATGATAATGATGTTAATGTTGTTTATATTGATTTCTATGTTATTGAAACTGCATGTATGTGTGTATACATATATATGTGTATATATATATATATATATAATATATGTGTATGTGTGTGTGTGTATATATATATATATATATATATATATACTAGCAAAATACCCACGCTTCGCAGCGGAGAAGTAGTGTGTTAAAGAGGTTATGAAAAAGAAAAGGAAACATTTTAAAAATAACGTAACATGATTGTCAATGTAATTGTGTTGTCATTGTTATGAGTGTTGCTGTCATATATATATACATATATATATGATAGCAACACTCATAACAATAACAACACAATTACATTGACAATCATGTTACGTTATTTTTAAAATGTTTCCTTTTCTTTTTCATAACCTCTTTAACACACTACTTCTCCGCTGCGAAGCGCGGGTATTTTGCTAGTATTTCAATAAACCTAATAAACTCATCAGCTTTCACTTGACTTTACCTCCACCTTTCCTTTCAATTTTCTTTCGACCTTTCTCTCCTCCCTTTTCCCACAGGTTCCTTTTACACCTTGTGGACTCAGGTGTTCTGCCCGACGACCCACAGAATGTCAATGGAGAACTGCTGAGATGACTGTGCCCACATGCAACATTCAGTCAACTTGCCTACCCACTGAACACCCTGAGGCCACACAGCGTCACAGCGGAGCATTTCTGGAGCCCCAAGTCTGAGATGAGCTGCACTGATTTTATATACAAAACTCGCACAGCTGCAGACCCCCTAATGCGCTTTACCACAGCATTATGAAGAGGACAGGTAGTGTCAATTATCCATCCATCCATCCATTTTCCAACCCGCTGAATCCGAACACAGGGTCACGGGGGTCCGCTGGAGCCAATCCCAGCCAACACAGGGCACAAGGCAGGAACCATTCCTGGGCAGGATGCCAACCTACCGCAGGACACACACAAACACACCCACACACCAAGCACACACTAGGGCCAATTTAGGATCGCCAATCCACCTAACCTGCATGTCTTTGGACTGTGGGAGGAAACCCACGCAGACACGGGGAGAACATGCAAACTCCATGCAGGGAGGACCTGGGAAGCGAACCCAGGTCTCCTAACTGCGAGGCAGCAGCACTATCATTGCGCCGCTGTGCCGCCCTAGTGTCAATCATGGTGGCCTATAATTTTGTCCTCATCCTCTTTTCTGCATATAGCAAGTTCCAAGGTATATAATCTAGCTGTTATATAATAATTTGAAAAAAAACACTCATAAATCCATGTCTCCTGAATCTGAAACTGCAGAATTCCACTCCATATAAAACATGCATTCTCCAGATTTGCCCATCGTGGCACTCGCGTCTCTTCGCTTGACCCCTGGCTGCCCTGCTCAGTGTCTCCTCGACAAAAACGAGAACCACTGAGTCTCATCGTGTTTACTCACCTGTCTTTGCCCATTTATATTTCTGTACATCTATTCCCTCCTGGAACAGTTTTGGCATTCGCCCATCAATCATTATTGAACAGGGTCAGGACAGTAGTCATTAGGTGAAACAGCCTGGCCTGAAGAGTGATTAACCGCTGATGTGAAAATGGCAGACTGCAATTACAGCCATCCTGTGCGCATCAAGAAGACGCAACGGTGCCACTCATCACAATTAGTTTAATTGGAATATGCCATTCAGAAGGAAAGGAAGCAAATTACACCATTTAGGGAAGAACAATGGCATAAACACCCCAGTCAACAGATATTTAGGACAGCGCAATGGTGCAGACCCTTAGGAATCTTGGATTTGCTGTCTGAATGTTCTCCCTGCATCAGTTTAAATTTACCTCCCATGTCCCCCCAAAATACATGCAACGTATGTTAACTGCACATTCTGAATCGGCCACTGTGTGACAAAGAACGCTGTACTGGTCAAGTGTAAATAACACATTATATAAATACTAGCCACGATACCTGCAATCATATTATTTGCTATTTCTTGCCCTATGTGTTCCTTCAGCGCTTTTCCTGTGTATTTGCATGTGTGAACATCTCTTAACTGGCTCTCCCTCTCTCAAATGCATTCCCGTTAAGCCTGCTTCTCAGACTCTGTCATTATTTTCGAGGCGCCTTTCTCACCTCCTGTCCAGTTTCATATTTGCCATCTTTGAAGGCGACACTTTCGGCAGCCCTCATACACCTTTAATCCTCCTCGTGTGTCTCACATTTGCACTTTCTCTTTTGTCGAGTCACCGAAGCCAAACTGACCAATCACACCAAAGTCAAACTGACCAATCAGATTGCTCTGGAGGACTGGACACACCGACCTTAGTGTTTTATTATATAGTAGATTCATTCAATACATAAACATGTCACTATTATACAAACGTCATGAAGGTGTGCACTCACAATTATAGTTCCAGTTTGGTAGTGTTCAATAGTGTTATTTACAGTCATATGAAAAAGTTTGGGAAGCCCTTTCAGCCTGCATAATAATCGACTCTCCTTTCAACAATAAAGATAACAGTGGTCTGTCTTTCATTTCCTAGGAACATCCGAGCACTGCGGTGTTTTCCGAACAAAGATTTTTAGTGACGTAGTATTTAGTTGTATGAAATTAAATCAAATGTGAAAAACTGGCTGTGCAAAAATGTGGGTCCCCTTGTCATTGTGCTGATTTGAATGCCTGTCACTGCTCAGTGCTGATTGGTGTGATGAGCTCGTCAAGCCTTGAACTTCATAGACAGTTGTGTCCCATCATGAGATATAAAGGTATTTAAGGTGGTCAATCACAAGTTGTGCTTCCTTCCCTTTGACTCTCCTCTGAAGAGTGACAGCATGGGATCCTCAAAGCAACTCTCCAAAGATCTGAAAACAAAGATTGTTGAGTCTCCTGGTTTAGGGGAAGGCTACAAAAAGCCATCTCAGAGGTTTAAACTGTCAGTTTCAACTGTAAGGAATGGAATCAGGAAATGGAAGGCCACAGGCACAGTTGCTGTTAAACCCAGCAGGTCTGGCAGGCCAAGAAAAATACAAGAGCGGCATATGAGCAGGATTGTGAGAATGGTGACAGACAACCCACAGATCACCTCCAAACACCTGCAAGAACATCTGGCTGCAGATGGTGTATCTGTACATCGTTCTACAATTCAATTTGAACAAAGAACATCTGTATGGCAAGGTGATGAGCAAGAAGCCCTTTCTGCACTCACACCACAAACAGAGTCGCTTGTTGTATGCCAATGCTCATTTAGACAAGCCAGACTCATTTTGGAACAAAGTGCTTTGGACTGATGGGACAAAAATTGAGTTATTTGGTCAGAACAAAAAGCACTTGCATGGCGGAAGAACAACACCACATTCCAAGACAAACACCTGCTACCTACTGTCACATTTGGTGGAGGTTCCATCATGCTGTGGGGTGGGCTGTGTGGCTAGTTCAGGGACTGGGGTCCTTGTTAAAGTTGAGGGTCGCATGAATTCAACCCAATATCAACAAATTCTTCAGGATAATGTTCAAGCATCAGTCACAAAGTTGAAGTTACGCAGGGGTTGGATATTCCAACAAGACAATGACCCAAAACACAGTTGGAAATCTACAACGGCATTCATGCAGAGGGAGAAGTACAATGTTCTGGAATGGCCGTCACAGTCCCCTGACTTGAATATCATCGGAAATCTATGGGATGATTTGAAGCAGGCTGTCCATCAAATTGAACTGAACTGGAGAGATTTGGTATGAAGAATGGTGAACAATACCTCCATCCAGAATCAGACACTCATCACAGGCTACAGGAGGACAGCGTCTAGAGGACAAAAGGAGGCTCAACTAAGTATTGATGTCATATCTCTGTTGGGGTGCCCACATTTATGCACCTGTCTAATTTTGTTATGATGCATATTACATATTTTCTGTTAATCCAATAAACTTGATGTCAGTGCTGAAATCCTACTGTTTCCATAAGGCATGTCAGATATCAAAAGGAAGTTGCTACTTTGAAAGCTCAGCCAATGAGAAAGAAAATTCCAAAGAATTACGAGGGGTTCCCAAACTTTTTCATATGACTGTAATTAATGCTTATTGTTTTCTTTCCGTTATTTAGTACAATGTCTTGCCACATGTGCTTCTTGTTTATACCATTCCTGTCTTTGTTGGTGTGTTTGAATCGACAGCCATGCCACCTTCCACATACATCATATACAGGGGTCCTCATTAGAGCCACTAGTGTCTGTTTTGTTTTGTGCAGGCATTAAAGTCCAAAGAAGTGTCACCCCATGAGTTTTAGGTGTTGGGAGAAGTCAAGATTTTAGACTACAGACAGACAGAAGTGAAACTCAGGACATGCTTCTTGGCTTACTTTTGAAGCCCTCGTCCCCATTTTCGTCATGTCTGTGACTCCCATCACATATTTAAGAAACTTTTCATTTGATTATGTTTGTAACCATCGTCATTTTAAAGATTTTTTTTTCTCCATGGTCAATAAGGCTATGTTCACACTACTATGTTTTTTAAAATGCAGACATTAAGCCCATTGTTTTTGCCTACGAAAATGAAAAGCGCCAGCTTGGTGTTGCAACGTGAATGGTTGCAAGTGTAGACTTATTAAAAAAATACATACTTTAATTGTGCTCTTATTTCTTTGTGTTTATTACATAGCCCTTCTCTGATTGGATCCTACTCATTATAATAACTCACTCCCTTTCTTCATGGAAGAAAATCACGTTCCAACATAGAAGACATAGAGGAGTTGCTTTCCATGGTGCTTGTTGTGTTGCTAACCTGTATACATCTAATTTGCATTTTGTACCCATTTGAATATAACGCACATATGTGCAAAATAAGTTAATGGCCACTACAGTTTTGGGATAAATCCTCTGGCTGGCATCGTTAACATCCCTTCAAGGAATTTTCCGTTAATGTACACACGTCCAGTGCAGGCGAATGTCTTGGTCACAGGCAGTTTTGTTCATTTTAGTGTAGACGGAGATGCTTTCATAAACACGGTGAAAGCACTACAGTGGACGGAGATCATATTCATTTAAAAACACCTTTAGCAAATAAAAACATAGTGGTGTGGATATAGCCTAAGACTTTGAATGAAAACACGGCAAGGTGCTATATAATAGAACATCACAGCTTTAGACGTCATTGCTGATTCATCTATTGAATTTTAATTAAATATTTTTAATCAATACATGATCATTTTTACAATTTAATATAAGCATATACTTAAATGAAGTTGTAATAATGGGTTACTAAAAGCATAAGGAAAAGGGTTAAATAAACGCGGCTTAAAGCTTGGGCATGTGAGGCTTGTGCCTCATCTACTGTAGAGGAGCCACCAAGATAGTTGCTAAGGTTAAAATGAAGTAGATGAGTAATGAACACCCCCTTAAAAAGTGAGAACAAACGACTCCTAATTATGAAGCGGTGATAAGGTCAATGGGAAAACCCGTAGGACACCCTGATTAACAAAGCAATGAGCAATGTTTAGAATAATAGAAGAATTGACATGAATATTAAGTTATGGGTGGCTGTAATCGACTGGCTAAAATGATATAATTCTGCATATTAAGAGTCGGATGATGTCATGTATTAGATAAGGTAAAGGTAATAGAAAAGTATAAAAGGGAACAAATCTTTCTATTATAAAAAAAAATCTTGGAAAGAGACAAGACGTGATTTTCTCGGGGAGACACCTGTACGGGACGCGAGACGAGTCTATGCTGGGGGCCAGAAATAAAGGACAAAGAGTAGATGACAAAGTAGAATGTCGTAAAGAATTCAAAAATGTTGGCGCAGTACACATGAAGAGCAGGTTAGATATAATGGAAGTAGGAAAATTCGAAAGTCTCAAAAAAAGGATAGGAAAGATCGCATTAGCACAAACAAACGGAAATTATTAGTCGGTGAAATAACGGAACAGTGAAAAGTGATCGAATATATTGTTTGGATTTAAACTTTAGGTAGATCGTCTAAATCATGTTGCCAGCGAGAATTAAAAGATTCCAGAAATGATGCCACGGTATGAAGTTCCCTAAGACGGAGACTTTTAACATGAGATTCTTTCAAGTGGGCGGCACGGTGGCGCAGTGGGTAGCGCTGCTGCCTCGCAGTTGGGAGACCTGGGGACCCGGGTTCGCTTCCCGGGCCCTCCCTGCGTGGAGTTTGCATGTTCTCCCCGTGTCTGCGTGGGTTTCCTCCGGGCACTCCGGTTTCCTCCCACAACCCAAAGACATGCAGGTTAGGTGGATTGGCGATTCTAAATTGGCCCGAGTGTGTGCTTGGTGTGTGGGTGTGTTTGTGTGTGTCCTGCGGTGGGTTGGCACCCTGCCCGGGATTGGTTCCTGCCTTGTGCCCTGTGTTGGCTGGGATTGGCTCCAGCAGACCCCCGTGACCCTGTGTTCAGATTCAGCAGGTTGGAAAATGGATGGATGGATGGATTCTTTCAAGTCACGCCCGACTTACAACTATTTTCAAACAAGACCACCGTCATCTAACCTCTCAGTCGTGTGAATGCTTGTGTCAGACACACTTCCTGCACTCTCAGCTCTTAAAAATGTTATCATCACAAAAATTTTATACGTTCTAGATGACACGTCAATGACAAAGCGAAGAAGAAAGAGCACGGACAAACATTCGAAAAAGTCTTTTATTGATTAGAGAGAAAGAAACGATATTCACTCATGGGCAGTTATACGTTGCATTGTCATGATGTAAGTCCAAACACGGAATCAAAATTCAATGCGATCTTGAAGAAAAGTTAATTCCAAATATTGTTTTTACTAAAGTTTTAAAGTAAAAGTGAAAATAATGCATATGTAACAATTCCCATGAAAAGAACAATCTCTTAAAATTGTATATGCGGTTAACCAAACCCGGGGGTGGGCGAGCGAAGTGAGCAGGGGGCGGAGCACCCTAGTTGTATTAATGAACGCTCACTCCATGGACTTTAGTGCATATCTATTTGCAAATGAAGAACCATTCTGCATTTTCATCTGGTCTCCAAGAATGACTTCCTTAAAAACGAAGGAATTTTTTTTTTCCCCAACACCACATCCCGATACCCCAACAAGTCACCACACCATTGACGTCTCCTGTTTCCCCCACACACACACTCACCTTGTCTCCCTTCCTTATTGTACGGACTTGAAGTTTGCTGATGGCTTTTTTTGCTGCGTCTCCAAGACGTCTCTGGGAAAACATGAACTGCTGTTAATGAAAAATAGAAGAGCTCACATTACACAGACAAATGGCTGAAACAGCAGGATACTGGGGGAAACGAGCAAAACCGACTTTATTTTGCACTATTTTAGCCAAAAGACGTGGTTGAGATGTAATGAGTAGAGAACTGGATATCTGACATGTGAATTATGCAACTCGAGTAAACTGATTATTTATTTATTTATTTTAATGGACATTTAGATATTGTTTGCTGTTCGCTCAGCATTGGTCCCAACAAAAGCTTATTATGTCTGGAACTTTATCCGATCTCCATAAAGACAGGAGATAAAATATTTTTCAAACTCACCAATAGAAACTACACAGGGTAAGATAATAAAAGTATTAGTTTTAGGTGGAGTATTCCATTAAATATGATAGCCAACGCCCGCCATAGCATACGCCGGTGTAAGAATAGGAACGGAAAACGGTGAGAAAGGAATTCAGAAATCAAGCAGAAATAAATACTTCTTGAAAGACGCAGTGTGTATGTAGAATTTCTGGCCAAGCAGGATTACATGTGAAAGTGATAAATAAATCAGGCTTTCTGAATTTACGTACTATGGCCATGTCATCCTGATAGTTTTGTTGCATGTATCTTGGACTTCCTGGAAATGTTGACGGTAATATGATCATTTTACCCTACACGAATGTTATTTTCAGCGTTTGCTTGCAGTGTGTCTGATAGTCCTTTGTATTGTTTCACACACAGATCTTGTTGATGTAATCTGAGATAGTTGAGACGCGCGCCCTCTGTTTTAACATACGCGTCTACGACGTACTGTTGGAATAGTTTGCCACTGGAGTGCAAAATACTAAATGTATTCTTCATTGCTAATCTGTGCAATGCATAAAATTGGCATTGACTAAGCCTTATTCGCTTGGCGGTTCTTGGCGGTTGAGTTATCTGTGCACCCATGGAAGCAAACGCTAGAGAAGGGTTGTATTCTCGAATGTGTTCCTGATACTTTTTAGCTTCTGATGTTTGCTGTGTAAAAAGCTGTTGTAAAGACACAGGTGGCTCCCGCAAGGGTGGTAAAGCTACTTTACCGTTGTGGCAGCACCTCGAGTACCTGTTGGACGTATTACGCCCAGGAGGCCAGTATAGTGCATGACATGGAAGACGACGAATAGGAATCGAGAAATGCCGGACGGCAGGAAGACAGGAATGAGGTGAAGAATTACCTGTGGTAACGGATAACGTGTGTATGTCTGCAGTGTGCAGCGTGGGGAAGGGTTTGGAAGAGGATGAATAGGAATCGAGAAATGCCATGTCGGCTGCGTGTGAGCGGGACCGGTTTTGAAGTGGAAGCAGGATGAACCAGAAGAGAAATATATATAAGATGAATACGTACATGAAATTTCATCTGCCACAAGTCTGCCCAAGCCTCTATGTATTGTGTCCCACTCCCTCTGTAATCAGGGATGGCTGCCCCAAGCAAAAGTGAAAATGTCGCAGCCACACCACGCAGTTGCTACACACATAATGGCAGATCGCAGAACGGTGGAGTGTAGTAATCCACTTGTTGGTTTCGTGTGAGATGTAGATGGGTGTTATATTAAAGACTGGGAAGGGGTGTGATTTCAATGTGTGGTCACTTGATCATTCAATTCAGAAGGGGTGTGGATGCTCGATTGTTTAATCGAACCAGGGGGGAATATCCCTTGGTGTTTTGGGCATGTAGATGATCGATCGTCTCATTGAGTAATTTTGGTGTGCAGACAATTGAACCGCTTAACAATGTCCTCCTTAGTGACTTCAGCATACATGCACCCAGTTAACTGAAAAAAATGAGTTCTTAGGATGCCCATCACAAACTTTGCCACCCTAAATGACCATTTAGTTTGCTTATATGGTGGAACAGGCCTGGTCTATAACGATTCAGCGATTCCATTGAGTTTGGTAGCAACTCGATGGAACCAGCATGATATTTGAATTCTTATTATGACTGTATATGAATATTACCAATTAATTAAGGGGTTTAAAACAAGTAAGGATAGAAACAGAGGTGCACATTTTTTCCAGTGGTTTTCAGTCCCAGATTTCATAGACAGTAGCAGGACATCCACTTTGTGTAGTCTGACCCTGCCATAATCAGACAGCTCTGTCTAGAGGCGGGCTCTGTGTACATGAGAGCCGACAACCAATGAGCACACACCTAGAAGTACAATGCGTATAACGCAGTGTGACGGATGGCTGGGATGCCCCTGCAGCATATGTACCAGGGGAGCAAGCATTGGGTGAACAAACACAAACCCAAACCCACCAATTCTGACAAACTCTAAGCATTGATTATGCAAGAATGGGCTGCCATCAGTCAGGATTTAGCCCAGGAGTTGGCCTGCCAGGTTGAATTGCAGAGGTCTTGAAAAAGAAAGACGGGCCAACGCTGTAAACATGGACTCTGTGCATTAACTCAATAAAAGCCTTTGAAACTTATGAAATGCTTGTAATTTTTCTTCAGAATACCATAGAAACATCTGACACAGAGATCTAAAAACACTGAAGCAGCAAACTTTGTGAAAATGAATATTTGTGTCATTCTCAAAACTTTTGGCCACGGCTGTACATAAAAAAAAATCTGCAAAAATGAAACAAAGAAGTGTAAAAACAAAAGCAGGAATCACGCCACTTACCTGATTCCGGTCTCTTGCATTTGCATATCTGAATCTCTGAATGTAGTAGAAGACTAGCCAGGCGAGAGAGATGATCATCAGCACAATAAAAGAGATGGAAACAAAGACCACCGACGTGCGGCTGACGTATTTTTGAAGGTTGCGCGTCCCTATGGTGATGTGCATCATCACGGTGACATTCCTTTCCAGTAACATTACAATCTCTTTCCCTTTGGGCTCAGGAATCATGATTGCCACAATATCTCCAGCACCTGCATTGGGGAAGAAAGATGAAATATGAGAGGGGTGTCCACATGTGGGAGATTATCCACAAGTCTCAAGAGCATCTGATATACAGTACTGCAAGATGGGGAACCAGAACATAGCCATTTGTGCTTCTTTAAATATGGCACATGACAGGTCTGACCTCAAAATGTTGACACGATTATCCCACATCCCCGGTCACCAGCCCTTACTGCCACTGTTACAGAGACCAATAATGATGATGCAGCTTACAGAGTAGACTCAGCTGTGCCAGGACTACAAACCAACCTTCATTGTCAGCAAAATCAAGAAGCTGCTCAGAGACTTGAAAAAGTAGACGGCGAGTATAAACTTTGCACACCCGGATTTGACCAATTTACCTCATTCATCCTGGCAGATCATCTCAGGCTCCATTAGATTGGCAGCGCATCACCAGAGATGCTAAGAATGTCTAAGAATGGCAGAGTTCAAGTTGTCATAGCATGTGAGGGACATAAATATAACAACGGCTTTAATAGACCTGTCATTGTTGTGCTGCAAGCATGAGGGTGCCCTGAAATATATGCAAATCCCCTGAAATGAAAGTCTATAATGTGCACTTTAATTACGTCCGCAGTGTTTGATTTGTACTTTTAAACTGCAGAAAAGTAGAAGACAAGTACATGCTTTGCACACCTGGATTTGGCCAGTTTGCCTCTTTCTTCCTGGCAGATCATCACAGGCACCATTAGATTGGATGCAAAGTGCCAGTGAACTGCCATCTTCAGGTCACACCAGACATGTTCTAGGGGTCTGGCTGGGCCACTCAAGGTTCAGTCAGAGACTTGTCCCAAAGTCACACATTACACCTGCCAATCCTTAAACTCAAACTACTGCAAGGCACTATACAGCATCACACCCTGTCAACTGCAGCCCCTATCACTGACTCAGTATGTGCCACCAAACTCATTGGCTGGCGCGTCATCCTACAACAAGATAATGAGCCAAACACACCGCTGAGGTCACACAGGAGTTTATCAAAGGTAAAAAAAATGGAAAATTCTTGAAAGGCCAAGCCAGTCACCAAGTCCAATTCAGCAGGCCTTCCATATGCTGAACAGAAAACTTAAGGGGACAAGCCCCCCAAAACAAGCAAGAGCTGAAGATGGCTGCATTAGAGGCTTGACAGAGCATCACCAGAGAAGACCACCTGCTGATGTCTATGAATCGCAGACTTCAAGCAGTCATTGCATGCTGGGATATGCAACAAAGTACTAACTACGATGGCTTAAACAGACCCAAACACTATGGTGCCCAGAAATGGGGGAGCATGTAGAAAAAATGTTGTGTGACCAAAATGTCTGAAAATCCCCTTAATTGAAAGTCTGCAATGTGCACTTTAATCACAATGTCTGAATTGTTTGATTTGTAATTTTAAACTGTGGAGAAGAGGGTGAAATCAAGGAAAAATGGAGTCTTTGTCGACGGCATGGTGGCGCAATGGGTAGCACTGCTGCCTCGCAGTTAGGAGGCCCGGGTTCGCTTCCTGGATCCTCCTTGCGTGGAGTTTGCATGTTCTCCCCGTGTCTGCCTGGGTTTCCTCCCACAGTCCAAAGACATGCAGGTTAGGTGCACTGGCGATTCTAAATTGTTCCTAGTGTGTGCTTGGTGTGTGTGTGTATGTGTGTGCGTGCCCTGCGGTGGGCTGGCACCCTGCCCAGGGTTTGTTGGCTGGGATTGGCTCCAGCAGACCCCCTTGACCCTGTAGCTCGGATATAGCGGGATGGATGGGGTCTTTGTCTCAAACAGTATGGAGGACGCTGTAAAAAAAGGTAATTAATTAATTAAGCCAGCCACCCGATTTTAATCAAAAGTATCAGGCCTTCTGTATGCTGAAAAGAAAACCTAAGGGGACAAGCCCCCCAAACCAAGCAGGGGCTGAGGATGGCTACAGAAGAGGCTTGGCAGAGCATCACCAGAGAAGACCCTCAGCACCTGGCCCAGGTTGATGTCCATGAATCACAGATTTCAAGCTGTCATTGCAAGTGAGGTGATATGTGACAAAATCCTAAATATGATAATGGCTTTAATAGACCAGCCATTGCTGTGTGCCAAACATTAGGGTGCCCTAAAATGGAGGGGGGGGGGCATGTAGGAAAATTGTTGTGTGACCGAAATGTCTGCAAATCCCCTGAAATGAATGTCTGCAGTGTGCACTTTAATCACAAGGTCTGAAGTGTTTGATTTGTAATAACTGCAGTGCAGAGGGGGAAATCAAATGTTATGTCCAAATGTTATGGTGGGCACTGCATACTTCCTAACCTTTCAAGACTCTTTTCAAATAATATTTCCTACTTTTGTTACCATCGGTTTTACTGTGTTTTAATTAAATTTCCCTTTATAATAATACTGATTTTATACTATTTGATTGGGTCAAGGTACAGTAATAAGAGCACCTGTTGTGGGTGATTGCCATATTCCCACAGGGGTTAGCGGCTGAGGGAGGATACTGCCAATAAAAGCAGTGCAGTGAGTGGGCACCTGCTGTGGTGATTGGCACAGGTGTAGCTGAATGGTTTGGTCTGCTTGTGCACAGCTACTGTAGTTAAGTCTCTTTGCTTAAAGCAGCAGTTCATGAGCTGATAAGGCTGTAAACGACATTCTGATATCCTCTGATGAAGGAAACTCCACTGTAATTATGTTGTTAGACTTAAGTGCAGCATTTGACACCACTGACCATTCTATTTTACTGCACAGGCTAGAAAATGACGTTGGGCTTACAGGCACTGTGCTCAGTTGATTTAGTTCTTACTTATCAAATCGATTCCAATATGTACAGAAATGTGCTGACAGTACTCCATCATTATACACAGGAGTTCAATATGGTGTCCCGCAGGGCTCAGTACTGGGACCTTTACTGTTTTCACTTTACAGGCTTACACTGGGATCTCTCATTAGGAAACATCACATTAATTTTCACTCGTATGCAGATGACACCCAGCTATACCTTTCTTTTAGATCAAATGAAGTTTCTCTGATGTTATCTTTATTTAGTTGTGTTAGTGAATTAAAGGAGTGGATGGATGACAACTACTTGTCTTTAAACAGAGCTGGTAATTATTGGAGGGAATGATGCTGATCACAACAATATTCTGTCATCATTTAACTCAGTTGGAATCCCCATTAACTTTACTGAATCAGCCCGCAGTCTAGTTATCTTTGACTCTAGCAGGTCATTTAAAACGCATATTACAAAGTTGTCCAAAACATGTTTCTTCCATCTTAAAAATGTTAGGAAATTAAGGCGCTTTCTAAATAAACAGGATTCTGAGAAATTAATTCCTGCATTTATTTTTAGTCGGATTGACGACTGCGATGCGGTGTTCACTGGATGTTCAAAGTGTTCTCTATACAACCTCCAGTTAATCCAAAATGCTGCTGAAAGAATTATTACAAGAACAAGAAAATACAAACACATAACTCCAGTTCTTAAATCCTTACACTGGCCCCCGGTTAAGTTTAGGGCAGATTTCCAAATCCTCCTTTTAACATATAAAGCCTTAAATGGCCGATGTCCGGCTTACTTGTCTGAACTTATCATGACTTACAAACCTGAGCGCACATTAAGATCTCAAGATGCCAGTCTGCTTAGGATTCCAAGGATTAATAAAATAACAGTGGGAGGTCGAGCTTTTAGTTATAGGACCCCTAAACTGTGGAGTGGTCTGCCTGCTACTATAAGAGATGCCCCTTCAGTCTCAGCTTTCAAATCTCACGACTTCAGTTTAGCACACCCTGACTAGAGCTGCTGATTAACTGTACAGACTGCATCTCTGTTGTCAGTCATTAGCACTAAAATATAAGTAACATGACAGTTAGAATTTGTTACTAACCCTCACCTATTCTGTTTCTCTTCTCGGTACTCAAATGTGGCACTTGGTGCCACGGCCCACCTGCCAAGTTGTTTTGCCTGTCTAAAGTAAAGTCATCCCTGATTGAGGATCGTAGGAATTGTGGGGTAGAGGGGTCCTTTCACCAGACTGGCTGGCCCAGCGCTGTTTCAGCTGTGGAATGGCCAATTGGGGGAGGCAGCTTGATGGTCGAAGTCTCCAGGACTCTCAACAAATCCAAATCATATGATGTGATATCATCTACTGTTAAATTCTGGTCTGTACTTGTAAAACTTTTATTTTTATACTGTATTGAGGACTTGTTCTGTTTTGTGTATTGTGTTGTATTGACCCCCTTCTTTTGACACCCACTGCATGCCCAACCTACCTGGAAAGGGGTCTCTCTCTGAACTGCCTTTCCTGAGGTTTCTTTCATTTTTCCCCTACAAGGGTTTTTTTTGGGAGTTTTTCCCTTGTCTTCTTAGAGAGTCAAGGCTGGGGGGCTGTCAAGAGGCAGGGTCTGTTAAAGCCCATTGTGGCACTTCTTGTGTGATTTTGGGCTCTACAAAAATAAATTGTATTGTATTGTAATTGTATACAGCAGTGTTACTTGGGAGAAGGCTCATAGGCTCCAATCATGTTATTTCTCAGCCAGACCAGGGGTTGGCGCCGTCATCTGATCCTTTCCCCTTCTGTCCCACTGTAGACCAGCAGAAGAAACACCCAAACAAAGAGTGACATCACCACCAACCCTCCCTCTCATGACGTCACTTTCGTCCAACCCTGATGACATCTTCCCCCTCAGAATCCACCTAACAAAGACATCACCTCCTCTTCTGGCCTCTCTGAGTCATCCCCTTCCTGTGTCTGCCATATACAGTGCATCCGGAAAGTATTCCCAGCGCATCACTTTTTCCACATTTTGTTATGTTACAGCCTTATTCCAAAATGGATTAAATTCATTTTTTTCCTCAGAATTCTACACACAACACCCCATAATGACAACGTGAAAAAAGTTTACTTGAAGTTTTTGCAAATTTATTAAAAATAAAAAAACTGAGAAATCCCATGTCCATAAGTATTCACAGCCTTTGCTCAATACTTTGTCGATGCCCCTTTGGCAGCAATTCCAGCCTCAAGTCTTGTTGAATATGATGCCACAAGCTTGGCACACCTATCTTTGGCCAGTTTGGCCCATTCCTCTTTGCAGCACCTCTCAAGCTCCATCAGGTTGGATGGGAAGTGTCGGTGCACAGCCATTTTAAGATCTCTCCAGAGATGTTCAATCAGATTCAAGTCTGGGCTATGGCTGGGCCACTCAAGGACATTCACAGAGTTGTCCTGAAGCCACTCCTTTGATATCTTGGCTGTGTGCTTAGGGTCGTTGTCCTGCTGAAAGATGAACCGTCGCCCCAGTCTGAGGTCAAGAGCGCTCTGGAGCAGGTTTTCATCCAGGATATCTCTGTGCATATCTCTTTCCCTTTATCCTGACTAGTCTCCCAGTCCCTGCCGCTGAAAAACATCCCCACAGCATGATGCTCCACCACCATACTTCACTGTAGGAATGGTATTGGCCTGGTGATGAGCAGTGCCTGGTTTCCTCCAAACGTGACGCCTGGCATTCACACCAAAGTGTTCAATCTTTGTCTCATCAGACCAGAGAATTTTCTTTCTCATGGTCTGAGAGTCCTTCAGGTGCCTTTTGGCAAACTCCAGGTGGGCTGCCATGTGCCTTTTACTAAGGAGTGGCTTCCGTCTGGCCACTCTATCATACAGGCCTGATAGGTGGATTGCTGCAGAGATGGTTGTCCTTCTGGAAGGTTCTCCTCTCTCCACAGAGGACCTCTGGAGCTCTGACAGAGTGACCATCAGGTTCTTGGTCACCTCCCTGACTAAGGCCCTTCTCCCCCGATCGCTCAGTTTAGATGGCCGGCCAGCTCTAGGAAGAGTCCTGGTGGTTTCGAACTTCTTCCACTTATGGATGATGGAGGCCACTGTGCTCATTGGGACCTTCAAAGCAGCAGAAATGTTTCTGTAACCTTCCCCAGATTTGTGCCTCGAGACAATCCTGTCTTGGAGGTCTACAGACAATTCCTTCGACTTCATGCTTGGTTTGTGCTCTGACATGAACTGTCAACTGTGGGACCTTCTATAGACAGGTGTGTGCCTTACCAAATCAGGTCCAGTCAACTGAATTGACCACAGGTGGACTCCAATGAAGCTGCAAAAACATCTCAAGGATGATCAGGGGAAACAGGAGGCACCTGAGCTCAATTGTGAGCTTCATGGCAAAGGCTGTGAATACTTATGTACATGTGCTTTCTCAATGTTTTTATTTTTAATAAATTTGCAAACACCTCAAGTAAACTTTTTTCACATTGTCATTATGGGGTGTTGTGTGTAGAATTCTGAGGAAAAAAAATGAATTTAATCCATTTTGGAATAAGGCTGTGACATAACAAAATGTGGAGAAAGTGATGAAGCGCTGTGAATACTTTCCGGACGCACTGTAAATCTCTCTGTTTCACCCTCTGTTCTGAAATCTGCTTGTAACAATGTGGTTATTTTCATGTTGCTTTTTCAGTATATGGGGTGACCATCACCAAACCTTTACAGCAGCTATATTAAGGCAAAGTTCCACAGCAATACACCATTTGTAAAATTTTCGTTTGTCTCACTTCAACACTGAGCCAACATCCTTGGGTGAATTTCAGCAGGTTTCACTCCCCCTGCCTAAACAAAATCTCACGATGCCACACTAATTGACAATCAAAACAATCAAACAAATCACCAGGACCAGATAATATTTATCCTCAAGTTTTTAAGGAGGCTAGTGAGTAAAGATATAAACCCTTGACACATATTTTTAGGAAGTCACTGTGCACTGGAGAGATTCTGAAGGACTAGAAAATGTCAAATATCATCCCATTGTATAAAAAGGGTGACAGGGCAGATCAGAGCAACTAGAGGCCAGTAAGCTTAACATGCATCAAAGGAAAATTAATGGAAGGAATTATTAAGGATAAGACTGAGCAAGACCTGGCAAGAACAGGAGTTATTAGGAACAGTCAGCATGGGTTCAGAAGATGGAGGACATGTTTTACTAAAATGCTGGAATTCTATGAGGAGGCAACAAAAGGATACAATCAAAGTGGAGGAGATGATATTAATTATCTGGACTTTCAGAAAGCATGCCACATGAGAAGGTGGGCATCAAACTAAAAGAAGTGGCAGTTCAGGGTGTGTGGTGCATAGATGGGTTCAGAATTGGCTCAGACACAGGAAGTAGAAGGTGATGGCGTGAGGAACCTCATCAGAATTGGCTGATGTTAAGAGTAGTGGCCAGCAGGCAGCAGTGCTGGGGCCATTGCTATCTTTAATATCTTATATATAATTCGGCAGTCTACTCATTCACTCACTCACTCACGTCTGTCTGAAGCCGAATGCGCAGTCGCCTTCTGCGCAGCTGCCTGAAAAACCTTACTAGACCGACATCGCGGCAGGCGGCGGATTTACAGCCGCGAAAATTCACAGAGAAAGGTGACTTCGATTAAAGCTCTAGAGGCCTGAAAGGCGATTTCGACTACAGCTCCAGGCCTGATTACGCATTCATTCAATACACTGTAGCAGTGCTACTTTATAAGAACTGCATCTCCCAGCAGTCCTTGCAGGGGCTGCTGGGGTCAAAGGTGGTCAAAGGAGGTTTAAAAGAGGGCAGAGGGCAAAAAGGAAATAAAAAGTTTGTTTTGTTTGGTGCGTTGTGTGTTGCGTTCATCTGCCGTGCTGCCTGCTGTTATTGGAACTCTAATTAATCATCGTGTCCTGGACTGTATTTGTTTGTTGGGGTCTGGATCGTCTGTCTACCTGTGCACTGAGGACTGTGTTGGATTCATTGGTTTTCCGGAAGAGTGGAGTGCTCCTGAACCATCCATCTGATTTCATCCTTTCCGTATCAACCGGTAGGACTGTGTTTTTCCTTCACCCTTTCAACTTACAGATCGCTGGGCTTAATTTCGTCACTTCCCATTTTTCATCTGGATTGGTTTTCATGGACTTTTGCTGTGTGGTGTTTGTGTGTATATATGTTAAATGTAACATCGCCGAAGGGGTCAGGGGTGGTATTACTGTTTTAATTTAGTTAATTGTGTTCATTATACTCTTAATTGTTTGCCTTTCCTGGTGTGCTTTATTGGTCTCTGTTGTGAGTGTGTGTGGGTCGATCCAAGGCTGGGGACGTTCCAGGGATCTCTTATATTAAAATAAATAAATCACCGTCAGCCTGGACGGTGTGAATCTTAGCGGCCCCTGACCGCTACAACACCTATATCAGGTTTGTGGTGCTTATACTTACTACTATTGCACTCGTGCCCATTTCATCTTACGTTGTTGAAACGGGCTCTTTGTCTAGTATAGAAATTATTCAGATAGTAATATAAGGAACAAGCTGGTTAAGTCAGCAGATGATACCAAGATAGGTGGATTAGCAGATAATCGAGAATCCATTATATCATCACAGAAGGACTTGGATAGCAAACAGGCTTGGACAGATTTGTGGACGATGAAATTTAATGTCAGTAAATGTAAAGAATGAATGACACATAGGAAGTAAAAATGTTAGGCTTGAATACACAATAGGAGGTCTGAAAAGAACCGAAAGTCCACCTTATGAGAAGGATTTAAGAGTCATAGTGGTCTCTAAACTATCGACTTCCAGACAGTGTTCAGAAGCCATTGAGAAGGCAAACAGAATGTCAGGTTATATAGCGCCTTGATGTGTGGAGTACAAGTCACAGGAGGTTCTGCTCAAGCTTTATAACACACTGGTGAGGCCTCATCTGGAGTCCTGTGTGCAGTTTTGGTCTCCATAAAGACATAGCAGCACTAAAGAAAGTCCAGAGAAGAGCAACTCGGCTGATTGAGGGCTACAGGGGATGAGTTATGAGGAAATATTAAAAGAGCTGAGCCTTTACAGTCCTTAGAGAAAATTGAATGTAATGAAATGTAAAGTATGACACGTAGGAAGTAAATATGTGAGGTCTGAATACACAATGAGACATCTGAAAATCAAGAGTCCACCTTATGAGAAGGACTTAGGAGTCATAGTGGACTTGACATTATCAACTGCCAGACAAACCATTAAGAAGCCTAACAGAATGTCAGGTTATATAGCGCCTTGATGTGTGGAGTACAAGTCACAGGAGGTTCTGCTCAAGCTTTATAACTCACTGGTGAGGCCTCATCTGGAGTCCTTTGTGCAGTTTTGGTCTCCATAAAGACATAACAGCACTAGAGAAAGTCCAGAGAAGAGCAACTCGGCTGATTGAGGGCTACAGGGGATGAGTTACGAAGACTAAAAGAGCTGAGCCTTTAGTGTGATGAAGAGGAAACCTGACTGAAGTGGTTAAAATTTTGAAGGGAATTAGTCCAGTGGATTGAGACACAGGGGACACAGTTGGAAACTTGTGAAGGGGAAATTTTGCACAAACATGAGGAAGTTTTTCTTTACACAAAGAACGACAGACACTTGGAATAAGCGACCGGGTAGTGTGGTAGACAGTAAGACGTTAGGGTCTTTCAAAACTCGACTTGATGTTTTCTTGGAAGAAATAAGTGGATAGTACTGGCGAGCATTGTTGGGCTGAATGGCCTGTTCATAACCTTAGATCTTCAAATGAGCGTCTGCTTAGAATTCCAAGAGCTAAACTTAAAAGAAGTGGTGAGGTGGCCTTCTGCTGTTATGCGCGTAAAATCTGGAACAGCTGACCGATAGAAATTTGCCCGACTAATACAGTGGAGCACTTTAAAAAAAACTGCTAAAAACTCATTATTTTAAAATGGCTTTCTCAAAGCTTCATTTTAGTGTAACCCTGATACTCCGTATATGCATTTATTTATCATAGTCATTCATGCTGGCTCTGAAATCCATACTGACCCCTACTTCCTGTGCTGTTCTTTTTCCGGTTTTCTGTGGTGCTGATCTACGCCCCCACCACCCAATCAAAGCACCGTGATGTCCCTCTATTGATGGATTGAAGGCCAGAAGTCCACGTGACCATCATCATCAAATTCTTCCATGTGAAGCCTGAAAACCATGAGGACTTGTTGAGGTCATTCATGTCAGGTAGCTGGGTGGTCTCGTGGCCCCCTGCAGATTTTTTTTTTTTTAATTCTCCAGCCGTCTGGAGTTTTTATGTTTTTTTTTCTGTCCTCCCTGGCCATCGGACCTTACTCTTATTCTATGTTAATTAGTGTTCTCTTATTTTGTCTTTTCTTTTTCTCTTTCTTCATCATGTCAAGCCAGGGCTGGATTAAGAGCTTTGGGGGCCCGTAGCACATTTCAAATTTGGGGGCCCTTTTGGTCTGCATCATCTGAAGTTTAGATTCTGAACAAACCGGACTAAATAATTATTTTACTCTCGATTATAATAAGAATCTTATAATATTTATGTGAATTTTATGTGTTGGGCCCCTAAAGTTTTGTTGTGTAAGAAATTTACAGTTTAAAAACGTAAAGATAATATTTTTAAAGACCAGTTTTTCAATGCTACACTTTTTCATTAAATATTGGGTCCACCATTTGGGGGCCCCTGAAATTGTGGGGCCCGTAGCATATGCTACATGTGCCTATTGGTTAATCCGGCACTGTGTCAAGCACTTTGAGCTACACTATTTGTATGAAAATGTGCAACAGAAATAAATGTTGTTGTTGTTGTTGAGCTGAAAGGCTTTGCCAAGGGGTGGTGGTGGTGGTGATGGGGGGGGGGATTCCTGAGCCTCTGCCCCCCCTTTAGCCCCCCCTTTCAAAGAGCTCAGTTGTTTTACTACTTATCTTGATCATGAATTTCACCGTACTCTGTACACGTGATAACAACGACCCTCTAAACCTGTGCGTTTTTGGTTTTTATCGACTGTTCTTTGCCGTTTCTTTCCCATTTAACTTCATAGGTTCACAAAAACAACAATCTGTGGTCTCTGAGAAACAACAGCCGAGTTGAGCAGCCAAGAGGCAGCCAGCAGGCTCCAGCGAAGGGGCTCCATATACGTCAAAAAACTCGGCACTAATGAGAGTCGATTTAAAGCAGGAAGTCCAGTCTGGCTGAACGGTGATGTAAAACAGATCCTGGGAGCGCCACTAAAATGATCTGATGAATATTCAAACCTGGAAAAGATTACCGTTCCACAAATAGCAGCCCCTGTTGGCTTCCTCTCTCTCAGTCTCTAAGAACTGGCAGGCAGCTGACCAGAGATAAGAATCCGAGTCGGGGGTCTCACGTTCAGTCCTGCAGATTTTTAATCCAACCAGTTTTACAAACCGAGGGGTCTCTCATTTTTGTTTCAGTGATCAAATTCGGGTTTGTCAAACTCAGATCCTGGAGGCTTTCATTCCAGCCTCTGCCTTCAATAGTAGCCAATTACTGTGGCTAATGAAGCGTACGCCATTGGCTTTCATTTTAATTGACATGCTATTTAAGAAGCAGAATATTGAATTGTTTCTTTTTTTTTTTCTTAATTAGCAATCAAACAATAATGAAATGCTAAGGGAGCCAAATGAAGACAAGCTAACATGATCCTAATTTTTGCACCTGGGTGTCCACCACATCACATCTGTTTCAATGACAGGCAGCGCGGTGGTGAAGTGGATTCGGCTTTGGACCGAGGGTGTGGGCTCAAAGCCCACTACTGACACTGTGGGTTTGAAGACCAGACAACGTAGTGCGGTCCTAAAAGGAGACGATACCTGTGGTCTGTGTGCCATCTTGGTGAGGAGTGGAACGAGATCAGCCCCAAGTTTAACTAATCCACTGCTGATCTTGCTTTGGCAACGCATTTCTCTTTGGTTTGCTCAGCTGGCCGTCTGATTGCCGGTTAATGGCGGCGCGTAGACTATTAACGCCTCACCCTCTCTCAATTAACAACGTGCCACTAAGCATTCCTCTCGATTTGAAGGGACAGAGCACAGGGAAAAAGAATGTCCTCAAGTAAACTTATTAAAATAAAGTAATTGCAATCAGGTAAGCTGCATTACCCTGGTCATCATTCAGAAAACGTTATTCGCTTCAAGTGTATGAAAAGGCTGTGAAATCCCTATACGGAAAATAATGACGACAGGAGGTATGTGTTAATAGATTAGTATCTGAAGCATTATTATTTCTCTGTCACTCACGGGAGGATCTACCATCAGGATGGCCTCTGTGGTGTGCACCCTGGGGTCCTGGTTACCAAAGGGCCTTGCGGTATGGAAGAAAGTAATGCCACCATCTTTCTGTTTTTAACCTTGTGCTCTTCCACGAAACACACGTACGCGATAATGTATGAGTGACAGCGTGCTCAAATCTCCCCATGGATTCTTTTATATTTATACTAACCATCCCCACGTGACTCCACCTGCGTGGTAGTGAAACAGGACAAACTTTGAAAATCAATAAACAAACAGGTATCGCTAGCTAAACAGAAGCAAGAAACACACCAAAACACAGAGGGAGACCGACTCGAACGGAGGCTGACGCGTGAATAAGGAGGGCCCCACCCGGCTCCCTAATCCATGACGTCACGCTTCGCCCTCACGTTGGCCTGCAGCCTCTGTCTCGGATTAGTGCAAAAAAATCGCTCCTGCAAGCAAACTATGATTCTTAACGCGATGAGAGAAGTCACAAAATCAACTGGAACGTTCAAGCAAATTATACAAAAAAACGATTTAAATCCATTAAGTAGTTCCTCGTTCGCTAACTACGCGGAGGTATGGTACGCCTTTAGGCTGGTGCATGAGTGAGGAGGGCCCCACCCAGCTCCCTACTCCTGAGATCCCACCTCTACCTCCCCTCGGCCTGCTGCATGTCTCTCGGATTTGCGTGAATAAATCGGTACTGCAAGCGAACAAGAGAAGTCGCAAAATCAACCAGAACGTTCAAGCAAATCATACAAAAAAATGATTTAAATCCGTTACGAAGTTCTCTCGTTTGCTAGCTAAGCGGAGGTAAGGTACACACCCCAAGGCTGGCGTGTGAGTGAGGAGGTCCCCGCCGCCCTCTCCTCGGCCTGCTGCGTCTCTCTCGGATTTGTGCAAATAAATCGGTACCACAAGCGAACTACAATACTTAACATGATGAGAGAAGTCGCAACAACCAGAATGTTCACAAACATACAGACAGACAGACGTTAGATTTTACATATATCATATATATTTTATATATTTCATATATAATAATAATAATAATAATATATCATATATATTTTATAGGGCGGCACAGTGGCGCAGTGGTAGCGCTGCTGCCTTGCAGTTAGGAGACCCATCTGGGTTCGCTTCCCAGGTCCTCCGTGCGTGGAGTTTTCCATGTTCTCCCCGTGTCTGCGTCGGTTTCCTCCCACAGTCCAAAGACATGCAGGTTAGGTGGATTGGCGATCCTAAATTGGCCCTATTGTGTGCTTGGTGTGTGAGTGTGTGTGTCCTGCGGTGGGTTGGCACCCTGCTCGGGATTGGTTCCTGCCTTGTGCCCTGTGTTGGCTGGGATTGGCTCCAGCAGACCTCCGCGACCCTGTGTTCGGATTCAGCAGGTTGGAAACTGGATGGATGGATGGAAAATCTAACATCTGTCTGTCTGTATGTCTGTGAACATTCCGGTTGTTGCGACTTCTCTCATCATGTTAAGTATTGTAGTTCGCTTGTGGTACCGATTTATTTGCACAAATCCGAGAGAGACGCAGCAGGCCGAGGAGAGGGCGGCGGGGACCTCCTCACTCACGCGCCAGCCTTGGGGTGTGTACCTTACCTCCGCTTAGCTAGCGAACGAGAGAACTTCGTAATGGATTTAAATCGTTTTTTTTGTATGATTTGGTTGAATGCTCCGGTTGATTTTGCGACTTGTCTCAACAGCCTTTCCTAATCCTACAGTTTCCAAAGCACATAAAATATCTAGTCTGAAGACAGACAATATTCGTAAAGAATGTCTCATCACAGTGCCAGTCGAAGTTTCATAATCGGTGCTCCTTGCTGTCTATACAGCATGTATTCAGTATTCTTGTTAGACTTCTGGGGGAAGACGAGTCCACCTTGGTGGATGAACCACATGCCTCTTGCATCAGCAAAATGGCACCATTTGGTGTCCATAGCATGGTAGCGAGATTTCAGAGTGTGTGCACTGCTTGAGTGTCATGAACGGTACCACTCGGTGCTCAGAACACATCCCCATCGAGTTCCCAAAATGGCACATCTCTGTGTTCATAGCGCACATTGAATATTATTAAACTTTAAGGACTCTCGGGCCCCCTCACTGTCAAAATCACACGTCCCTTCCAAAACAGCTTGGTGTCAATAGCACCTTGGGGGAGTGGGGGGGGGGTTTGGGGGGTGTCTTTCCAGAGAGCACCTCTTAACTTACATGAACGGCACCCCCTCTGATGATGTCGCCGTAAGCAGGTGCCTTTTTCCTTAATTAGCAGCCCAACAATAATGAGATACAAAAGAAGTCAACACATGACCAGCTGACCTGCATCCATCATACAACATCTGAAAATAAAGAAAGTTGAAGGTCCCAGTAAGGCTGATCTGCTCATGTCCACAATACTCCATTAAAATTAAAAATATCAACTGTTTTGGAAATGTCTGCTGCGGCCGAATGAGAGCCAAGGAATTAAATAACAGGTTTAATTAACAGCAAAAATGGACTTCTAATTAGGAAACTGGTTGGAGTCCCCAACTTAGCTGATCATCTGTTGGCCCACTTCACAACTCTTTTCTGTTTGGGTGCCATTTAAGGAAAAAAAAATGAAGCAATTCAGATAACTGGATCATAAAAAAAATAAGTCAATGGAATGGAAAAGGAGTTAATTAGCAACAGAAACGAGTCCCTGATTAAGAAATGGTTTGAATGAAAACCTACAGACACAATAGCACTCCAGGACCAGAGTTCGAGACCCCTGGGCTAAGGGGATTAGGGATACACAACCGAGTCATAAAAGCCGAAGAGCAGACCCTGATGGAACTCACGATCACGTGGTGGTGACAAATCAAATCAACTGCACCCTTAGCTAACCATAGGAGCCACACTTGTGGACAGAATGGCCTCCTACTTCTTTGCTAAGAGTTTATTCATATTTAGCATCTGAATTCAAAAACTTGTTATATGACTCATAAAGAGCAAAAGGACCCAACGCAGAAGAATGATTAAAGAGATAAGAAAAAAAGCAATGAAGCAAACACCTCACTCTCCAGGCGAGTTATACAACACCGCAGAATAGCAGAAACTCCTGCAAGCAAGCAAGCAAGCAAGCCAACCAACAAAGGAGACACATTTCTCCAATTACACGCATAAAAAGTTCCCATCAGGATTCCTAAATGACGTTCAGCCAGGCACAGCATGCCAGAACTGTGCTGTCATGCATTACGCTGGTCAAGTTATCCAAAGGAGACCCCGGGGACCGTTCAGTCTCGGCTCCATTATGTCATAAGAATCAGCTTTTATGATGAAGTGAATCGTGGCCTGGTTTCATTTTTTTTTTGTGCAGAGGTACTCAATAATAAAGATTTCTTTGGCTTAGCGAACCCTGTATCTGTGCCGATTCGAAATTTGGCCGTCCACAGGGCCATGTTCTTCACAGTTCCTCAGTCTGGCCTTGGATTTGCTGATAGGGCCAGGAATCACGTTTTTTCTTGAAGCAGATGGTTGGAAAAAAGAAAAGCAGAGCCACTTACATCAGAATTACACGGCCACTCAGCAAATCTTAGACAGATGTGAGATGATGTCCTTCCCACTCAGGTCTTCCCAGTTAGAATTTACAAGCTTGAAATGTTAGGACCCTGAGTGGAGTGAGAACAAATTAGTGGCCAATGGTTCCAAAAAAAAAAAAAAAAAGGGTGCCAGTCTGGTTATACTTAGGAGAAACATCATCTGGCCATGGGTAGAAGTTTTAAGGGTGAAGTGTACAGTCGTGGCTAAAAGCTTTGAGAATGATACAATTGTTGGTTTTCATAAAGTTTGCTGCTTCAGTGTTTTTAGATCTTTCTGTCAGATGTTTCTCTGGTAGACTGAAGTAGAATTACAAGCAGTTCATACGTTTCAAAGGATTTTATTGACAATGACATGAAGTTTATACACAGAGTCAATATTTGCAGTGGTGTCCCTTCTTTCTTTTGTAAGATCTCTGCAATTCGCCCTGGCAGGCCATCTGTCAATCAACTTCTGGGCCAAATCCTGACTGATGGCAGCCCATTCTTGCATAATCAGAATTTGTGGGTTTTTTGTTTGTTCACCCGCCTCTTGACCACAAGTTCTCAAAGGGATTCAGGTCTTGGAAGTTTCCTGGTCATGGACCAAAAATTTCAATGTTTTGTTCCCCGAGCCACTTAGTTGTCACTTTTGCCTTATGAACTGGTGCTCCATCTTGTTGGTCACCAGACTGTTCTTGGACGGTTGAGAGAAGTTGCTCTCAGAGGATGTTTTGGTCCCATTCTTTATTCAAAATTGTGAGTGAGCCCACTGCCTTGGCTGAGAAGCAACCCCATGTGACATGAATGGTCTCAGGATGCTTTACTGTTGGTGTGACACAAGACTGATGGCAGCGCCGCTCACCTTTTCATCCCGATGCCCCAAACAATCGGAAAGGGGATTCATCTGAGAAAATGACTTTCCCCCAGCAGTCCTCAGCAGTCCAATCCCAGAATATCAATCTGCCCCTGATGTTTTTCTTGGCTTCTTTGCTGCCCTTCTTGACACCAGACCATCCTCCAAAGGTCTCCGCCTCATTAACACCTGCCTGCTGCCCTGCCATTCCTAAGCAAGCTCTGCCCAAGTGGTGCCCGCAGCCGAATCCACTTTAGGGGACTAAACTGTTCATTCTGCTGGAATCCAGGCACTTCCAGGCAGGTGACACAAGTGCTTGAGAAGGGTGGAGACGACATTATCAGTTTTGTGAAGGTTCGTTCCATTTTTAATAAATCCCATTTCTAACTTCAGCTTGACTCCCCTTGATTAGATAGATAGATAGATAGATAGATAGATAGATGGACGCACATATGTGAGGGGGAGTCAAGCTAAAGTTAGAAAATGGAATTTATCAGAAAATGGTACCAACCTTAACAAAACTGATGATATCATATCTCAATGTTGTCTCCACCCTTCTCAATGCACTTGTGTCACCTGCCTGGAAGTGCCTGGATTCCAGCAAATTACAAGGTGTTGTCTCGTCCTCGCAAACCACTCATGCACCACTTTCTTCATGCTGTCGTCAGTCTGGAATCGACGACCACCCAGATGTTTTTTTAGCGGTCCAAAAATATGGAAATCCCACGGTGCCAAATCTACTGATACCTCAAAACTTCAGTTTCTCCAGACAAGCCTCGGTGTTCTTGCAGCAAAAGGACCCCTTGAGACAGCAGTCCCTGCCACTTGGATCGAATAGCAGGCTTCATGTTGGTCTCCGGCAAGTCACAGTAACTTGCACTGGTGACTGTAGAACCCCTTTGGCATGTAGTGTTTGACAATAACTCGGGTGCACGAGTGGTAGCGTGGACAAAACAAAACTGTTCATTCTGCTGGAATCCAGGCAGGTGACGCAAGTGCATTGAGAAGGGTCGAGACTCCATTGAGAAATGACATGATCACTTTTGTTAAGGTTAGTTCCATTTTTTAATAAATCACATTTTGTAACTTTAGCTTCACTCCCATAGATAGATAGATAGATAGATAGATAGATGAAAGGCACTATATGATAGACAGACAAATAGATAGATGAAAGGCACTATATGATAGACAGATAGATAGATAGATAGATGAAAGGCACTATATGATAGATAGATAGATAGATAGATAGATAGATAGATGAAAGGCACTATATGATAGATAGATAGATAGATAGATAGATAGATGAAAGGCACTATATGATAGACAGACAAATAGATAGATGAAAGGCACTATATGATAGACAGATAGATAGATAGATGAAAGGCACTATATGATAGATAGATAGATGGATGAAAGGCACTATATGATAGATAGATAGATAGATAGATAGATAGATAGATAGATAGACTTTATTTGTCCCCAAGGACAGATTGTGCAACATACTACTACCAAACATGACTATATTAAATGACCTTAAATTGGATGCATGAAGTAAACGTCCCTCTTTAAATATTTTTTTTCACAAAGGAGAAACAGCATAATTAGGTAGATGGTCAGATTATTTTGGGTGATCAATGTCTATTTCCATTGTATATCTAAGGAAGTAACAATACAAACTCTTTCTCTCTCTGTATTAACACGTTTGCCTGAAGTCAATGCAGCAGGCTAAAGACGTTTATAATGTTAATGTCTGTGTGGGTTTTCCTCTGGGCCCTCCAGCTTTCCTCCCACGTTCCCAGAGACGTACCTTTTAGGTTAACTGCTCTTTTTGGAGTGCAGCCTATGATGGATTGGTACCTTATCCTGTCTTGAACCCAGTACTGCCAGTCTGGGCTCCAGCTCCCTATGTCTGTAACAGGATTGCAAATGTGACAATCTGTCCTAACTGTACCAAAAGGTTCAAGTGGGATGAAGTTAGCTGGTTGTCTGCCGGCTCCCTTTGCATCTCATTATTGTTTAGCTGCTGGTTAAGGATAAAGAAACAAGGATTCTGAATGTTAACATACAAATCAATTAAAATGAAGGCAAAATAAATAATTGGATACTGATTAAGAAAGTGGTTGGAACAAAAATACATGGCCAGAGCGGCCCTCCAGGATCCAAGCTTGACATCCCTGGTATTTGCCTCGTTTTGTCTTCTTGGAAATAAAGTCATGAAACACACAGCAACTGACAAAATGTACAATTTAAGTGATGTTCCAGTGAAAATACTCCAGCTTTTAATGCACATTTATGCCAACATTAGTCTCGAACCAAAAAAAAAAAAAAAAAAAAAAAAGGACACTGAGCAGCCAGCTGTCTCCATAGTTACTGGAAGCCATCCAAAGTCTTCCTCTTCATTGTTTGCGTAGTGGCTGAAAAGTCAATAAAGCTGCCAGGGGGCATCAGCCTACTTGTTTGCTCAGCCTCTTCTGCCAGTGAAAGTCTGCATCGGTGAAATGTTCCGTCCAGAGAGCAGCAGAAGGCAGTCAGGATGCACTGCACTTTGTCAAAGTATTCGAGAGGAGTTAAACCTCTGAGATTTTATAAAATTAGTAACATGACACTGAAAAAAAAAAATCTTGAGATCGGGAATAAAAGGGACTCCTTAACTAAGACTAAAGTCTCTTCTTTCTAAGTCTGGTCTTTAAATCCTTTTATGCTTTAAAGACTTGGCATCAGCTACAGGAGCATTTACAGTTAAGTACGAAAGTATTAAAAATGGGAGCAAATCTGCTAGCTTTGGTGAGCAGTACCAAAAGTTCTTACAAGATAATTACTTCCTAAAGAATAAAGTGAAAATCCCAAAGAAGTTTGAGGAAAACATTTTACAAAAACTATGATGAGGACAGGCCTTCCCAGTTTAATAAAGCTCAACAATCTTACCCACCTGATTCCTCCAAATTAACATCACGTCTCCACTTGAAGGTCCCTAAAGTCCAACTGTCTACCACACTACTTGGTCATTTGGGCAAATGGGGTCAACGGCAGATATTGAAGTGATAATTACTCAGAAGCTGCCACTGTATTACATACAGTACTGTGCAAAAGTTTTAGGCAGGTGTGAAAAAATGCTGTAAACAAAGAATGCTTTCAGAAATATAAATAATGATTGTTTACTGTTATCAATTTATAAAATGCAAAGTGAGCGAACAAAAGAAAACTCTAAATCAAATCAATATTTGGTGTTCCTACCTTTTGCCTTCAATTCTTATAGGTCCACTTGCACAAAGTCATGGATTTTGTAGGATTCTAGTCAGGTGTCTGATCAGCCAATTCTACCAAACAGGTGCTAATGATCATCAATGTCACACGTAGGTTGAAACACAGTCATTAACTGAAACAGAAACAGCTTCAAACTGGGTGAGGAACAGACAAACTCTGCTACCAAGGTGAGGTTGTGAAGACAGTTTCATGTCATGGCAAGATTGAGCACAGCAACAAGACACAAGGTAGTTCTACTGCATCAGCAAGGTCTCTCCCAGACAAAGATTTCAAAGCAGACTGGGGTTTCAAGATGTGCTGTTTAAGCTCTTTTGAAGAAGAACAAAGAAACGGGCAATGTTGAGGATCGTAGATGCAGTGGTCGGACAAGGAAACTTAGTGCAGCAGATGAAAGACACATCAAGCTTATTACCCTTCGAAATCGGAAGATGTCCAGCAGTGCCATCAGCTCAGAACTGGCAGAAACCAGTGGGACCCAGGTACATCCATCTACTGTCCACAGAAGTCTGGCCAGAAGTGGTCTTCATGGAAGAGTTGCAGCTAAAAAGCCATACCTCCGACGTGGTAACAAGGCCAAGTGACTCAAGTATGCACGAAAACATAGGAAGTGGGGTGCAGAAAAATGGCAGCAGGTGCTCTGGACTGATTTGAGTCAAAATTTGAAATATTTGGCTGTAGCAGAAGGCAGTTTGTGCGTTGAAGGGCTGGAGAGCGGTACAATAATGAGTGTCTGCAGGCAACAGTGAAGCATGGTGGAGGTTCCTTGAACGTTTGGGGCTGCATTTCTGCAAATGGAGTTGGAGATTTGGTCAGGATTAATGGTGTTCTCAATGCTGAGAAATACAGGCAGATACTTATCCATCATGCAATACCATCAGGGAGGCGTATGATTGGCCCCAAATTTATTCTGCAGCAGGACAACGACTCCAAATATACAGCCAAAGTCATTAAGAACTATCTTCAGCGTAAAGAAGAACAAGAAGTCCTGGAAGTGATGGTATGGCCCCCACAGAGCCCTGATCTCAACATCATCGAGTGTGTCTGGGATTACATGAAGAGACAGAAGGATGTGAGGAAGCCTACATCCACAGAAGATCTGTGATGAGTTCTCCAAGATGTTTGGAACAACCTACCAGCCGAGTTCCTTCAAAAACTGTGTCTAAGTGTACCTAGAAGAACTGATGCTGTTTTGAAGGCAAAGGGTGGTCACACCAAATATTGATTTGATTTAGATTTCTCTTTTGTTCGTTCACATAATTTTGTTGATTGAAGAAAATAAATGATTAACACTATATAAGGCACTATATAATTACTAGATAGATAGATAGACAGACAGACAGACTGGGGACTCTACATTATCCCAATGTGACTGTGTTTGTGTCTGTGTGTTTTCTACAGTGGATTGGTGTCCCGTCCAGAGTTTGTTACTCCCTTGTGTCCTATGCTGCCGGGGTAAGTGTCAATGTGATGGTCTGGATTGGCTCCACTCTCCCCAGGTGCGTCTCGGAGCCCCTTGTACCCAGAACCAGCGAGAATGTACCCAAAGATGAGGACACACAGACAGTCAGAAAGATTAGTACAAAGTGGTTAGGTGCTTTTACTAAAACCAAGCCGTCAGATAAACAGAGTCCAAACACAGCAGTTCAAAATAAATGATCTTCAATAAATACATACTCCATTAAAAGCAAGGTGCCAAGTTTAGGTTAAAAGCCAAATAAATCATTCCCATAAAAAAGGAGGTTAAAATCTCAGGCAGATTTTTTCTTTCAAATTGGACACAAGCCCCAATGCCTCTTTCAAACACCTGGCATCTCTTCAGCTTATCCCATCAGGACCTTGCTGCCCACCGATAGGTGCAGTCAACCAGTTGATCCCAGGGGTTCAGGTTCCTACCACATGTCCGTCAGCATCAGTAGTCCTCCCCTCCAAACCCCACTCATGTCGCCCACAGTCAGCCCATCGACGTGAAATATGGGGGACGTTGTACAATGGGCCTGCTTCTACTCCTCTGCATTGCCACCTCCCAAGCCCCCACACTCGAGTGCAGGCCTGCCAATCGCCATACTCCCACCATACTCCCAACCACCTGTCTGTGTTCTTTATAACACGGCCTCATCACTATCCTGCCCCTTTTCTACTCCTGTAAACTCCGTTCTCTCTTCCTCTTTCTTTTCTTTGATCTCCTCCCCTCTTTGCTCCCCGTAGAGCTCTGACTGGGCACAGGTGCTGTTCTCGATCCACTTCGAGGTGCGAATGAGGCACCTGACTGATCTGCTTGCATTTGCACGTGAATGCACGATTAGCCAAGCACTCCAATCAGTCTCGCACCCTCTCTGAGCCTGCACGCTCCGGGACTCTCGATCTACTTATATATTTACAAGATACGCCGACTTTCCCCAGTGCTGAACCTGAATTATGTGGATTCAGTAAGCACTGGATGGATGGCTGGATGAATGGATGGCTACTTTATGTAGGATGCTGCCAGAAAAGAAATATAAGTAACACAAAAAGTCACATGCTTCACCCGCAAAAACAAAAAACAAATCAGACTTGCTCTCTTGCATCATAATCCTATTTTCTAAAATGCAGTAAGGTAATCTGTCAGATATATGAGATGACAGCTCAGGTTAGCCCGCCTACTGTGACAAGGCACACTATAGAAGGAGCAAATAAAGGAGAAAACAAAACAATAAAATAAGGGAAAATGTGTTAGAATGAGACAAAAGTAGGTCACAAATAAACAAGCAGCCTTTTATAACAAACAGCCTGGCTCATTTCATGGTGGTTTAACAAAAGTCAGGCCACTTGATTCCATATGCGGCATTAGCTCAACTCGCCATCTGGGTGCCCCGCAGATTACTGTCAAAGGCCTTTGTGAGATAAGCGCCTGGTGTTCACAGCCTCTGGAATGGGAGGAATCCACTTGGCACATCCGGCGGGGTTAGAGTAGCAGAAGGAGTGGTGGTCTCCGTGAGGCCTGAAAAGGACATGTATGGGTGGATGAAAAGAAAGGTTTGGGCACCCCTGGTCAAATTACATGTTTTATAAAATTGCTAAGTGAAAAGAACTTAAAAAGTTCATTTCTGCACATTCTGAAAACACACCGGCATGGTATAAGAATGGCCAGAGCACACTGTACTTCCTAAGGAGACTCAGATCTTTTGATGCATGCATTTGCCATTCCAGTACATGACATATCACAAATATTAACATTGCTTTAATTAATCCCATACCAAATGGCACACCACAGAGACATATGCATTGCATTGCATTCCAGTAAGTTGTTTGAAATGCTCTAATGCAACAAATGTTTGTGATGCACCATCTGTTGTAATGGTATATGCAACTTGTATGTCTCTGTTATATGCCATTTGGTATGGGATTCATGAAAGTAATATGTTCATTTTTGTGATGCAACATTTGCTGGAATAACAAATACAATTCATTTAATTGCTACAAGTCTTTGTGATGTGCCATCTGTTGGAATGGCAAATAAAATTCATATGTCTCTGTTATATGCCATTTGGTATGGCATTCATGAAAGTGATGTCTTCATTTTTGTGATGTAGGATTTGTTGGAATAACAAATACAATTAATTTTATTACTACAAGTCGTTGTGATGCACCATCTGTTGGAATGGCAAATGCAACTTGTATGTCTCTGTTATATGCCATTTGGTATGGGATTCATGAAAGTAATGTGTTCATTTTTGTGATGCAACATTTGCTGGAATAAAAAATACAATTCATTTAATTGCTACAAGTCTTTGTGATGTGCCATCTGTTGGAATGGCAAATAAAATTCATATGTCTCTGTTATATGCCATTTGGTATGGCATTCATGAAAGTGATGTCTTCATTTTTGTGATGTAGGATTTGTTGGAATAACAAATACAATTAATTTTATTACTACAAGTCGTTGTGATGCACCATCTGTTGGAATGGCAAATGCAATTCATGTTTCTGTCATATGCCATTTGGTATGGGATTCATGAAAGTGATGTGTTCATTTTTGTGATGCAGCATTTGTTGGAATAACAAATACAATTCATTTTATTACTACAAGTCTTTGTGATGTGCCATCTGTTGGAATGGCAAAGGCAATTCATAGGTCTCTGTTATATGCCATTTGGTATTGGATTCATGAAAGTGATGTGTTCATTATTGTGATGCAACATTTGCTGGGATAACAAAAACAATTCATTTAATTGCTACAAATCTTTGTGATGCGCCATCTGTTAGAATGGCAAATGCAATTCATATGTCTCTTGTTATATGCCATTTGGTATGTGATTCATGAAAGTAATATGTTTATTGTTGTGATGCAACATTTTCTGGAATAACAAATACAATTCATTTAATTGCTACAAGTGTTTATGATGCGCCATCTGTTGGAATGGCAAATGCAATTCTTATGTCTCTGTTATACACCATTTGGTATGTGATTCATTTGTCATGATTAAGGCTGAATATTGGTGTTTGGTAGTAGAGAAGCCATATTGTGTACTGTTGTCAGAGTCATTTCCTGTGTTTCCAGGGGCATGGTCTCCGGTATTATGACCTTAACTTAAGGCATAAAAGGTCAGCCTTTTGCTCTGAGCTTTACATGACCTGCTGATAAAATCCTTATTTTCATTTGATTTATTGTGTGTTACTTTTCTTGTCTTGGCTGGTTTTCGACTTATTGCCTGTTATTTGACCTTGATTATTGTCTCCTGGGTTTTGGTTGCTTCAGTCTATTTTTTTTTTTGGTCTATTCTTCTGTTTTGTCTTTAGCCGGCTGCTCCCAGTTTACTCACAAAATTAGTTATCTGCTTTCCTGCCAGGTCAGGACATCATTTAAAGCATTGATAATGTTTGTGATGTACCACTTGTTAGAAAGACAAACACGATTCATTTTATTACTACAAATATTTGTGATGTGCCATCTGTAGGAATGACAAATTCAGTGCATATGTCTCTGCTTTATGCCATTTAGTATGGGACTCAAGAAAGCAGTGTTAATGTTTGTGAATGGAATGGACGGGATAACAGAGACATAGAAACCAAACGGACACACAGACACTTGTCCTTTTATTAAGATGGATTACAGATAATATGACCGAAAGTACAAATGTGAGTACAGTAGTGGCAAACCATACAACCTGATATTGGTAAATGAGCCTCCAGACCGAGGGTGGTAAGCCAACTCCTTAATTTATACCAATCCTTTATAGCCACAACTCAATTCCAGTGACTAACAGAATACGACTATCATTTATGTGGAAGTAAAACAACCCTGGACAGTCCATTCATGCATCCACCCACACTCACCCACACTAGAGGCAATTTAGAGTCCCCAATTAATCTAACATGGGACACGGGGAGAACATGCAAACTCCACACAAATAATGAGCAGACATGGAATCTGAATGAAGGATGTTAGCAGCATGGCTAAGCACTGCACAGTCCATGTTACAATATCAGGGATACTGGACAGAACAGTTTTAGGCATGCAGAGTGGACCTCTAATAGTTATGATGATGGACAACGGTGACAGTTCAGTCCCTTGTGACCCTGAGGGAATCAATTAACCCTAGCAGTGACTCCGGAGTAGAAACATAGAAACCACTGAACTGCTCACTTGTGATTTGTAAGGCTGTTAGGGTAAAAAGTTTTTAGCTATATAAATACATTAAATAAATCTTACCATGTATTGAGTTTTCCATTTTGATTTCACTTCTTTTTTTATGCAACTATTTATTCTCTTAATGTAAAGTTAGTTTTTTTTTTAATCAATACCTATCTAGGCGGCACGGTGGCGCAGTGGGTAGCACTGCTGCCTCGCAGTTTGGAGACCTGGGTTTGCTTCCTGGGTCCTCCCTGAGTGGAGTTTGCATGTTCTCCCCGTGTCTGCGTGGGTTTCCTCCCACAGACCAAAGACATGCAGGTTAGGTGGATTGGCGATCCTAAATTGTCCCTAGTGTGTGTGTGCCCTGCGGTGGGCTGGCTCCCTGCCCAGGATTTGTTTCCTGCCTTGTGCCCTGTGTTGGCTGGGATTGGCTCAATCAGACCCCTGTGACCGTGTAGTTGGGATATAGTGGGTTGGATGATGGATGGATGGATGTAAATATAAAGATGTAATGGGAACAGTAAATTGTTACGTCCCCGTCGTGTTCCTGGTAATACATTTAACTTTATGATTTTTTTTTTTTGTTTACTAGGGGGTTTGCCCCCCTGCTTGCTTCACTCGCCAACCCCCCTGCCTGCACTGCACGGCAGCCACTTCGCGTCTTGCGTTGTGAAAAGGGGGGCTGAATGCACCCCAAGGAGACGCGCTCGCTCCTCTGAGACCCCCCTCTCAAACGGTGATACAATGGGAAACAAATACAGTTTTTTGTTTTTACCTCCTCTTTGCTCGATCAGCTGCTGGCTTGTGTGATCTTCATCTCGCCTGGCGCTTCGAACATTTCAAAGCCTGTACAGCAGCTGTCCTACTCTTTGTCGTTTATTGCCAGCCCCGGGCCTGGTTAAATCTCTTGGCACAAAGTCTCGTGGGACATGAGTTATTGAAATTTTTACTTTATAATTTAAAAACGGAATAAGAATCTGAAAATCTAACAACATCACATTTAAAGTTCGATAAATTCTGAAAAGAATGACACCAAACATATATATGTAGGTTTTAAAATAAGCCGATTTAAAGCGTGACCAAAAATGTGACATAAAATCGTTGCACATTTAGGCTTAGGATTTTATATATAGAGTAGATTTCTGCTATGTAAATATAAGGGTGGCACGGTGGCACAGTGGGTAGCACTGCTGCCTTGCAGTTAGGAGACCCGTGTTTGCATCCCTGCGTGGACTTTGCATGTTCTCCCCGTGTCTGCGTGGGTTTCCTCCCACAGTCCAAAGACATGCAGGTTAGGTGCATTGGCGATCCTAAATTGTCCCTGGTATGTGCTTGGAGTGTGTGTGTGTGTGTGCCCTGCGGTGGGCTGGCACCCTGTCCCGGGGTTTGTTTCCTGCCTTGAGCCCTGTGTTGGCTGGGATTGGCTCCAGCAGATCCCGTGACCCTGCAGTTGGGATATAGCAGGTTGGATAATGGATGGATGGATGGATGATACCTATCTAGTGTACATTAAGTGTTCTATCCTTTGTATTTGGTGACTATCTCTTAAACCCTAATTATTTTTAATTGCTTTCTTAGAACTCATCCACACCTAAACGTTTTTCTAGTGTTTTAATGCTTGACCAGAATGCTCCTAAACTGCTTGTAAAGTTATTATCCATTATTTTCAATGTGATTGTTCACATCTAAGCATTTTATCAGTGAGTAGTTTAGAAGACATCTGTCAACAGCAGTGTTTTGGGCAGTTTTGCCTCAACACTTGTTCCATTAAAATGAATGCTCATAAAACGCAGGTGGAAAACAAAGTAAAAGAGAGCGTTTCTAAAGCATTTGTACATAAAATTGCTGCCTCTTCCAGTGGGATGAGCCAGAAGTGGAGTAAAACTTCTAAAATGTGTATGTCACGCTATTTGGACAGTGTGGAGACAGCAGACTTCATTGACCTGCTCAGGCAGCACCCCGAGCTCGTTCTTCTTTTAGCCACAGAACCCACTAAGTGTGTCTGGTTTGGGTGTCGATTATCTCAGGTTGTTGATAATCAGGAAGGCCCCATTTTGTCTTTATGCCTGTAAATTGTCACAGAAGGAATATAACTCATTCCACTACTGAAAAGAAATGTCTATCAATAAAATGGACAATTGAAGCACTCCATTACGACCTTTGGGGGTTGAAAGTTTACACTGATAACCGATCCCAAGATAAGACGCACTGAATGGTTTACTCAATTGCAGCCTTTTCATTTTTCTGTTCAACACCGTCCCAGTATGGCTACAAGATAATGTAGATGTCACTTCACCATTCTTGAAAATCTAACAACATCACAATAAAGTTCGATAAATTCTGAAAAGAATGATACCAAACATTTAGGTTTTAAAATAAGCCTGATTTAAAACGTGACATAAAAACATCACATAAAATCGTTGCACATTTAGGCTTAGGATTTTATATATAGAGTAGATTTCTGCCATCATTATCATAATTAAGTGTAGCTAAATGCAGTTTTACCTATAGCAATTTATTGCAAACAATATTAAACTAGCCATGTGCGCCCAACTACGTTGCGCGTGTTAAAGTTGTCTGTGAAGGGCTCCCTGTTTAAACGCGGCTGTCAGTCGTGAACTGGGCCCTTCGTCGCACAGCATTATGATTTTTTATAAGGGAAACAAAATTACAAAAGAAAACCCTTGGACATTGATTTGATAGGAACGGCCTACTCGGAATCACCGTCTGAATAGTAATTATGTGGTGGTGTAGGAGCATTTCTGCTTCTCTCCATTCACAGTCCGTCTCGTTTTCACGATACTGTTGTTTCCTCTTACGATTTCTTCTCAACCTTTCTCCAGTCTCGCAGGTTGCTTTGCTGCAATCCAAAGAGTAAAGCAATATACACGGAGCAATGGTTATAAAAGGGGGACACATAGGTATCCAGGCTCTTTAAGGCATAAATAGAGATCATTTCACTGACATGTGAGCAAGCCAGGGTACAACACTGAGATGCGCTGCACTCGCCGGCTACAACGTAACAATATTAATTTCCGGAACGTGCTGTTACGTTGTCATTCATTTTACCCACTGTCTGTCTTTCATTCATATGTTACGTAGGCACGTACCTTTTATCTTCGGCAATCTCATTCTCTAACCAGGCCTCAGGAGCTAACCAGTGTAACACTGTCCACCACCCCTTTCGTTATTCCGGCACATTGTTGACATCCGTGAGTAACAACAACGTACTAAACTGGAAGGTGGTCTACGCATGCGTGGAATTCGCGGACAAACAAAGATCAAGATCCAAATGAAGATTATATATAAAGATTAGTTAATTTAAAGCACAACAATTTGTTTAATTTGAATGTCTGTGTTTTGAGGTGTGACTGGAGTACTACAGTCTTCAGTACTATAAGCCTGGAGGAGATTCTTAATGCAATGCCTATGTTTTAGCTGTCTCTCTACTGCCATCTAGTGCTTCTTCTTCTAATTCATTCGCGGACAAACAATGATCAAGATCCAAATGAAGATTATATATAAAGATTAGTTAATTTAAAGCACAACAATTTGTTTAGTTTGAATGTCTGTGTTTTGAGGTGTGACTGGAGTACTACAGTCTTCAGTAGTATAAGCCTGGAGGAGATTCTTAATGCAATGCCTATGTTTTAGCTGTCTCTCTACTGCCATCTAGTGCTTCTTCTTCTAATTCATTCGCGGACAAACAAAGATCAAGATCCAAATGAAGATTATATATAGAGATAATAATACTAACACTTTTTCTATGTTTTTAGGCGACTACAACACTTTTTACTTTGCACATATTCTCGGTAATGAATACGTAATCATGAAAAAATTCCAACACCGTTTTTGACCTCCCTAAGTGCGAAAATATAATTTTAATATAAAGTTTGATTATAAATAGGCCTAGTGATAAATGATTGTGTATTGATATTATCAGTTAGTTATGATGAGAAACAAAAACATGATATTTGAGAAATATTGTGCAACTGAAAGTGGCTCTGATGACCTTTTCCTCCGTCTCAGTATACGAGAAAGTCGAGGGGAGCGCACTCCTAAAATTTTTCCTCGTAACCCAATTTTGTCTTTTTTTGTGTCTTCAAGACCCAGATTTGTCTGTGATGGTCATCCCCATGATAGGAATCCCTTGAAGAATCGCCACCAAATGTCATCCCTGGGGGTGACCCACCTAACGACACTCTCTAAACCACAGGTGTCAAACTCCAGTCCTGGAGGGCCGCAGTGGCTACAGGTTTTCATTCTAACCATCTTCTTCATTAGTGACCAGTTTTTTGCTGCTAATTAACTTCTTTTGCCTTAATTTTAATTAACTTGACTCAGCCCCTTTGTTGTTTCTTTTTCCTAAATTAGCAGCAAAACACTAATGAGACACAAAACGAGCTGCCCACACAACCAGCTATCCACAATATCTGAAAATAAAGAAAGGTGAAGGTCTCAGTAAGACTGATCTCTCAGATCACCAAAACATTTTGAGGGTGGTCTTAGAAAAAACAGAAAATCAACCATTTTGGAAATGTCTGCTGTGGCAGAATGAGAGCAGCAACAAGCCATGGAATTAAAGAATGAGTTTAATTAACAGCAAGAATCAGCTTCTCGTTAAGAAACTGGTTGGAGTGAAATTGGTTGGAGTTTGAAGACCCACTTTAGCTGGTCATCTGTTAGCTCGTTTCACATCTCATTTCTGTTTGGCTGCCATTTAATGAAGAAATGAATCAATTCAGAGCACTGAATCCTTAAAAACAGGGCCATTAAAACAAACAAAGGGCAAATGAGTGAATTAGCAGTGAAAACTGGTCACTGATTAGGAAAAGGGTTAGAATGAAAACCTGCAGCCACTGCGGCCCTCCAGGCCCAGAGTTCGACACCCCTGCTCTAAACCATACATGACCGTATGTATCCCACTGAGTAAAATTGTGAATCACGACTCTTGTAAGACCCAAATTCAGAAAACATGCAACCCAAAAAGGGTTGTGACTTATAATTTAAGAACCTACAAGTTAGGCTAATTAATGAAAATTAATCAAATGATTTCCTGCTTGGAGATTTTATACCGGTTATTTTGCTGTTAATTATCTTTTATGGTTTGGTCACTTCCCCCTTTGGGACAGTCCAGAATTATAATCAGGACACATATGGAGTGTCGTGATTTAGGATGACAATTGAGGCTTTGTGGCCTTGTCCTTTAAGAGAAGCCATATTGTGTACTGTTGTCAGGTTCACGTCCCTCGTTTTTAGGGGCGGGGTCTCTGGGGTCATGACCTTGACTTAATCAGCAACCGGTATAAAAGGTCAGCCTTGAACCGGCTATGAACCTAATCCAATCTGTGGATAAAATCCTCAATTTCATTTTGACCAATTGGGTATTTACTGTCTCGTTTTCGACTTATTGCCTGTTATTTGACCTTGATGTTGTGTCTCACTTGGGTTTCGGTCGCTACAGTTTATTGTTTTTTTTTTCTTTTACTTTGCCTTATGGCCACTTACCCCGGTTTTCTCACTAAATCAATTATCCTGGTTTCCAGTTGAGTCAGGACATGGAGTACCAGAACCCTTCTTACTCACATGTACTGTATGTGCAGGATGCTTTGGCGTCACCCAAGCCAGCTAACATTCACCTCAGCAGGAAGTTCAAGTCTGTAGCAGCTGACTTCACCAGACCACGAGATGTCTAATTCCACAATGTCCGGCTTCACCTAACCCTGTCAAAGTTTTCCTGTGTGAGAAGTCAAAATCCAACTTTATTTTGCACTGGACTGGGTTCTGTTTGTCTCTAATTCAGCACTCAATTTCACTGACCAAGCACAAAAGCAGCGCCAAACAAGGGCACAGCAGCCAACGCAAATATTAGTAAAAGTTAAAGAATTCCCTTTTGCTACAAGCCCAGTACTGCCGAGCACATTTGACTCTACTTGAGGTGCGGCTCTTCCAGTCGGAGCCCAGGAGGATGCGTTTTGCTCACCAGCAGCTGCTTTCGGCAGCACAAAACAGCAGTGAGACCCTTTAATGCCGTTTTATGAAGGCACCGGGAAATGCCACAAATTCTTGTCTGTTGACATACTGCACTGTATATTCCCTTACTACCCATGTGGAATAAATTACACAAAAATAAATAAGTGAACGCAGACTTGTTACCTTGTACTTAAGATAAATATACAAGAGCAGCTGGAGTGGAAAAAAGACTTCAGACGGACCGTTTACATTTTGATCACATTTCGTCATTGAGAGCTGACCACCTCTGATTAATTCATAATTATGTAACCTTTAAAAAAGGAAATGGGGCGCCCGACTTAACAACACTGAAAATAAAGCAAAGATATTTAAGGGAAACTGCATCACCAAATGCCTCTGTACTTTATAAAAATGGTTTTTAATTGGGAATAATAGGAGCCCATCTATATGGACTTGGACTCCGCCAGGGCTGCCCTTTGTCACCGATTCTGTTCATAACTTTTATGGACAGAATTTCTAGGCGCAGCCAGGGCGTTGAGGGGATCCAGTTTGGTGGGCTCAGGATTGGGTCACTGCTTTTTGCAGATGATGTTGTCCTGTTTGCTTCATCAGGCCGTGATCTTCAGCTCTCTCTAGATCAGTTCGCAGCTGAGTGTGAAGCGGCACCTCCAAATCCGAGACCATGGTCCTCAGCCGGAAAAGGGTGGAGTGCCCTCTCAGGGTTGGTAGCGAGATCCTGCCCCAAGTGGAGGAGTTCAAGTATCTCGGGGTCTTGTTCACGAGTGAGGGAAGAATGGAGCGTGAGATCGACAGGCGGATCGTTGCGGCATCCGCAGTAATGCGGGCGCTGCATCGGTCTGTCGTGGTGAAAAAGGAGCTGAGCCGTAAGGCAAAGCTCTCAATTTACCAGTCGATCTATGTTCCTACCCTCACCTATGGTCATGAGCTATGGGTAGTGACCGAAAGAACGAGATCGCGAATACAAGCGGCTGAAATGAGTTTCCTCCACAGGGTGTCTGGGCTCTCCCTTAAAGATAGGGTGAGAAACTCAGTCATCCAGGAGGGGCTCAGAGTAGAGCCGCTGCTCCTCCGCATCGAGAGGAGTCAGATGAGGTGGCTCGGGCATCTGATCAGGATGCCTCCTGGACGCCTCCCTGGTGAGGTGTTCTGGGCACATCCAACTGGGTGGAGGCCCCGGGGAAGACCCAGGACACGCTGGAGGGACTATGTCTCTCGACTGGCCTGGGAACGCCTTGGGATTCTCCCGGAAGAGCTAGAAGAAGTGGCTGGGGAGAGGGAAGTCTGGGCATCTCTGCTCAAGCTGCTGCCCCCGCAACCCGACCTCGGATAAGCGGAAGACAATGGATGGATGGATGGATCTATATGAGTTGGCAGCTGTCAGGATTTCTTCCCAGTTTTCTTATATTTTCATTTTTTGTTTTGTTTGTACAGGTCGGCCCACCTTCTCCATGGGTATATGGTTCCAAGATCCCCCCAAGCCGATGTGCAAAAGCCACGAATGTGCAGGACTTCTATAAAAGCATAAAGATGATTGGACACATGAAGCGAACACAAGAGCTGATACAGCAGGACTCAGGGACATCTGGTCTTGGGTACGACAACGACGAAGACAACGATGATGTTGCAATTACTGTGTATAGCGCATTGCAAGACACTCAAAGATGTGCAGCATCCACCGGGATGATGTGATGGCAGCCATTTTGTGCCAGTTTGTTAACCACACATTAGTTATGAGATGGTCACAGGGTGCAAAAGGTAGTCAAGCCAGTTAGCGACAGGGGATGATTAGGAGGCTGGAATGATGTCAGTCAGTCATTTTCCAACCAGCTATATCCTAACTACAGGTTCACGGGGGTCTGCTGGAGCCAATCCCAGCCAGCACAGGGTGCAAGGCAGGAACAAACCCCGGGCAGGGCGCCACACACACCCACACACCAAGCACACATTAGGGACAATTTAGGATCGCCAATGCGAAGAAACCCACACAGACACAGGGAGAACATGCAAACTCCACGCAGGGAGGACCCAGAAAGCAAACCCAGGTCTCCTTACTGTGAGGCAGCAGCGCTACCCACTGCGCCACCGTGCCGCCCACGATGAAGCCATGGTGGGCAATTTAGGCAGATCATCGGGATACACCCTGCTCTTTACAAAGAATGCCCAGTGATCGTTCATGACCACAGAGAGTCAGGACCTCAGCTGAATGTCTCACTTGAAGGACGGTGCCAATTTTTACAGCACAGTGTCCCCGTCACTGCAATGGGGCATTGGCATCCAGACACAGACCCAGTGATCTTTCATGGCCACAGAGAGTCAGGATCTTTCTTATCGTCTTCTGGTTACGATTCCCTGCTTGTTTTAAACTCTTTTACTGGTCGATCCATCATGCAATTCTGCATCAACCTTGACGGTTATTTGCTGTTATAACACGCAAGGTGTCAAGGAGCTAACTATTAGCTAACTATTACCAAAAACGTAGGGATGTTTGTATTCTCTGAGACATAACCCAAATGCACGACCTCCGACATTTTTACAGTTGCGTTCAGATGTTTACCTATAATTAGGATGAATTCTTTAAAACTCACTTTGTAACCCCTCCACAGATTTTATACTCACAAACTACAAACTTGGCGTATTGTTTAAGACATCGGCTTTGTGCAGGGCAAAAGTCATTTTGTCCAACAATGTTCACAGACCTCAGAGTATTTAACTTTTTATTGACCATATCACAATTCCAGTGGGTCCTAATTTTCCATACCCTTTGTTAAACGGGCCTTCAAACAGCTTGGAAAATTCCAGAAAATGATGTCAAGCCTTCGGGCAATTCAACCATTAGCTTCTGCTAGCCAATTAGCCTAATTGGAGTCAACGTGTGGATGTATGTTAAGGCCTACCATCAAACTCACTGCCTCTTTGCTTGACATAATGGGAAAGTAAAAAGAAATCAGCCAAGGCCTAAGAAAAGAAAATGGTGGACCTCCGTATATCTGGTTCATCCTTGGGAACAATTTCCAAATACCTGAAGGTCCTACGTTCACCTGTACAAATAATAATACGCAAGTAAAAACACCATGGGACCATCCAGGGGTCATACAACTCATGAAGGTGACGCGTTCTGTCTCCTAGAGAAGAACAGACTTTGGCACGAAAAGTGCAAATCAATCTCAGAACAACAGCAAAGGACCTTGGGATGATGCTGGAGGAAACAGGCAGGCAAGTATCGATATCCACAGTAAAACAAGTCCTATATTGACATAATCTGAAAGGAAGAAGCCACTGCTCCAAAGTCGCCATGAAAAAGCCAGACTGCAGTTTGTAATGGAACATGGAGCAGTGTGGAGAAATGTCCTCTGGTCTGATGAATCCAAGATTGAACTGTTTGGCCATGATGACCATCATTGTGTTTGGAAGCCAAAGAACACCATCCCAACCATCAAGCATGGGAATGGGAGCATCAAGCTGTGGGGTGCTCTGCTATCGGAGGGACTGGTGCACTTCACAAAATAGATGGCATCGTGAGGAAGGAAAATGATGGAGATACACTGCAGCGACATCTCTACAGCTCAGCAAGGAAGCTGAAGCACAGTCACAAATGGGTCTTCCAAATGGACACTGACCCCACACAGACCTCCAAAGCTGTGGCAAAATGGCTTAACCCCTTGTTGCCTAATTTTATTTACAATTACATAAAATTATTTGGACAGAGACACCTTATTTCTAATTTTTGTTCTGTACATTACCACAATGAATTTGAAATGAAACAACTCCGATGCAGTTGAAGTGCAGACTTTCAGCTTTAATTCAGTGGGGTGAACAAAACGATTGCATAAAAATGTGAGGCAACTAAAGCATTTTTTAACACAATCCCTTCATTTCAGGGGCTCAAAAGTAATTGGACAATTGACTCAAAGGCTGTTTCATGGGCAGGTGTGGGCAAGTCCGTCATTATGTCATTATCAATGAAGCAGATAAAAGGCCTGGAGTTGATTTGAGGTGTGGTGCTTGCATGTGGAAGATTTTGCTGTGAACAGACAACATGCAGTCAAAGGAGCTCTCCATGCAGGTGAAAGAAGCCATCAGAAAAAACCCATCTGAGAAATTGCTACAACATTACAAGTGGCAAAATCTACAGTTTGGTCCATCCTGAGAAAGAAAGCAAGCACTGGTGAACTCAGCAATGCAAAAAGACCTGGATGTCCACGGAAGACAACAGTGGTGGATGAACCCCCCGTCTACAGGGGGTTAAGGACAACAAGGGCCATCACAAAGCCCTGACCTCAATCCAACTAAAAATGCACGTGCGAGCAAGGAGGCCTACAAACCTGTCCCAGTTACACCAATTCTGTCTGGAGGAATGGACCAGAATTCCAGCCACGTATTGTAAGAAGCTTGTGGCTCAAATGTTTGGCTCAAGTTAAACCATTTAAAGGCAACACGACCAAATATGAACAAAGTGTATGACAACTTGTGACCCCCTGGAATGATATACTCAATAAAAAGTGAAATACTTGGAGGTCTGTGGATGTGGTTGAAAGAAAATCACTTTTGCCTTACACAAAGCAGAGGTCTTAAACGATACCCCAAATTTATTGTCTGTTAGTATAAAATCTGTGGAGGGATTATAAAGGTTGTTTTAAAGAATCCACTCTAAGTGGATGGAAACGTCTCACTTCAACTGTATACACAGTGTCAGAAGTGTGAAAATGTGGTCATGTGACCAGCACCAAAACATCAGATAAATAATGAAAGGTACAGCACAGACTAGGACTTTAATAATAGCAACTCAAAACATAAAACTGACTTAATAACTCAATTGTATATTTGTGAAAACCCCATAAAACAAATATACACACACAGATACAGATATACTGTATAATCTGAATAATATAATGGGAGTTATACTAATAGTATAATGTGAATTTCCCCTTGGGATTAATAAAGTATCTATCTATCTATCTATTATTATATAGTGCCTTTCACATCTATCTATCTATCTATCTATTATTATATAGTGCCTTTCATATCTAGCTATCTATCTATCATATAGTGTCTTTCACACTATTTATCTATCTATCTATTATTATATAGTGCCTTTCACATCTATCTATTTATCTATTATTATATAGTGCCTTTCACATCTATCTATCTATCTATTATTATATAGTGCCTTTCACATCTATCTATTTATCTATTATTATATAGTGCCTTTCACATCTATTTATCTATTATTATATAGTGCCTTTCACATCTATCGATCTATTATTATATAGTGCCTTTCACATCTATCTATCTATCTATCTATCTATCTATTATTATATAGTGCCTTTCATATCTATCTATCTATCTATCATATAGTGTCTTTCACACTATTTATCTATCTATCTATTATTATATAGTGCCTTTCACATCTATCTATCATTATATAGTGCCTTTCACATCTATCTATCTATTATTATATAGTGCCTTTCATATCTATCTATCTATCATATAGTGTCTTTCACACTATCTATTATCATATAGTGCCTTTCACATCTATCTATCTATCTATCTATCTATCTATCTATCTATTATTATATAGTGCCTTTCATATCTATCTATATATTATTATATAGTGCCTTTCATATCTATCTATCTATCTATCTATCTATCTATCTATCTATCTATCTATCCCATCAAGCGACTCTGTTATAATTCTGAATTTTTTAAATTCTGACACCATTAAGGAAGTCCAAACAGCACAATAAAGTAGGAGTCAGCTTCACACAGATAGTAACCAGGATTGAGCTTGAAACCCAAGGCTGCTGTGCTACTCACTATGGAAAGCTGCATATACAATAATGACTTATTAATTAATGAACTAGTGGACTCAGCAGATGCATGGGGGCTTTTCATACAGTCAAGGATAAACCCAGATTAGACAAATTTCAAGAGATTAACCGAGGCCTTGCCCCGGTGTATGGGGTCAAGCGGCACAGGATGCGTCCTTTAAAGCTGCTTTTTCAAGTTGGAGTAGTAATCAGAACCAGCAAGAGCAGGAGTCTGCTGCTGTATGTCACCTTAACCCCTGAACTTGGCAATACACCGCAGCCTATCCACCTCCCATATCGACTTGGAGGGGTCTTTGTAGTCTAGTGCCCCCCGTGCTCAGTCTCTTGAAATTTGTGGCCTCACCGAGTTATGTCAGCTGCATCGGTGCTGTCTTAGTCACTCCTGGGGAGACCCCATTTGTACTGGTTTTGGTTTCAATCAACTTCTGTTTTTAATTGGACTAGAGGCTCTGCCCCCTTGCTGGCTTCGCTCGCCCACCCCGTGTTTGGTTTACCGGATATACAACTTAAAGAGATTGTTATTTTCATGGGAATTGTTACGTATGCATTATTTTCACTTTTACTTTAAAAACATTTGTAAAAACAGTACTTGTCCTTTATTTCCGGCCCCGTGCGCGGTTACATCTCTTTCTCGCACGACGTATAACGCTGCTCGCGTTGTGAAGGGTGGGGGGGCAGCTGAACGCACACTAAGGATATGCCGTCGGATCATCTGCTGCCTTTCTGCTGCTGGCGAGCTGCCTGTTCTGCTTGTCGCATGTCGTTGTTTTAAGAGCTGGGAGCACATGATGCGTGTCTGCCAAAAGCAATCCAACAACTGCTAGGTTAGATGTCCATGGACTTGTTTTAAATGATGGCTCACTGCCTTGTCTCACGTGACGTTGTAAAAGCAATAATTGTCCTTTATTTCCGGCCCCGGGCGTGGTTACATCTCTTTCTTGCAGGATGTACAGTATAACGCTGCTCGTGTTGTGAAGGGGAGGGCAGCTGCTGTCACGCTGCCCATCGATCATTTTAAAGCCTGTACAGCCGCTGTCCTTTTTGCCACTTCGTGTCTCTGCTGCTCGCGTTGTGATCGCTTCTCCGTGATGATACATATACACCTGACCGAATTGTGTTTTCTTTGAAATTAAACTTGTCGTTGCTTTAACTGTTGCGGGACCACAGATTCTCATAGCATATGGTCCATTATTGTGTAAGTCTACGTTTTGTGCATTGAATGATGCGAAGGTGAAAAGACTTTGTTTTCTGCTCTTTGCCTTTTATTTCTGACCTCGCCTTGTCCTGCTGTTTTCTCAATTACACCTGGTCCTGACGATTCATTTTCTTTTGTTTGTGCTATTGCGATCTTTTAGTCGTCGACGTTTCATTTATAACGTATTGTCCTTTATACTCTTTATATGCACTGAGACCCCTGGATCCTAACCCTAATTTTTTTGCTGGCCGTGCTCTGATATTGCTTGTAAGTAGGAAGTGTCTTGCAAGAATCTCATGTTATATATCCCTGCGAGACGCTCCGTGGCCATTCTCTTTCATCTCGCGGGTCTTTTATTTGTCTTCCGTGATCTTAACGTGAAGATCACGTATCATCTCCTAGTCATTCCCTCCCACAGGATTTTTTTTTTTATAATTGAGAGACATCTAGCCTAATAAGGGAAGCTGTTGTTTCAGTTTCTGCGTTTTGGAAAACAACGTACAAATTACAAAACTAAGTTTGGTCATTATCTGAGATGGGTCCAGCTGCAGACCTCCATGATTCAGTTAGTCCCCTGGATAGCGAATTGGATTGCAGGTTTTTGTCATGTGGTTTTACTCCTCCCACAACCCACTGGGTCCTCCAGGGTCAAGATTTGGGGTTCCAAAGTAATCTATCTTGTCTGTATGGTCCTAGAGAGCAACTATGCAAAATCTGGTTCAGATTGGTCAAAGGGTGTAGGATTGTATAACTTGTTCTGTGCCATCAGTTGCCACTGGCGTTCATACCGTAGCACACTGGGCAAGGTAAAAAAAACACCAAAAAAACACTGGGATCCCCAGGGCCATAAATTTGAGTTCCAAAGTAGTCTGTCTTATTAGTATGGTTCACAAGAGCAACTAGGCCAAATTTAGTCCAGATTAGTCAAAGGATGTAGGATTGCATAGAGGATATACAGGCTGACAGTAGTCTATCCTTATATTATTTCGCTTGTGTCCGTCTGTGCTTCATATAAACAAATAACGGTTGCCACAATTACTCGATCCCTCCATAACAATAGCAAGGAATCCGTGTTCCTGGCAGAGTTTTGGCCTCAGGCTTATCTTCAGTTCTTCAATGTGACCGATTATCGACTGTGGTGTTTCTCTGTTTATTCAGTGCATACTTTGTTACAGACTGAAACTGCATTATGACACCACCATTTTACACCTCCTTTTTCCTTCACTTCAACGTAAGCCTCCCGATAAAATGAAAAGGCACATATAGCGTCGCTGCGACCAACAGAAACGCTCTCGCCGGCCTACATACTCACACCAACGCACAGAAGCAGAAACATCGACATCACACCAGATCAACCAGCACAGGCAAGATGCCTTACAAAAACAAAGACAATGTATGACAAACGACAGAGCGACATGATCCGAAGATCAGCGGCAGTAAGTCTTGTACCTGGACAGTGAACGTAAAACGAATTACACACACACAACCTTTCTGAAGAGCCACAGCAAACTGCCAGACAACAAGAAAGATTACGACAGAAAAACTGCAGGGATTCCATAACACTGACAACTCAAAACAAGACATTCCCTTGATATTACGGCGAAGGCAAGTCCTCGTCCGTTTAGCACATCGTATGACTATCACCAAGTCACAAGGACAAACGTTTAAGAACGTCAGAGTTTATTTGTCAGGCCCTGTTTTTACCCAGAGCCAGTTGTACATGACAAGGGTACAGCCTTTCCAGCAGCTCTATGTACGGCTTTATCTTTCTACCTTTTTATCTATTTCACTGTTGCATTGTTATCACTCTGTAATTTAATATTGTTCTTTATCAGTATGCTGCTGCTGGAGTATGTGAATTTCCCCTTGGGATTAATAAAGTATCTATCTATCTATCTATCTATCTATCACTTATATAGTCCCTTTCACTCTATCTATCTATCTATCTATCTATCTATCTATCTATCACTTATATAGTCCCTTTCACTCTATCTATCTATCTATCTATCTATCTATCTATCTATCTATCTATCTATCTATCTATCTATCTATCTATCTATCACTTATATAGTCCCTTTCACTCTATCTATCTATCTATCTATCTATCTATCTATCTATCTATCTATCTATCTATCTATCTATCTATCACTTATATAGTCCCTTTCACTCTATCTATCTATCTATCTATCTATCTATCTATCATGTACAGTATATAGTGCCTTTCACATTATCTATCTATCTATCACTTATATAGTCCCTTTCACTCTATCTATCTATCTATCACTTATATAGTGCCTTTCACATTATCTATCTATCTATCTATCTATCTATCACTTATATAGTCCATTACACTCTATCTATCTATCTGTCTATCTATCTATCTATCACTTAGATAGATAATGTGAAAGGCACTATATAAGAGATAGATAGATAGATAGATAGATAGATAGATAGATAGATAGATAGATAGATAGATAGAGTGAAAGGGACTATATAAGTGATAGATAGATAATGTGAAAGGCACTATATAAGTGATAGATAGATAGATAATGTGAAATGCACTATCTATCTATCTATCTATCTATCTATCTATCTATCTATCTATCACTTACAGTATATAGTGCCTTTCACATTATCTAAGTGATAGATAGATAGATAGATAGATAGATAGATAGATAGATAGATAGATAGATAGATAGATAGATAATGTGAAATGCACTATCTATCTATCACTTATATAGTGCCTTTCACATTATCTATCTATCACTTATATAGTGCCTTTCACATTATCTATCTATCTATCACTTATATAGTCCATTTCACTCTATCTATCTATCTATCTATCACTTAGATAGATAGATAATGTGAAAGGCACTATATAAGAGATAGATAGATAGATAGATAGATAGATAGATAGATAGATAGATAGATAGATAGATAGATAGATAGAGTGAAAGGGACTATATAAGTGATAGATAGATAATGTGAAAGGCACTATATACTGTACATGATAGATAGATAGATAATGTGAAAGGCACTATATAAGTGATAGATAGATAGATAATGTGAAAGGCTCTATGTACATGATAGATAGATAGATAATGTGAAAGGCACTATATAAGTGATAGATAGATAGATAACGTGAAAGGCTCTATATAAGTGATAGATAGATAGATAGATAGATAGATAGATAGATAGATAGATAGATAGATAGATAGATAGATAGATAGATAGATAGATAATGTGAAAGGCACTATCTATCTATCTATCTATCTATCTATCTATCTATCTATCTATCTATCTATCTATCTATCTATCTATCTATCACTTAGATAATGTGAAAGGCACTATATACTGTAAGTGATAGATAGATAGATAGATAGATAGATAGATAGATAGATAGATAGATAGATAGATAGATAGATAGATAGTGCATTTCACATTATCTATCTATCTATCACTTATATAGTGCCTTTCACATTATCTATCTATCACTTATATAGTCCCTTTCACATTATCTATCTATCTATCTATCTATCACTTATATAGTGCCTTTCACATTATCTATCTATCACTTATATAGTGCCTTTCACATTATCTATCTATCTATCACTTATATAGTGCCTTTCACATTATCTATCTATCTATCACTTATATAGTGCCTTTCACATTATCTATCTATCTATCTATCTATCTATCTATCTATCTATCTATCTATCTATCTATCTATCTATCTATCTATCTATTTTCCAGAGTTTTCTATAAACCCGGGTTATACGTACAGGTACTTGCAGGTTACACACAGGGGGAATATTTTCATTGACAATAACATTTATGCAACAAATTGCATTTTCCGACAATTAGACATCGGTGTGCTACATGACCCGACGGCCACACTTCACACATACTGACTTGCGTGTGCCTGCATTTGTCTTCTTATCCAATATGTTCTGTTAATTTGTTCATGTTACACTTTGTATCGTAAATCTTCTTGCCGTTGTAAGTGACAATAATGACACCCCATACTAATCATGGGACTATTCTAATACCGAGTCCTCTCACAAGTCACTACTTATTAAAATAATCTCCTTTCTTACTGTAACGTGTGCTGTTCTTCTCTCCCTCATCATCATTTCATTAACGCTTTTATTCTTGCGACATTTGTTGTCTCTTGTGCGTATTTAGCGGGCAGCGCTGCACACAGGCATTTCAAATATTCTTTTTCAAGAAAATTCTGGATTTTCTTTTTATAATTTTGAACCAAGGTTGGTCCAAACTGCAGGTGCCAAACCCGCAGACAAGGCAGGCTGACTGTATGTGTATGTTGTTTATTTTTGAAACAGTTTTGCATTAATTTTGTTACTTCCGACCACCACTATTGTGTGATGAGGCAGCCGTCTCGCGTCTGTTGTTTCCACGGACAGCGGCGCCAGAGGTTTTGTGAATGACATCATTGGTGCAGTCGTTTAAAGATTTAAAGAACAATGCCATGGAATCATAGGTGTTCAAATTTAACCAATTCAGAATAAACTTTTACACATTTTCTTCTAATGATCCCTTGGTTTCTGACTTTTGCTTTACGTTTTTATATTACGATTTTTGTGTTACGTTTTTGGTTTGACGATCTTCCTTATCATCTTCTGGTTACGACTCCCTGCTTGTTTTAGGAATCTTCTACTGGTTAATCCACCTCATACTAATCATGTGACTATTCTAACATTGAGTCCTCTCACAAGTCACTATTTATTAAAATAATCTCCTTTCTTACTGTAACATATGATGTTCTTCTCTCCCTCCTCATCATTTCATTAACGCTTTTATTCTTGCGACATTTTCACAAGCACGATTGTCTGTATTTATAAAGACAGATGATTTTCAGGCACCTTCTACTTCTATTACCTGGGTGTCCATATTTCATAATGTAACACGCTGTTCCCATAATTCCAATTTTCAACGAGCCCAAATAAAGCTCGTTCATAGACATTACCCTGCCCCCCCCCCGTAAACTCCATCTTGAATCTGATCCTCGTTGTCACAGAGTTTGTACACTTCATTACATTTCAAATTCTAAGACTTTGTATGACTTTTCCAATACCAACCAGAACATGAATCCAAGAATACTTTACACTCCAGTAGTGAATATCCACAACAAAATTACATCTGTGACATCAGAAGGGTGCATTTAAACTGATGTCACATTACGTGAGTTTGTGTCGTGGGGCAAGTCAGAATTGTCGATCACAGTCACTGATCACGTTGCTGCACCATGTCAGTTTACACGACTGTCTATCGCAGTCCATGTCACTTTCATCTCCCGAGTGTCGATCTTCAAGCACTGTTGTACTCGCCCCTTTTTCTGGCAGCCAATAGCATGTTGCCTGAAGGAGTGACACTTTACAAGAGTTGAGTCTCTGCCCTTTGATTCTTTTTCATCATGCTGTTATGGTATGTAAAATATGTGACATCAGACAGACGAGCTTTTCTTCTATTTGTGAGGTCCAAAACACACATATTCCTCTTGTCGCTGCAAAATTCTATCCATTGAACTTCCAAATGAGCATTCATTGTTTCATTTGCTTGTCCGCTCTCCTGCGTACACATCTTGCCCTTCCGACTAATGAGAAAATCAAGCCTGTTTGATTTTATTCTAGACATTCACAGACTAGCTGGACTCAGTCGTTAGGTGTGTCACATTTGATGATCAACTTTACCGGATCGCACCGCCAACTGCCTCTGACTAACTAAGATTATGTAAATGAAGGCTACAATTTCATTTGGTAACTGGAATGACAATCCCAGTCATAAGAGGACTGGAAAAGTCATCTAATGTGAGATGGGCTTTAAATGTACAAGAAGAATGTATAAGCCTCCAGTAGCAGGACAAGCTTTAGAAGCATGAGCTCCCCTTCCAGGACGGCAGCCTGGGGGAATACAGGTGGCTGAGATGAAAGGCCAGTGATGGAATGGAAGACATGTCGTACCTGATGCAATGCATCCCCATTAGTATAAGAGATGTGTGAAGGACCATCAGGAGTGGATAAACTGAAGCTTACTGAGATGTGGAGAATTGTGTTGGTCCCTCGACAGCTCATTGAAACAGTGCTGTATGCCTCCTGAGAAGTGATGAAATGAAAAGTAATTGTCCCTTGTGTATCTGTATGCCTTTGACATGTCATTGAGTAAAACAAAGCAAGAGTGACAAGAGATCAAGTGTTGATTATTCTATAAGGATCTTCTAAAATGGCCTGGATACATCTGTTGGGACCCCTATTAAAGATCCTAAATCACTGGATTCAATTGATGTTTCAAACTCGCTGTTTTCTTGAATTTGTATCACACAGACGTCTCCAATTGTGCATTTGATCACTCTGCCGATTTAAATGGAGTAAAGTCGTCACTCTGCTGTTTGGTGTCATCGTGTGTCCCACATTGAACGCAGACCAGAAAAAGCAAAGGAGGGAGCTGTCAGTGCTTGTCAATTTAGACAGGCATGTTAAAGGCAAAGGCTAGATGACCACCTCTAAGCAGCTTGATGTTCTTGTGACAACTGCAAATATTATGAAGAAGCTGAAGGTCCATGGGATTGTAGGGAACCTCCCTGGTTGTGGCTGCAAGAGAAAACTTGACCCCTGAATGGGTAGAAGGACAGTGAGAATGGTACACAAAAAGCTGAGGTCAACTTCCAAAGAGACACAAGCTGAACTCCAAGGTCAAGGTCCATCAGTGTCTGATCGCACCTTCCGTCGCATTTTAAATGGAAGAAGACCCTGGAGGAGTCCACATAGAAAAGCCAGACTGGAATTTGCTAAAATGTATATTGACAAGCCACAATGCTTCTGGGAGAAGGTCCTTTGGATAGATGAGATAAAACTGGAGCTTTTTGGCAAGTCACATCAGCTGTATATCCACAGACGGAAAACATGAAGCTTTTAAAGACGCAAAACAGCAGACCTACTGTGAAACACGGAGCAGGCTCACTTATGTTTTGGGGATGCTTTACTGCGTCTTGCACAGGGGGCCTTGTGTTTGTGCAGGGAACAATGAAATCTCAAGAACATCAAGACATCCAGGAGCCAAACGTCCTGCCCAGCATCAGAAAGCTCTGCCTCAAGTCATTGGTCATGGATCCTCCAAAAGGGTAAAGAGCCAAAACGCACAGAGAAAAGCACCCAGGAATGGTGAAGAACAAAACATTGCATTATTCTGAAGTGGCCTTCTGTGAGCCACATTTAATGAAAAGAACTAAAACATGCAGTCTGGAGAAGACCCCCATCAGACCTGACCCAGCTGGAGCAGTTTGCTCAGGATGAGTGGGCCTGTGGACAGGTGACAGAAATCTCATGGAGAGCTCCAGGAATCACCTGTTTGCAATGATTGCAAACTCTAAAGGCTGTGCAACCAAACCCTTACCCATGCTGCACGCAGCAGACATACACACAATCCTCTTCCCGTTACCACAGGTAATTCTTCACCTAATTCCTGTCTTCCCGTCCAAGAGTACAACATTGGGACTCCAGACCAGCAGTGCAAACACTGCCATGCACTACACTGGCCTGCTGAGCGTAATCCATCCAACAAGTACTCGAGGTGCTGCCACAACGGTAAAGTAGCTTTACCACCTTTGCGGGAGCCACCTGTGTCTTTACAACAGCTTCTTACGCAGCAAACATCAGAAGCTAAAAATTATCGTGAACACATTCGAGAATACAACTCTTCTCTAGCGTTTGCTTCCATGGGTGCACAGATAACTCAACCTCCTGGCCATGGACCATACTGTTTTAAAATACACGGGCAAATTTGTCAGCAAATCTCTCCACTATACGCTAACACTTCTACCACTCCAGGATATGGACAGTTGTATGTTTTTGACACAGCGCAAGCTACTGAAGTTCGCTTACAAATTGAAGCAAACTCTGCATGCAGCGAAAATTGACTTCTCCAGCTAGAGTCCATGCTCAGAACCATCAACCCCTTCGCTAAATCATACAAACACATGCATGAAATTTCTCAGTCCAATCCCACAGCATCTGTACAAATGGTTATCAAGGAAAACCCTAGGCGGGATTTACAACAATACAATGCCCCGACATGTCACACCGATGTTGCAGCTATTTTCGTCGGAGAAGATGGCGAACCGCCTGCTGAAAGGGACATTTGCATCTATCCCATAGGCAACTCCTGTAAACAGATTTCCATGCTCAATATGAATTGCGATCCTATGGTTTACCCACTTTTATTCCCTTACGGAGACATATAATGGCAAAATAAAAGAACCGCCAAGCGAATAAGGCTTACTCAATGGCAATTTTACGCGTACAGATTAGCAATGAGGAATACATTTAGTATTTTGCACTCCAGCGGCAAATTATTCCAACAGTACGTCGTAGATGTGTATGTTAAAACAGAGGTCGCGCGTCTCAACTATCTCAGATTACATCAACAAGATCTGCGCGTGGAACAATACAAAGGACTATCAGACGCACTGCAAGCAAACGCTGAAAATAACAACGTACGTGTAGGTAAAATAATCACATTACCATCCACATCTCCAGGAAGTCCAAGATACATGCAACAAAACTATCAGGATGCCATTTAGTATGTAAATTCGGAAAGCCTGATTTATTTATCACTTTCACATGTAATCCTACACTGTCAGATACCCAAAGACCAGAGCACAGACCTGATATTGTAGTACAAGTCTTTTGGATTAAGCTGCATATTACTTAAAGACATTATACAACAACATCTTTTTGGGGTTGTTATCTATATATATATAAAATTCTTTTCACGTTTTAAACGGAAATTGAGTATGACCACGCGATATAGAAATTATGTATAAAACAGAAATTACGCATGACCACATGATATGGAAATTACGTATGACCACAGAACATATTATAATACAGGAAGTAATTAATCACTTCGTTTGTGGATGCCATTTTTATATCATCTTTACGAATTGTTATTATTTGGGTGAGAGTTATTTTACTGATATTAAAAAGAAGTAAACACAAACACGCCGAGAAGTTTTATTTATTCATCCACGTGACTGTCGTAGAAACTGCCACATTCCAACTTTTTTTTAGTTGGCAGTACTTGATAGTAGAAGAGATGAAGAAAACAGCTTTGCGTCTTTCTACTTTTTAACTGCACCGAGCTGTAAACAACGGGTCGGGCAACGTCCTCTCTTCTCGCACTGTTTGTGACACTTCAAGTGCCCCGTCAGCTCCTGGGAGAGTGGAAATCTTTGCGAATGAGTGTAATTGGTGGCAACGAAGCGGGACACTGTTTGTCCCTTAAGGTGAGTCCAGGTCACTAAAACCCTGCAAACATTCAAGGTTGCTGTTGTGATCAATTATTTTAAGAAGATGGAGAGTTTACATCTAAGAAGATGTACAGACCTCTTCATGTAAAGTGTTGGACTTGGGAATTGTTTGGACCTTCTGCTCGTTAAGCACGAAAGGGCAGCGTCCACATTTATCAGAATTATTTTTCTCTTAAATCACAGGCACATCGTGCAAGGTTGTCAGGCAGAAATTTGGACGATAACATAGAAAATGTAATTTCTATACCACAGTGGTCGTGTAGCGCCTACTGACAGATGATCCAAATACATTTTAGCTGCAGTTAGTAATACTAACCTGTTGTGTTATAGCGCCTTTAAAATGTAGTTTACTCCAAACCCCTCCAGTAGTGCTCAATATATCTTTACTTCTTAAAATGTTACTGTTTTACTGTTTAATAACTTATAGACTACATTTTATTTTTTTCCTTTCCACCCAGTGAGCGAAGCCACTAGGTAATCAACTGGTTGATTATATTTATATAAACACACACAATTCCCACTCAGACTCGCCTTCCCCATGTTGTACGTGGCTTTATCTAGGGTTAGATCTTTCGACTCATTATCTGTCGTCTCCACCAAAACACCCATTCACAACTGCGTCTTTCAAGAAGTATTTCTTTCTTCTTGATTTCTGAATTCCTTTCTCACCGTTTTCCGTTCCTATTCTTACACCGTTGTATGCTATGGCGGACATCGGCTAGTCTCTATATATAATCTTCATTTGGATCTTGATCTTTGTTTGTTCGCGAATGAATTAGAAGAAGAAGCACTAGATGGCAGTAGAGAGACAGCTAAAACATAGGCATTGCATTAAGAATCTCCTCCAGGCTTATACTACTGAAGACTGTAGTACTCCAGTCACACCTCAAAACACAGACATTCAAACTAAACAAATTGTTGTGCTTTAAATTAACTAATCTTTATATATAATCTTCATTTGGATCTTGATCTTTGTTTGTCCGCGAATTCCACGCATGCGTAGACCACCTTCCAGTTTAGTACGTCGTTGTTACTCACGGATATCAACAATGTGCCGGAATAACGAAAGGGGAGGTGGACAGTGTTACACTGGTTAGCTCCTGAGGCCTGGTTAGAGAATGAGATTGCCGAAGATAAAAGGTACGTGCCTACGTAACATATGAATGAAAGAAAGACAGTGGGTAAAATGAATGACAACATAACAGCACGTTCCGGAAATTATTATTGTTACGTTGTAGCCGGCGAGTGCTGCGCGTCTCACAGTTGTACCCTGGCTTGCTCACATGTCAGTGAAGTGATCCCTATTTATGCCTTAAAGAGCCTGGATACCTATGTGTCCCCCTTTTATAACCATTGCTCCGTGTATATTGCCTTACTCTTTGGATTGCCACAAAGCAACCTGCGAGATTGGAGAAAGGTTGAGAAGAGATCGTGAGAGGAAACGACTGCATCGTGAAAACGAGAGGGACTGTGAACGGAGAGAAGCAGAAATGCTCCTACACCACCACATAATTACTATTCGGACGGTGATTCTGAGTAGGCCGTTCCTATCGAATCAATGTCCAAGGGTTTTGTTTTGTAATTTTGTTTCCCTTATAAAAAATCATAATGCTGTGCAACGAAGGGCCCAGTTCATGACTGGCAGCCGCGTTTAAACAGGGAGCCCTTCACAGACAACTTTAACACGCGCAACGTAGTTGGGCGCACATGGCTAGTATAATATAAACTCTTATGCAAAGTCTGACATTTGTTAAATACAGAACAAACAATGATGGGTGACAATGTCACTTTCAAGTTACTTCAGAGACAATTGTGGGGTCTTCATTTTTTCATGGAGGGGTAACCAACAAATTTGTCCATGTCTGTAGTTAAATGTGATACGAGACAGTAAATAGAACATTTGTTTACCGTCTAAATTTAGTTTCTTTTCTTTTTTTTTTGCAAACCTTGTGATTGAAGCTGTGCTCTTTATCTACAGGGTTAATTTTAAATGCTAAAAGACGATACTGTGACATTACTGTTGCTTGTGGCCCAAAGAGGCAAGAATAGTAAAGCACACCACGTGTCCTCAACCGCCATCATGTGCTTCTGTGAAAACTAAAACTTCTAAAACTTGGCTGATGTGTGGTGGAGCGATTTTGTAGACATGTTCATGTGATATCTCTGCTTCTCTTGCAAAGGCCACATCATGAGATACAAGTGGAGATATTCCAAATAACGTCAGCTATTCCTCTGTGAACCTTTTAATAAAGAAAGGGGTGGGAGTGTAAGAGAGTGTCTGGAATATGTTAACAGAGGTGACAATAAACTCCAATGATTTTTGATAATTTAGATGACAATCACAATCCATATTACTAACCGAAGGTTGTAAATCGGATATGAACGCAGAGCGCTGGGCGCAGGGCACATCAAGGCGCACTGCCGCATTGCAACGAGCCCGCCACAGAGAAAACAAAAAAGGTTGTAAACCGGATATGGACGCAGGGCGCTGGGCGCATCGAGGGGCACGCGCACTGCCACACTGCAACGAGCCTGCCACAGAGAAAACAAAAAAGGTTGTAAACCGGATATGGACGCAGGGCGCTGGGCGCAGGGCACATCAAGGCGCACTGCCGCATTGCAACGAGCCTGCCACAGAGAAAACAAAAAAGGTTGTAAACCGGATATGGACGCAGGGCGCTGGGCGCATCGAGGCGCACGCGCACTGCCACACTGCAACGAGCCCGCCACAGAGAACACAAAAACGAGAGGATTCAGCTCATATGTGAATCACATTACAGTATTACAGTACGGAATCCCCAGATGTCCAAACTACACAGCGTAAACCGGATATGGATGCAGGGCGCATCAAAGCGCACGCGCACTGCCGCACTGCAACGAGCCCGCCACAGAGAAAACAAAAAAGGTTGTAAACCGGATATGGAAGCAGGGTGCTGGGCACAGGGCGCATCGAGGCGCATGCGCACTGTCACACTGCAACGAGCCCGCCACAGAGAACACAAAAACGAGAGGATTCAGCGCATATGTGAATCACATTACAGTATTACAGCACGGAATCCCCAGAAGTCCAAACTACACAGCATGTTTGAATCACACATCGAAGCTGCACTGCAATGAGCCCGCACTGATAACGCGCTTCTGAAACACCAAAGGCAAAGGAGTCACAGCTCAAGAACGAAACAGCTCAATTCACGGAAATACAAATCCGAGCCCATTGCTAACGACACAGCCACAGAAAAAACAAAAACGAGACGATTCAGTGCATATTTCAATCACATTACAGTATTGCAGTACAGAAACCCCAGAGGTCCAGACTACACAGCATATTGGAATCACATTACAGTATTAGAGTTCGGCGTTCATGTGACGTTACAGTTAAGGTTGTAAATACTCCATACCAAGGAAAACTCATTCAAGGACAAGACACCATCTTTACTACAAATGTTGTATATAACGAAGTATTTGATTAAATATCTGTGATCTACCATTGGATTACTTCTTTACTTCCTATGTACTTCATTTACACCTTTACCCTCAACACAGAAACAACACCAGATGGAAAAAAACAATAAACAAACGCTCCGTATTAAACGTAAGTGCGATTATAATTCCTAACAGTAAACGACGTATAGCTAACGGAGTCACGGCTCCAAAAAGAAACAGCTCAACTAACGGAAATACAAACACAACGACTTCTCGCTGACGACACAGCCATAGAAAAACAAATATCTTTATTTAATTAAATGAACTTTCCCAGGACGCACCCACCCTCCATGATATTTCATCCCTCCAAGTATCAGAGGGAACAGACAGTCGTTGCCATTCTTGGATTTGCGATTCTTTCGAGAATCGCGGGCTTGCTGGTTTATCTCTAAATCCACTGTTTATTTTATTAGGTATAAGGACCTTGAGTTTGGGAAAAGGTGCTATGTAAGTAAAATGAATGATTATTATTATTATTACTGTATTATTATTATTATTATTAATAACAACAGTGGATTTAGATAGTATTCAGTCCCCTTCACTTTCCACCCACTTGATTGTGTTTTCATGTTAAATGGTAACATTTGCCATATTTGCCCATCAATGTAAACTCAACAACCCATGATGACAAAGTCATGTCATTTTATAATCTGCCTAATCCAAACCAGGGTTGTGGTGGTGGTGGTGGTGGGGGGTTTCAGGGCTAGCATAGGGCACAAAGCAGGAACAAACCCTAGACAGGGCACTAGATAATGATAAAGTGACAACATGTTTTCAGAAAGATCTTTAAATTTGTTAAACTGAAATCTCTCATTCCTAGAAATATTTAGACCCTCTGCTCTGGAACTTCAAATTGTGCTCAGGTGCCTCCTCTTTGCTTTCATCCTCTTTGAGATGTTTCTAGAACTTGACTGAAGCCCTCCTGTGGCAAAACTGTGGACGTCGTTTAGAAAGGCACACATGCATCTGTGCATTGAAGGTCCCACGATACACACTGCATGGCAGGACAAAAACCAAGCCACGAAGTGTGTAGACCTCCATGACCAAATTATGGTGAGGTTGTAGATCAGGGCACAGGGGATCAAACAATTTGTAAAGCTTTGAGTGCTCTCAGTAGCATGGTGGCCTCATAAATTGTGAAATGGATGAAGTTTGGAACCACCAGAACTCTTCCTAGAGTTGGCTGTCCGGCCAAACTGAGTTAACTGGACAAGAATGACCTTCGTCAGGAAAGTGACAAAGAAGCCAATGGTCACTCTGACAGACTTTCAGAGGTCCCCTGCTTAGACAGGATAGCCTGTTGGAAGGACAACCATCTCAGCAGCACTCCATCAATCAGGCAATGATGGTAGAGTGGCCATCCTGCTTGGAGTTTGCCAAACAGCACATAAAGGACTTGGGCAGCATAAGGAAAACAATTTTCTGGTCTGATGAACTGAACAGTCAATAAGTCATTAAGCACTATGTCTACTGAAGACCAGTCACTGCTCATCACCTGCCTAATACCATCCTTAGAGTGTAGCATCAGGGTGATAGCATCATACTGTGGGGACAGGGAGACGGGTCAGAATGGAGGGAAGGATGAAAACAGTCACATACAGAGAACACCTTGAAGAAAATCTGCCCAGGAGAACATGCCACCTCAGACTGGGGCAATGAATGAATGACCCAAAGCATACAGCCAAGGCAAAGCTGGAGTGATCCAGCCAAACCCCACAGGACATGTGTGAAGAGACCTGAAAATGGCATTTCAGTGACACTTCCCATCCAATCTAATGGAGCTGGAGAGGATCTGCTGGGGAGAATGAGGAAGAACTGACGTGCAAACACACACACACGCACACAATTCACCAGCATGTCTTTGGACTGTGGGAGAAAACCCATGTAAACACTGGGAGAACATGCAAACTCCACACAGGGAGGACCCTGGACGTGAGCCCTGGTCTGCTTACTGCGTGGCAGCAGCACTACTATCTATCTATTATATAATGTCGCCGTGCAGCCCGCTTGTCTGTTATAGAATACAATGCCTTTCACATCTATCTATCTATTATATAGTGCCTTTCACATCTATCTATTAATCTATCTATCTATCTATTATATAGTGCCTTTCACATCTATCTATCTATTATATAGTGCCATTCACATCTATCTATCTGTTTATCTATCTATCTATTATATAGTGCCATTCACATCTATCTATCTATCTATCTATCTATCTATCTATCTATTACATAATGCCTTTCACATCTATCTAATTATCTATTATATAGTACCTTTCACATCTATCTATCTATCTATTATATAATGCCTTTCACATCTATTTATCTATTATATAGTGCCTTTCATATCTATCTATCTATCTATTATATAATGCCTTTCACATCTATCTATCTATCTATTATATAATGCCTTTCACATCTATCTATCGATCTATCTATCTATATATCATATAGTGCCTTTCACATCTATCTATCTATCTATCATATAGTGCCTTTCACATCTATCTATCTATCTATTATATAGTGCCTTTCACATCCATCTGTCTATTATATAGTGCCTTTCACATCTATCTATCTATTTATCTATTACATAATGCCTTTCACATCTATCTAATTATCTATTATATAGTACCTTTCACATCTATCTATCTATCTATTATATAATGCCTTTCACATCTATTTATCTATTATATAGTGCCTTTCATATCTATCTATCTATCTATTAATAGTGCTTTTCATATCTATTATAGAGTGCCTTTCAAGTCTATCTATCTATCTATCTATCTATCTATCTATCTATCTATCTATTAATAGTGCTTTTCATATCTATTATAGAGTGCCTTTCAAGTCTATCTATCTATCTAATACAACTTTCCTTTCTGTTGGTCTGTTAATGATAAATATGTTGTTAGATTTAGAATTCTGGAGGTATGGTGGCACTGCTCCCTCTGATCACAGCAAATGGTGGGGTGCTGCCTGTTGATCAGGATATCCAAGTAACAATTTCTTCGTACTCTGCAAGTGTGAGAGCAGTAACCCTATAAAAGTTCTATATTTTTATGAGTTCCTGTTTATCAAGATAGCGGTGCTCCACTATCATCGATTTCATTTCAGTTTTGAGTTTCAGTGTTCGCTCTTCTCTGCCTGCCGTGCCGTTCTGTTGGCTTGTTTAAACTGTTCATCCTAAAAAGCCCTCTGTGAAAATATTGGCAAATCCTTCCCAATCCCTTACACGCTGTTGCCGGAGGTCTTTATTTTCTTGAGATCCACCGTCTGAAACTTTCCACTGAGCTGGCACAGCAAGTCTTGATTAGTGGAGTGCAGCTGTTCAAACTCTTAACAAATTCTGTTCTAAACAAGTAAACCTCCACCAAGATTACATTCTGTGCTGCTCACTTCCTTCCTACTTCTGGAGATGTGGGGTAAGCGAGATTAGGAGGTACTTTATGTAATTTGACTGCCAAAACACTTACTGAAAATACAAAATACACCCATAAATGGCGGTGGAATGATGGCACTGAGGCTAAGGATCTGTGCTGGTATCCAGAAGGCAGCCGCTTCGAATCCCCGTCACTGTCAAAAGAGATCCTACTCTGCTGGGCCCTTAAGCAAGACCCTGTAATTGCTCCAGGGGTGCTGCACAATGGCTGACCCTGCGCCCTGACCCCAAGGGGTATGCGAAAACTAACAAATTCCTAATACAGGAAATTGTATAAGGCGAAATAAAGAACAAAAAACAAAATAAATAAAACTCAGTGATTTAGTAAAACGGTGAGCACTACAGACATACTGCCCTGGACCGTCAACTATACTTACATAGACTAATAATAATAATACATTTCATTTATATAGCGCCTTTCCCATGCTCAAGGCACTTTACAGAATTTAAGAAGAATGGCAGGGTATACAGTACATATCATTGTATAAACCAGATAAATAAATAAAGAAGATTATGACAGCAAATTCAGAGAAAAAAGCCTAAGAGACCACATAATTGATGGTCTCGCACACACACACACACACACACACACACACACACACACACAGGTCACATGATTATCTTGACAGAGAAGTAAACTGAGAGAAGGGTAATAAAGTCAAGTAGAGCTAAAAGACAAACTGAACAGATGAGTTTGGAGTTGTTTTTTAAAAGAATTCATGGAGTCAGCTGACCTGATTAATTTTGGTAGGTCATTCCAGAGTCTGGGCGCTATACAGCTGAAGGCCCTGCTGTCACCCATGGAGTGTAGATTAGTGTGGGGCACAACAAGATGGCCAGAATCAGAGGACCTTAGTCGGCGGGCAGGCACATAGTGATGGAGAAGGTCACTGATGTAGTTTGGTGTGATGTTATTTAAGGCTTTGTAGGTTATTAATAGGATTTTATATTCGATTCTGTAGGACACAGGGAGCCAGTGGAGACGGAGCAGGATGGTGTGATGTGCTCGCTGCTGCTGGTTCGAGTAAGGACTCTTGCAGCTGAGTTTTGAATAAGCTGGAGCTGTGATATAAGATTAGAAGGGTCACCTGCCAGTAGGGAATTACAATAATCGATGCGGGATGTGATAAAAGCATGGACAAGTTTCTCAGTGTTAGAGAAGGAGAAGAAGGAGCGAACACGGGATATGTTACAGAGGTGAAAGTAAGAAAGTTTCTTAATGTGATTTATGTGGGCGGAATAAGAAAGGGAGGAATCAAAAATGACACCAAGATTTTTTACAGTAGAGGCAGGTCTGATGAGATCACCGCCAAGATGGACTGGGAAGGAGCTCATTTTATTAAGTTGCATTTTAGTCCCAATTTGCAGAAGTTCAGTTTTGTTGCAATTTAATTTTAAAGAGTTCTGCTCCATCCAGGTTTTAATTTCACTGAGGCAGGTTGTGAGCTGAGAAAGCTCTGATGAAGTTCCACTTTTAACATTGAAGTAGAGCGGAGTATCATCTGCATAAAAATGATAACCCAGTCCAAAGCTATGAATGATATGGCCAAGGGGAAGCACATACCGTAGATACTCGCGTATTAGTCGATCTCGCAGATAAATCGAGTGTATTGTTTAAGCCGAAAATTACAAAATTTATTATGACCCACATATAAGTCGAGGGTAAAACTTGACAGCTATCAGAGATAGAGGGCGACAATCAGCTGTTAATGGCAACAAAACTTACTGTCACATCACAGGCATTCCCTCTGTGTTTGGAGAAATGTTAGACTCCGCGACAACTAATCCTTGCGTGTGCGTGAGTTGCGAAATGTAAACAAAGGCAAGATGGCGTCGATATGTCACAAGGGAGCGAAGCGAGTGCAGAAAAGAAAACACTCGGCAGACGATGTTTTGCACATTATCGCTGAGTCGGACTCTGATTTTTCAGAATCAGATTTTATTGACAGTGATCAGGAATCGAGCAAGAGGGTAAGAAGCCGGCATCAGCTGATTGGACTCCAGCCAATGCCGCGCCAGCTGATCGGCAGCCGATACACCTAACGGAACTTCACAAAACAGCATGGCTTGCTGTTGGACACGACAGATCACCCGCTGCTGGACTACTGCAGGCTGCTCTCTCCTGATGCTGCTTTTCAGCTACTGTCAGACGAGACAAACAGGTAGGCAGAGAAATTTTTTGAATCGCGGGCTGTGCTTGCATCGCATTGATAGCGTGCGTTGCCTTGGTTCTTTTGATTCCAAATCTGGTTGCACGTGGCAGCTAATGGTATGTTTGTTATCCAAAACCTGCAAAAGCTAATGCTCAGATTCAAGTATTTCACAGTTTAAAGAATTATTTAATGAAATTAGAAAAAAGCTAGCTAATTAGCAATAGTATTGCTGGCTTATAATTATTTCAAAGACCATGGGAAACGGCAGATGACTGGTGACCTAACACCGTGAAGCGTTGTGTGTACAATGTCATTACCCAAATTCTATGGACAATTGTGTTGCCCTGCGGATAAGTCGATTCTGTTTTTTTGAATGAATTTTAAGGCATAAATTTTTCGACTTATACACGAGTAGCTACGGTAAATACAGAAGAGCAGAGGGCCGAGGACAGAGCCCTGAGGAGCGCCTTGTGTGACTGGCGCTGAGCTGGACCTGCTGTTGCCGAGACTAACAAACTCCTGCCTATCAGTCAGATAGGACTTGAACCACTGGAGGGCAGTGCCAGAGATACCCAGCATGTTCTCCATTCTGGACAGTAGAATGTCAAATGCTGCACTGAGGTCTAACAGAATTAATATGCTGGTTTGTCCAGAGTGTCCTGCAATAAGCAAATCATAGCATGCAAAAAGTTAAGTGTGTGCGGCGCCACAGCTCCCAGTACACACTCACAGGAAAAAGGAAGAAAAGTAAACTTTTCAGACGTAAGCAGTTTATAATCTTTGCAAATTTACAAGCAGATATCACAGAGTGATTAATGTTGAGGTGGACTGAATGTCACAAAAATATAAATTGAAAGGAAAAAAAAATAATAAAAGACATCAACATTTGAGGACTCTGAATACTTCAGTAGATTTCATTTCTCTGTCCTTCTCACAGCTTCTTAAAAGTTCATAAACCATACCCACCCAAACCCTCTACTCCGGCCGGGGTTGGGGGGGCTGACGTCGTTTTCGACCACTCAGCTCGTTAAAAGCACAAGACGAGAGTGCTTGTTAAGATCTTCTTCTCCATTACTATTGGCTCCATCTGAATAAATCATTCATCAATGGGTTTTAAGTGATAAAGTGGGGTGGACTGATTGATTTGAGCGCCACGCTAATCCCTTCTGCTAAACAGCACGTTAAGAGGAGAAAGCAGTAGCTGAGCAGCTCAACACTTTTAAGGTACAGTGTGTATAGAAAATGCCCCCCCCCCACTTCAAAATATTCACATTTTGTTACTTTGCAGCCTGTAATGAAGAGACACGCACACACAAAATATTACTTCACTTGTATTCACTCAACGCAACTTATAATAGCAACAGTTTACAAGCAAATAAATAAATCTCTCTCTCACTCTCTCTCTTATATATATATATATATATATATATATATATATATATATTGTCACAAAAACCAGACATAAGAGTCATAAAAAGGTTTGGGGCAGCCACCCGTATATTGGTATCCTGGCTGCAAAGTTGCAAAATGTATAAGAGCACTGCTGTGCACAAAACCGAGTCCAAAACAGAACTGAGGGAATAGGGAAAAGGTGGAGGCTTTTAAAGGGGAAGACAAGAAGTGAAGTCAGATGGGTCAGGCTCATAAGGGTCTTCAGCTATAGGCTCGAGCCCGGACGTGACATGGAAGGGGCCGGAGCCCACAAGGTCTTCCTTCATAGGCTCGGACCTGGAAGTGACGTCAACAGGGCCAGGTGGAATCTCCCGTGGATGGTCTGCAGGAAAGCGAGAAAAAAAATCAGTGCACTCTGCCACATCCTGGTCTGACTCGGACCTGCCCTTACTCAAGTCCTTTAGCTGCCTCCCATGCGCACGTGTATGACAAGATATATATATATATACTAGTCATTTAGCCCATTACAATAACGGGCGCTAGAACAGTAGTGCATAAACATTAGTAGGAACAGTCTATATTAAATGGCAAGGGACTTTGACCTCATTCTTTTTGTTGGTCGTATTTTTCTTTCTTTCAGCCTTTCTTTTGTTGATGTTTACTTGCTGAGCTGACCGTTCTTCATGGGCTGCCGCCGTGTATTGTGTGTCTTTAATTTTCTGTGACAGTAATACTGTCTTGTACGGCTCTATTCAATAAGGGCGCGCACAAAAAGGTGAGCTTCAAAAGGGCGACCTCAATTGAGCGCGGCGAATAAAGGCGTTCGTAGATAATTTAGTTCAAATGGCTCTGGAATATGTGAAGAACAACAAAGGTACAGATATTTATTTACGCGTGCCTTTATTAGCTGCGCCCAATTGAGGTCACCCTTTTGAGGCTTGCCTTTTTGTGTGTGCCCTTATTGAAGGATACCGTCTTGTACGTCCACTGGCTTGTACGTCCGTAATATACCTTTAATTTTCTCTGACGGTAATACAGGCGTGCTCATTGGTAATATGCCTTTAATCTCCTCTGACAGTAATACTGGCTTGTATGTGGCTATAATATGCGTCACTGTATTGTGTACCTTCAGTTTCCTCTCGCAGTAAAACTGGTTTGTATTTCCATAAAACGCCTCTAACTTTCTCTGACAGTAATGTCGCGCATCGCACCGTGCCACGCGCATGCGCACTTCACCAGAAGACACCCACACGGACACCTGGACGCACATAGGGATTTTATATATATAGATATATACAGTATAAATATAGGGTGGCATGATGGCACAGTGGGTAGCCCTGCTGCCTTGCAGTTAGGAGACCCGGGTTCACTTTCTGGGACCTCCCTGCATGGAGTTTGCATGTTCTCCCCGTGTCTGCGTGGGTTTCCTCCGGGTACTCCGGTTTCCTCCCACAGTCCAAAGACATGCAGGTTAGGTGCATTGGCAATTCTAAATTGTCCCTAATGTGTACTTGGTGTGTGTGTGTGTGTGTGTGTGTGTGCCCTGCAGTGGGCTGGCGCCCTGCCCAGGGGTTTGTTTCCTGCCTTGCACCCTGTGTTGGCTGGGATTGGCTCCAGCAGACCCCCGTGACCCTGTAGTTAGGATATAGTGGGTTGGATAATGGATGGATGGATATATATATATATATATATATACACGGGTCTTGGAAAGTATTGAAAAACTGAAATGTAGAGTTGTCAGGTAATTGGAAGGAACTACTTTCGTGTTGTTGACGTGCTCGCATCGTTTGTGTATTAGCGGCTAAGCGGGTGACTCTTCAGACGTTTCGCTTTGCTGACATGCTGGCCTCGCTTGTGTATCATCAGAGGCAGAGTCCTTTCCCCGACTCAGAGTTGATTGTTTGCATTCAGTTGCACTTCCAAGCACTTTGACGCCCCAGGAATAGCTGAAGGAATCTGAACAATTACAGCTGATCACGGGTGGAAGCCAATGAGCTTGGTGTGCAATGGTGAAGGTGATTACTTACAGTTTACAGGGATTTTTATGATGGGGTGATCCTTTAATCATCTCAGTGATTCTGGTGTTTTATTTTTTCTGAACTGTTGCTATTTTATCTTTCACTTGGCCATTATAAATTGCATTGAGTAACTACAGCTGGAGAAATATTTTTTATATGTGTGTGTGTGTGTGTGCGTCTTCATTTCAGGCTGCAAAGCAACAAAATGTGAATATTTTAAAGGGGGTGATTCTTTTCTATAAACACTGTAATTGTAAAGCATGGCAGTATTTTAATCCAAATATGACTCGGTGTGCATGCAAAAAAGGTTCTTAAACAAGCTTTCTCTTTCTCTCTGATGCAGGTTTGGCTTTTGGCAGAGTAACCCGAGCGGCTTCCAGCTAAATGTCCACAAAGCATCGTGTGTGGCCCTGAATTATTCCAAAACCAGGGTCTCATCCCCGGCTCAACTGTCTGTTCTTTTTATGTACCCACCTGCTATGCAAAAAGCACCTACTTGCAATCACCACGCCTGTCTGTCTGCACATATCTAAGGCCACGTTCACATGACCAGGCCAAAGTGACTTCAATGCGATTTTCTGCCATAATGTGACAAATCTGATATCAATATGTGTGTTCTGCAAGCGAACTGCCAGATAAACCTTTGAGCAAAAACTGGGAGATGTGTGTAAAAAACAAATTTAAAAAAAATGTATATATTGTAGCCCGGCCACAGACAGACACGATAACACAGTGTCCACCACACACACACGTTTATTTACAGCAATATATACAATACTATTTACACAGTCCAGTCCTTGGTTCTTCTGGCCGCCTCCACTCCTGTCTTGCAAGCTCCGTCCTTCTTCCACCCGACTCCGGCTCTCCGAATGGAGTGAGGCGGCCCCTTTTATCCAGTCCTGGGTGTGCTCCAGGTGCCTGATGACAGACTTCCGGCAGCACTCCCCAGTGTGGCAGAAGTGCTGCCCTTGCACCCGGAAGCACTCTGGGCATAAACCATCCCTGGTTTGTCAGCACTTCCTGGTGTCCCGGAAGTGCTGTCCCCCAGGGATCAAGGACCGGCTGGGTACCCAGGGGAAAGAAGTGCCGCTCTCCCGGTTCCTCCTTCCTCCAGGCATCCCGGTGGGGCAGGGTTCCTGGCCGTCTATCACAATATATAAAGTGAAATAAAACCAAAACTCAATATGAGAGACAATAATTATGGTCGAGAGAACAAGAGGGTCAAAACCAAAAGTACATGCGAGAAAAGAGCACAAAAGATAAACTGTGAATACTAGATTTGGTATCCACGGATCGGATACGGATTTGCACCCATAGCAAGTCAATTACGCAAGGGTCCTGACCTCAGAGACCACGCCCCCTGCAATGCTGGAAGCGGACCTAACGATGTAAAAAAACACAGGCAGCCAATGAGAACCCACAATTATACTAAATCTTGACATTGTGGTCATAGATAGGATATGCGTCCGATTCGTAGCCAGATAGATAGATAGATAGATAGATAGATAGATAGATAGATAGATAGATAGATAGATAGATAGATAGATAGATAGATAGATAGATAGATAGATAGAAAAGGCATTATATAAACTAAAGACATACATAGATAGATAGATAGATAGATAGATAGATAGATAGATAGATAGATAGATAGATAGATAGATAGATAGATAGATAGATAGATAGATTTAGCGTAGTTGGCAGGATTAGATAGATATTTATATTAGACAGACAGACACAGACAGATGTGAAAGGCACTATATAACTGACAGACAGACAGACAGACAGACAGACAGACAGACAGATAGATAGATAGATAGATAGATAGATAGATAGATAGATAGATAGATAGATAGATAGATAGATAGATAGATAGATACTTTATTAATCCCAAGGGGAAATTCACATACATCTGCAGCAGCATACTGATACAAAAAACAATATTAAATTAAAGAGTAATAAAAATGCAGGTAAAAACAGACAATAAGAGTGTCCAGGGAACGAATCCACATAGACGACAGTGATAGGAGTGATCAATAAAAAATAATAAAAAAAATAAATTAAAAAAAAGAGAAAAATAAAAGGTAGAAAAATAAAGTCATACAGATACTGACATCAACTCTCCACTCCCTAGTGCATTCCATGAACTGCCAGGAAGTAGGAGAGGCCCTCCCTTAAATAGGGCGAAGGGCCGTTCCTGACGGTGATTGGCAGGTGGCCCCGCCCCTTGGGGAGCAACCCACAAAACACAAGGGCCATAACCAAGGACACAAAATGAACACAAACAAATGTGTATGTAATAAACAAGATAAAACATAATCATAAACACAAAACAAACAAGAAACACCAATTTGAACTCCAGCCAGGGGAGACATGCTGGCCGAAACATGACAACATGAAGGAGAACAGTCAGATTGGAATTCATGCTGTTTTGTTTTTTTATTTTGGGCCTACAAGCATCGGTCAAGCCACCGGTAGAGTGGCGACACAATAATGGAGGAAAGCAACAGCTGTGACAACAGTCATATTTTGAATTGAAGACAGGACTCTTGACCATTCAGATGGAGGAGTGGGTCTTCGAGTCAAAAAGTCACTACCATGAAGCTTTAGTTTTCTATTTATGATGTGCGTGACTTATTCCCGACACACTGTGTATTTAACCATATCTTAGCAAAAAAGCATGCGTTTTTTACATTCTGAACATATGATCGAATAAAAGACGAACACGAAAAGTGAGATTTTTTTTTTCTTTTTTCTATTGATGTCTTTCATATTGCTTGCTGTTTGTACAGCACTGGTTACTATTGGCTTCTATTATTTCGTAAACTTTTTTCTCCCCATTCTGTATGAACACATTAATTTTTTTTCTTAGCCATCACTACAAACTACATGGGATAAACAACATATAAACAATATTTTTGGGTGCAGTAGTCCTTTACTTAATAATAATTAATAATTCTTTGCATTTACAGTATATAGCACTTTTCTCACTACTCAAAGCGCTCAGCAATTGCAGGTTAAGGGCCTTGCTCAAGGGCCCAACAGAGCAGAGTCCCGATTGGCATTTACGGGATTCGAACCAGCAACCTTCCAATTGCCAGTGCAGATTCCTAGCCTCAGAGCCACCACTCTGCCTACTTATGCATTTATTATATACAGCACAATTTCTGGTCCAGGTTTTGGTCTTGACACCGCTGGAGTACGGCGATTCGCTACTACCAGGAGGACCCACTTAGCCATCAAGCCACTGCAGATGGTCCAACATGAAGCATCCCGTCTTCTATTCAACTAGCCAAGACGGATGCATGTCACTCTTCTCTTCAGGACGCTACATTGGCTCCCCGTAGCTGCACACATTAAATTCAAATCAGAACCTACAGAGCAGTCAATGGGTCAGCAGCTCTATGCAGTCTGAGCACAGTGCAGTCCATCTTCACTGAATTCATTACATACTGACATACAGGAGCACCTGCTCAGGTCAGGGTTGCAGGACACTACAAATGGTGATAAAGTCAGCTAAGAATACTACTGGCATTCAGCTCCCTTCTGTTGCAGACATATACAGGGTAGAGCAGGGAAACAGGAAATTATGGAACTAGGTGTTGGCGACCCTGGGGTGTCAGCAGTTGTTTGGGACCAACGCGGCCTCGTTTAGAACCCCTTGCCATTAGTTATAATGAAGCAGTGGAGTAGTGCGCAACGAGGGTTCACTGTGAAAGCCTTTTATAAGAATGGTGATAGTGGGACTGCTGCGCAAAGGAACTTTCGCTGTCATTACCGGTTAGGACGTCACAATCATGTCCCGTCTATTGCGACTACAACATGGGAGAGTTTTTTCGAAGAAATGGGTTCAGCCTTAACAAAAGAAGTTCCCAGGTGGAGCCACTTCACATACTGCCCGACAATCGATGGCAGCTATTCGACGATTGTTTGGAAGGCGCGTCATTTCATGCGATGGTGAAATTCCATGGTCTCCATGATTCCCGGATCTCACTGTTTGTGATTTTTTTTCTGTGGGGACATCTTAAAAGCCGAGTGTACCGCACACGTCCTGCAACCATTGCTGAATTAAAAAGGAGGATTGAAGAGGAAATCGCTGGCATTCCTCTTGACGTGTGATGTCGAGCAACACATAAGAGAAATGGACAGCACCTTCATGATGTCTTCTTCAAAACATAAAGCGAATATTGAATGATTATTGATTAACATCATTAATTGCATATCCCGTACATAACTAAATGTATTTTGTAATGTGTTTATTTGTGGGTTGAACGTCAATTGAAATGTTCCCATTTCCCTGTGCCACCCTGTACAACACACACACACACTGCCACCTTACAAAGGCTAACAGGAGTATTTAAGGCCTCAGTCATTCTGATTAGTTGCTCTCCTCGATTCTGAACCTCAGCACTCACACCACTAAATTTAGCAACAGTGTGTATCTTCAGATCATAAGACTTTATTCAAAAGTCACTTATAACAACACCAGTATAAATTACGGCTGTCGGGTCTAACGCCGCTATGCGATATCAGATGATTCAAACTGCAGCAGCCCGTCTTGTATCTAGCCTACCAAGATGGGTGCACATCACAGCTCTCTTCAGGTCAGTAAATTGGCTCGCTGTAGCAGCACACATAAAGTTCAGATTCTTGATGCCTGCCTACAGAGTGGTCAAAGGGTCAGCACCTGTGTGGATGGAGGTGCTATGCTTCTTCTCGCCCACTCAGGTCTGCCAATGAACTCGTCTGGTGATGCCACCTCTGCGTGGTATTAAATCCAATCCACAGTGTTTTCAACTGTATCTCTGAGTTGGTGGAACAAGTTGCCCACCTTCATCTAAACTGCTGACTCCCTCAATGTGTTTAAGAAGCGATTGAAAACCCTCCTGTTCTGTGAATATCCGTCAAATGGTTATGGAATGTTATTTTTGTCATAGTTAATTGATTTTTTATTGCTGTAATATCAACTATTAATTGAAGATTCTCAATACTTTTTTTATATATAGCGTTGTCATGGACATCAGTGTAGCGGGGCCACATAGGTATTGTTGTTTATAGTGTTGCACCCAGCACTTCTGGGTGTGGCGGAATTGCTGAGGACCCGGACTCTCCTGGCATCTGGGTGCCCCCTGGCGGTGACCACAGGCCCCAGTAGGGTTGAGCTTCTAAGCTCTGTTCCCGTGGTCCCCAAAGCCACCAGGGCGGTCACCCCCTCGTAGTCTGGAGGAGGCGTAATCCCTCCTCTGGTCCTTCTGAGCGTCCCGGCTGGTTACCACCCCCAGCTGTTTGCCACAATAGATATATTTTACGTCGGGCATTTGTATTATTGTTTTTATCAATGTGCTTCATTTAATGTATTTCTACACTTTTTTTTACATATCTGACTTTGTTTACTAGTCTTTAAACCATCGATTGGGGAAGAGGAACAAATATTAATTGTCAGAGGTAAGATTCTGCATATAACTTGATAAATATTTTGTATGTCTTTATTTGTAATTTAGGCAAAGCAATGTAATTTAGTGTTTACCCCCCCCCCCCCCCTTTAGGAATGGGTCTCTTTGAATTTTACGACAGAGTTGGGGGGGGGGGGGGGTGCCTTAAACCAGTTTGGCGAGTATTTCTCTAAAAGGCCAGTCTACCTAACATATGGTCTTGGGGGGTGGCAGGTGTTAAGATGTTGTATTCCCCCATTGGTCTGAAGTATGGCTGTTTGGAATTGGCTTCTATCAGAAGCTTTTAAGTACCATGATGTCCTATTGGTTGTAGGGGTTGGACAGAGAATCTATAAATCTGCTTGCTCAACCACATTCTCACTCTCTCTTACTAATCTCTGATCATGAAGAAGCATATCTCTTACCAACTAACATATGATGAAGAAGCATATCTCTCTTACTAACATCTGATGAAGATCATCACACCATGAACTGAAAGGACAACACAATGGAGACCACAGCTCAGTAGCCATTTTGGAACAGGCATATGGCCTGTTCTGAAGAAAGCTGAGCACCAATGATGCCTTAACTAGAGACATTTTGAGTAACTACAAGTCTGTGTGCCGCCTGAAACTACACATCACCATTTAATCACGTTGTATAGCTGCCAATATTCAAATGTACTTTGCATATTGTTATTACAGTAATCCCTCACTTATCGCGGGAGATAGGTTCCAAGGCCGACCGCGATAACTGAATTTCCGCGAAGTAGGGACACCATATTTATTTAATTATTTAGCGTGTATTTGGACGTTTTTAAACCCTCCCTGTATTGTTTACGACCCACCCTTTACTCTATTAATAACAGGGACAACTGCTAAGCAATATGAAATCGGTAGATAAGTTTACACTTACTGTATAGCAAAGTACATGTAGCTATATATGACGTGATGATGGTGATGAATATGCTGCGCAGTAAAAATGATGACGGTGAAGGTGATAAGGACCTGAATGCAGTAGCAAGAGCACGTTAATGCTGAATGAGTGAGATGAGACTTCCTGGTTAATGCAGCACTCCGTCGCTGAGCCAATCAGCAGCACACAGGAACTTAACTGCGTGCTCTGATTGGGTAGCTTCTCAGTCATCCGCCAATAGCATCTCTTGTATGAAATCAACTGGGCAAACCAACTGAGGAAGCAAATACCAGAAGTAAAAAGACCCATTGTCCGCAGAAACCCGCGAAGCAGCGAAAAATCCATGTTATATATTTAGATATGCTTACATATAAAATCCGCGAAGTCGTGAATCGCGAAAAGTGAACCGCAAACTAGCGAGGGATTACTGTATTTATGAATATTATCAATAATACATTATTTTATGTGTAACTTAACTCCTGCTTGTCTTTTACTACACCTAATTGCCTATACATATAGAAGGGAAGGTGAGGATCCATATTACTAACTGAGAATGGAAAACCGGATGGCATGGACGCAGGTACACGGCGATGGGACCATGAGACGTACTGCACAGGCACGTACAGCTCAACTAACAGAAATAGCAAATAAAACAACCGCCATATTGTGAGTGGCACTACTGCGGAGTGAGGTTAGGAATAATGTGCTTCTTGGGATTGTACAAACCGCTGAATGCTTTACACCAAATTCAAACACCATACAGGTCAACGATACACACACGAGCCCACCTGGATAAGATCAATGAACGCAGGCGCCTACAACAAGCGTTAGAAACTGCGGAAGCAAAGCAGGCACGGGTTAAGACACGGGGTCCGCAAAGGTCCACAAAGATAGTACGGAATATGTAAGAGCACATCGATCAAAAAAAAAATCAATCGTGTAAAAGCACATAGTACACACAAATCATGTGCTCTCAGCGCATAGAAAGCGTATAAGGACAATACGGAGAATAGAGACCCAAAGACACTGGAGAAAAAAAAGGCAGATAAGAGATTATGAAAACAGTGGAGTTCGAAAGGCTCAAACAAACGATGGCGCGATACACATGCAGACAAAGGTACAGAATATGGAAGCAGTACAATTCGAAAGTATTGTAGCGTCCCACCCAGGTTGAGGGCTTTTTGGTTTTAAGTGACTGTTAGGTCCGATTGAGGGATGGTGGAGTACAGCACGGAGGACTGATAGCGGGGTATTGATTTAATACAGTAATAGGGAGGGTGTTGGAGAGGGTACTAGAAAGTTGTGTTTGGGGTTAGGAAGTCAGCGATTGTTCAGGTAAAACTTTGTGACACTTTGTCATGTCAGTCACTACAGTATCAAAGAAAAGATAGAAACGATTGCATTACCGCAAACAAAACGTGATTAATCATCAGAACCTGAAGAAACAACTGGCAATACAACTAATGAGTTTACACGTTGTTGTCAACGGGGTCAGGTTGGACTGCCTCCTTTAGATGAATATCCTGAATATCTACGGATGTTTCTAACTAACAATGTACCGAAAGTAAAAACATTATGGACTGCATTAGATCCTACAATAGTTCATTTGCTTTTGCATCTACCGGGGTAAATATCAGGCCACCAGCTGGCAATGGCCCGTACTGCTTTTGCGTATGTGGACAAATACAGTATTACATTTTCTCACAAACATTAGGAAGTTTTTCTTTACACAAAGAACGATAGAAACTTGGAATAAGCTACCAAGTAGTGTGGTAGACAGTAAGACGTTAGGGTCTTTCAAAACTCGACTTGATGTTTTCTTGGAAGAAATAAGTGGATAGTACTGGCGAGCTTTGTTGGGCTGAATGGCTTGTTCTCGTCTAGAGTGTTCTAATGTTCTAATGTTCTAAAGCAAGGGTTCCCAAACTTTTTTCAGCCGCAGACCCCTTTACCAAAAACTTTTAAAACCGTCGACCCCCTAATTACATGCAATGGTTTTTCATATCCGCACTTGCTTTGATATGTTCGATAAGACAATGAACAGACATGTTTGTGCTACATGTATTTTCACGCATTCTTACGTGTGACTCTTTTAATGACACATTTTACCTTTTCATTCGCAAATTTGGTATGTAATGTGTTTTTTTTAAATGATTTTACTTCTTAATTAGGTACCTATTGGAATCATAGATATTTTGAAGTAACAAACAAATAGCAGTAGTAAGGGGGTCTATTTTTGCTGTCGTTGACCCCCAAATTTTTTCATTGAAACTATCGACCCCTAGAAAGTTCAAATCGACCCCAGGGGGTCAATATCGACCACTTTGGGAACCCTTGTTCTAAAGTCTGACATCGGATTGGAACAGTGCACCCTGAACCAAATCACGAACGCAACTATGCACAAATCTACGTGTTAGATCCAGATGACGCACTCTATCAACGATTTTACTACAAATGTTGTGTATAAAGAAGTATTCCAACAGATCCTTCTAATGTGCCATGCTATGGGTTCTTTACTTCCTTTGTTCGTCATCTACACCTTTACAATTCGATATATCTCAGACATTCATCAATGTATTTCAGGTTATCCAACCCCGGGGGTAGGCGAGCGAAGCGAGCAGGGGGCAGAGCCCCCTTGTAAGTTATATACTATAATACCTTAAAAACAGTGGTAAGTCTGTGAGATTTGAGGCGTTCTGACAAAGGCTACATCTTAATAATACAACAGGGGAAAGTAGAGCAATATATTACTGTACCACAATAAAACACTTGGTATAGGTAAGTTTCTCAGTAATTCATCCAGGCCACAGGTCCTGCTAGTGTGGCTGCTGGCTGGGTAAGGAGTCGGCCGTTACACCAGGCCACTCTTGCCAGGATAGGGAGGCCAGTTTAACGAAAGGACAAGGGGAGACCAATCACATGAACTATTTGCTCCCCCGATACAATAGGTAGCAGTCTTCCTGGGCTACAGTGCTTGCATGGCCACCCGCAGGGCGGGCTGGGTATTGCAGTCCCATTAGACAGCATTGCTGTGGCCCATGGGTGCCGCCAGGGACAGCTGCAGGGACAGACCGTCTCCGCTTTAAAGAACTTCCGCCTGACCCAGAGGTGCTTTTAACAAGAAGTGCGGTAACACTGGACGTACTTCCAGATCTGGCAATCTCATCTGTAGGTTTGTACTTAAGTAGAATTTGTATGTAAGTCGGAACGAGGTCCATTATTTTAATAAATGCTATTGTTGACCGACTATAACCAAGTGCTCTGCCAGTGAATGATGGAGTTTCACCTCTCTCTGGCCTTTTTATTATTTCTACTTTATTTTCAATGGTGATGGTTTTTCTCTTCTTTACTGTATCACTAGCACTTGCATCAGATTTGTGTTTCAGAGACATTCTTGAAAGATGAAGACAAAAGGTTTAGATGAGCTCTTCTGCACAGCACTGTCCACGCTATCACAGCAGGAAGGCACCAGTCATCAACAAGTCTGGTGTAATGATAAGAGACAACTTCCTGCTATGTGCGTAACAGTGCAAGCAGGCTTGCTATTGAGAATGAATGGGGGCGGCGAGGGGCGGTTCATCACCAGCTCACCTCCACTACAGTATGCTTTGGTGCGGTCAAAGGCAAGTAGTGAATCGCCCAACCTCAATTCAACAGGCAGCCATCTGAGGCACACTACAATGCTACCCCCGCCACCCCGTTCAGCCACAACTGGGTCACCGCTTGCAGCATTACCAGCCGTGTGTGCTGGGCGGGCAGTGAAACGCCCCCCTCTGCTCCAGCCTGCATCCAGTCAGGAGCAGTAGCTGCAGCGGCGTAGCGGGCGGGCAGCAAACCATCATCCTGCACACTGTGGCCCCAGTGACTATGGACCACAGGTCACCGCTTGCCGCCAGGAGCTGCCCGAGGGACACTACACCGTGCGAGCAGCGAAACTGCCCCCCTCCAGCCACCACTTGCAACATCCCCAGGACCGAAGATGACGGAGCGGCAGTTACTGAGGTGCATGCGTCGCAGCTGCATCTTCGTTTGTAAGTCGTAGGTCGGATGTCCGTAACCTGGTGACTACCTGTTGTGGGAGATGGCCGGCTATTCATCCCGGCCAATACCCCCAGGCCGCCAGATGGAGCCCTCCCTGTAGCATGGAAGTGCCCTGAAGACCAGCAGGGAATTACAGACAATGGAGTTTTTATTCCCAACCCTGCTGGACACCGTGGGGCCCACCAGAGGACGCTTCAGGGAGGCACAAGGACTTACACGTGCCCTATAACCCAGAAGCACGTCAGGATCGTGTGACCAGAAGGAACGACGTGTTTCCGGGTTGAAGAGAAGGACTTTTTATCTGACCCGGAAGTGATAAGAAATCACATGGACTGCAGGATGGGAAACACTTCCGGGTCAGGAAATATATAAGGACTGTGGGAAAGCCCAGACGCTGAGCTGAGCTGGGAGGTAGGGTGGCGAAGTGTCTGGGAGTGGAGGATTGGCGATTATTGATTATTGTAGTGTGGAGTGGAGGGTGCTTTGTGCACATAGTTATTATAAAATAAATAATAATTATAATTTTACCCAGTGTTTGGAGTGATACCTGAGGGTTCAAGGGAGCTCTAGCGCCCCCTACTGCTACACAGTATATAAGAAGATCTTTGGGGACAGTTTTTTTCTTTTTGTTTAACATTTCTCCTTTCGGTTTAGGATAAAGAACTCAGTCTTGACTTCTTTTGGCCCGTGTAGGCCTCAAGGTCAATGTTCAGTTTTATACTAACACACTGCCATTTATGCAGCTAAGGCCCAGCACCAGATAAGTGCCATAGAGACCTTAAATGTCAGTTTTGAGATTGTTATGATTTCAAGAGAGATTCTTTTTTTTAAATTGTGTTTTTCCCGATTAACAACACATTTATTACATTTGATTATACATTCATATCCCTGTAGCCTGGCCTTTTCCTTGTAATCCACTTATGGTTAACATAACGCTCTCTGGAGACGAACAGCCATGTAAAAAAAACAAAAAAACAATAAGCCATCCATTTCTGAACCTGCTTAATCCAATTGAGTGCCTGCAGGCAGTCGTGAAGTTTACTGCAGCACTGTGTTCTGTTTATTCCATGTGCTCTGCATTCATGTAACCCGCTTATGTGCTTTATTTCCACCTAGTATTACAATGCCACAATGATTACTTTATTCTTTTTGTTATACATTTCATGTCATTTTTTTAATCCTCTTATCCTGTTAAGGGCTGCAGTAGCAACAGGCCCAGCAGGTCAGCTCAGACTTTCCTATCTCGCCCCCTGCTACAGATTCCAGCTCTTCCTGGGGAATTCCCAGGCTTTCCCAAGCCAGCCAAGTGAGATATCATCCCTCCAATGTGACCTGGGTCTGCCACGGGGGCTTCCCAGTGGGACATGCCCAGAGCACCTCTAGGGACAGCAGTGCGGGTGGGCACCCTAATGTCATGGCCCAGACCACTTCAACTGGCTGTAGTCGATGTGGAGGAGCAGTGACTCTGATGTGGGTGTCCCCCCTAAATTGCTATCGTGGAGTATCAGCCCACCACCCTCTGGGGTGTGAAATCTTGTAAACAAGTTGATAAATTTGTTAATATTATAATTAATTAATACGTTTGTTAAATTGTGACTTTCCCCTTGAGATTAATAAAGTATCTATCTAAATATTTTGTATGTCTTTATTTGTAACTTAAACAATGCAATGTAATAATAGTGATTCACTAGTGAGAAGCCTTCATGTTTATACCCCCCCCCCGTAACAGTTGCTACATACTTTATGTGCTTTATCTGTTTCTGCTGCTTGCTCCCTTCAGAATATATGTCAGAGGGCCTCGCATTTGGGAGTCCTGGGGACCTGGGTTCGCTTCCCGGGTCCTCCCTGCGTGGAGTTTGCATGTTCTCCCCGTGTCTGCGTGGGTTTCCTCCCACAGTCCAAAGACATGCAGGTTAGGTGGATTGGCGATTCTAAATTGGCCCTAGTGTGTGCTTGGTGTGTTTGTGTGTGTCCTGCGGTGGGTTAGCACCCTGCCCGGGATTGGTTCCTGCCTTCCTGGCTCCAGCAGACCCCCGTGACCCTGTGTTTGGATTCAGCGGGTTGGAAAATGGATGGATGGATGGAATGAGTATTTTAAGGGGATCAGGGGGCCAATCCACTCCTGTGGTTCCCTGCATAAACGCGCTGGTGTGTGTCCTTAGAGGAGGAACCGACTTCAAAAGGACAAGGAGGCGCCCATTTTGAAAAGAAAGGATTGCTTGAAAAGGAGTTGGGAAAGAGGATAAGAAAGGAAGCAATCTGTAAGGCAAGAAATGCTCCATAGTGAGATCAGAAAAAGAAAGAGTGCTGGCTGACCAGGGAAGGTCATCGGAGTACAAGGCTTTGTCTTTTATTTGTGACGCTTGCGTCTTCCATGGAGGGACGTTAACGCCATCACGCCCGGGTGAGGGGCACTTCAGCATTCAAGATAAGAGTCGTCTCCATGCTGGTGAGAAGCAAACGAGTCAGTGGGATATTTGACTGGTACACTGGATTTATCAGCCTGGTTGGACCCAAAGCCAAATCAAAGTTCAGTCTGAAAGGGACTGGGGAATGCATTGGGAGTGTATGTCTGATTTATATTTGTATATACAGTGGTTATAGAAAAGAATCCCCCTTTGAAATATTCCCATTTTTTTTGCTTTACAGCCTTAAATGTAAACACACAAACTAATATTTCTTCCCAGCTTTACTTACTCAATGTAGTCTACAACATCCAAGTGAAAGATATCACAGCTACAGTTCAGAAAAAGTATAAAAAACCAAAAACAAGACCTACTGAGATTAATAAAGGACCCCCCCCCCCCCAATGTCAGTGTCATTTTGTTGACCCCCCTTTTGCTTTAATGACTGCCTTGACTCTGTTGATTCTTCTCTATCAGCTTTTCACACCTAGACTGAGCCCACTCAGTATTTGCCCCCCACTCTTCTTTACAGTTGAACTGTTGAAGTTCGCTCACATTGGATGGTGAGCGTTGGTGGTCTGCTATCTTCAGATCTTTCCACAGATTTCCAATGTGATTTAGGTCTGGGCTCTGACTGGCCACACCAGGACATTCACTTTTGTCTCCTTCAGCCACTGTGTACTCAATTTTGCTGTGTGCTTCGGGTCGTTGTCATGTTGAAAGGTGAACATTCTGCCCATCTTCAACTTTTTGGCAGAGGGTAGCAGGTTTTCCTCGAGAATTTGACAGGATTTTGCCCCATCCATTTTTCCTTCTACCATAACCAGAGCCCCAGACCCCCCACGACAGGATGCTGCCCCCTCCATGCTTTACTGTAGGTATGGTGTGTTGTGGATGGTGAGCTGCATTGGTGTTGAGGCCAAATAGTTTGATTTTGGTCTCCTCTGACCATAAGACCTTTTTCCACTTGGCATCAGAATCTTCAAGGTGCATTCTGGCAAAGCTCAAACGAGCCTCAATGTGGCCTTTCTTGAGAAGTGTGACCCTCCCAAACAAACCACGATGGTGGAGCGCTTGTGAAATTGTTGTCACATGTACTCAATGACCACTCTTTGCCATCAAATCCTGTAACTCCTTCAGAGTGGCCATTGACTTCTTGGTAGGCTCTCTTACCAGTTTCCTCCTTGAGCTTCCATCCAGTTTGGAGGGTCCTAGTAGTACCAAACGCTTCTTTATGATGGACTTTACTGAGCTCCTTGGGATTGATAAAGCCTTTGAGATGTTTTAGTCTCCATCTCCTGCCTTATGTCTGTCCACAACTCTATCCCTGAGGTCTTTTGAAAGTGACTTGCCCCCCATAGTCAGTTGTTTGCTGTCAGTTGCACTACCAAGCAAGGGAATGAATGAGCCAGGAACAGCTTCACTAATCCCACTCATTACAACTGATCACAGCTGGGAGGAAGTCAGTAACTGTAATGGGAATGGTGGGCACTGACACCTGAGTGAGTTTAGGGGGTGGGGGTCCTTTATTAATTTCAGGATTTCTTGTTTTTGATTTTGTAAAATTCTTCTGAACTGTAGTTGTTATATCTTTCACTTGGATGTTAAAGATTTCATTGAGTAAGTAAAGCTGGAAAAAAATATTAGTTTGTGTGTTTACATTTAAGGCTGTAAAGCAAAAAAAATGGGAATATTTCAAAGGGGGGATTCTTTTCTATACCAACAGTAAGTCCATTTACATTAACAAGGAAACGTAGCACACTTCAATTTACTGTACATAGATATTCTACTGTGGTGGGTTGGGATTGGTTCCTGCCTCGTGCCCTGTGATGGCTGGGATTGGCTTCAGCGGACCCCCGTGACCCTGTGTTCGGATTCGGCGGGTTGGATAATGGATGGATGGATAGATATTCTATTTTATTATATTTGCACATTGTTCATTGTTCTGGGTGAGCGAGGTCCTGCCCCAAGTGGAGGAGTTCATGTATCTCGGGGCCTTGTTCACAGGCGAGGGAGGAATGGAGCGGGAGATCGACAGGCGGATTGGTGTGACATCCGCAGTGATGCGGGCTCTGCATCGGTCTGGCATGATGAAAAAGGAGCTGAGCCGAAAGGCAACTGGACTCTGGACTTCCTGACCAAGAGACCTCAGTCAGTCCGGATTGGAAACAACATCTCCAGAAGCACCACACTGAGCACTGGAGCCCCTCAAGGCTATGTGCTCAGTCCATTACTGTCCACACTGCTGACTCCTGACTGTGCAGCAACGCACAGCTCTAATCACATCATAAAATTCGCCGATGACACGACTGTGGTGGGTCTCATCAGCAACAACAATGAGTCAGCATACAGAGAGGAGGTGCAGCAGTTAACGTACTGGTATAAAGTCAATAACCTGTCTCTGAATGTAGACAAAACAAAGGAGATGATTGTTGATTTTAGGAAGACTACGAGTGACCATCTGCCACTGAACATTGACGGCTCAACTGTGGAGGTCGTCAATAGCACCAAATTCTTGGGTGTCCACCTGGCAGAGAACCTCACCTGGTCCCACAACACCAGCTCTTTAGCCAAGAAAGTCCAGCAGCGGCTCTATTTCCTACGTAGGCAGGCTGAGGAAACCCATCTTCCACCAGCTACTCTAACAACATTCTACAGAGGAACCATAGAGAGCATCCTGAGCAACTACATCACTGTCTGGTTTGGAAATTGAACGGTCAGGTGTTCGCAAAGCCCTACAACAGATAGTGAGGACAGCTGAGAAGATCATCGGTGTCTCTCTTCCCTCCATCATGAACATTTACACCACATGCTGCATCCGCAAAGCCACCAGCATTGTGAATGACCCAACACACCCCTCACATTCACTGTTTACATGCCTGCCATTGAGAAAAAGGTACCGAAGCATTTGGGCCCTCACCACCAGAATGTGGAACAGTTTGTTCCCCCAAGCCGTCAGACTCCTGAACACTCACGGACCGGACTGATATCTGATATCTGTGTCCCGTTCTGTAGTGTTGCACATGTTTGCACATTTGACTCACATGCACCTTGTTATATACTATGTGTCTTTATGTTACGTGTCGTGGATTCTTCATTGTTCTGTGTTTTATGTAGCGCCATGGTCCTGGAGGAACGTTGTTTCGTTTCACTGTATATGGATGAAATGACAATAAATACTCTTGACCTGACTTGACTTGATGAGCACTGGGTAGTGACTGAAAGAACGAGATTGCGAATACAAGCGGCTGAAATGAGTTTCCTCTGAAAGGGTGTCTGGGCTCTCCCTTAAAGATAGGGTCAGAAGCTCAGAGTAGAGCCGCTGCTCCTCTGCATCGAGAGGAGTCAGATGGCGTGACTCGGGCATCTGATCAGGATGCCTCCTGGACGCCTCCCTGGTGAGGTGTTCTGGGCACATCTAACCGGGAGGAGGCCCCTGGGAAGACCCAGGACACGCTGGAGGGACTATGTCTCTCGGCTGGCCTGGTAACGCCTCGAGATTCCCCCGGAAGAGCTAGAAGAAGTGGCCGGGGAGAGGGAAGTCTGGGCATCTCTGCTCAAGCTGCTGCCCCCGTGACCTCGGATAAGCGGAAGAGATGGATGCGCATTGTTCAGATCTTGTTTATAATTATAAAGTTTACTTGGAATATATTATTTTCTTTTGTATATATATTGCATCACCTTAATTAATTTTAATTGTAAATTTTATTGCATGGTCTTATGGCCGATTCAGGGCACATTTCACAACATGCTGTATGTGACAAATAAAGAATCAGTCGAATCAATCAAATGAATCAAAATAAGAAGCAAATCTAAACTGTCTGTGTGGATGTGTGAGTTGTCTGCCCTGTGAGGCTGACAGGATAAGCGCTGCACCCATACCCCCCCCCCCCCCCCCCCCCCAACACACTGGTCCTGAAGTGGGATTGTAAAGGGATGAGTGAATGGCTGCTTAATTTCCTGAACTTGCTGTCAGCAGTAACTCCAAGGAGCCCGTCCTCATGTGTCAAGTATGGTAGACGGCAGCAGCTGTTGACAGTGGAGGAAGACATTATTGTTAGAAAAAAAACCCTTGACGAAGCTGTGGTGCGGTTTTGTTTATTTGGTTTATTTCGGGAGGTGTAAAGCTCACTGTCCTCATCACTTCTCAAAGCGCACAGCTGAGTGAAGCACAAAGAGCAAAGAAAACAGAACTGAGGTGGCATCAAAGACCGCAAGACGAGGCTCCCGAAGGACTGACTCACAGAACCAGACGTCCGCAGCACAGAAGTACAATAACCGTTTACCTCTCACATACTCTCATAGTCGTCCCGGGTGTGACGTTAATCTGTATCCAGCCCTGCAAGTAGGCCCTCCAAACTGCAAGGAAAAACCCGGGGGGGTTGATGGCAGAATTGGCACTCCAGCCCACCATAAAAAAAAAACCTCCCACTGGTTCCACTCCATCTGAACTAGTGGGGTGCTGAGGTGTCACCAGTTGCATGGCGGCACTCGGGTCCTAATCTGGGATCCTGAGGTGGTTTGTCATGTGGTGGCTGCAGCAAGGCGCTGTATCAGCGTGTGCTCCTAACCTCTCTCCTCTCACGTAGGGTCACACATCAGAAGGGAACCTCTGTAATGGTTAGGCTCGGTTGGGCAGGGGCACGTGGCCACATCCTTTCACTTGCTGACTAGCTGTGATCTTGTAAGAATGCTAATTCAGTTTTCTTTTTTAATTCTTTTTAGTGGTTTCCTTGCTGAGTCACAAAACATCTAGATGTCTCTTAAGAAGCAGCATATATGACTTCTCAAAAGGTGATCAGAAATTCCACACCATTTTTTTACTTGTTAAACTTGTGCTGGCCTGTGGTGATCAAATTTTTCTTAAAATGGTTAATCTGCTGTCACATAAGTGATGCAGAACGTGAAATTCAGAACATATTTAGACCCCCTTCACTTACTGCGCATGACATTGTGCTGTAGATTTCATTTTAAATGGACACGTTTGCCATTTTTGCCCATTCATTTACACTCTGTAACCCATAATGGCAAAGTAAAAAAACATGTTTGCAGAAAGGTTGGCAAATGTATTAAAAATATGAAATCTCTCCCCTCATATAACTATTCAGTACTTTATAGAAGCCCCTATGGCAGCAATTCCAGCTTTGAGTCTCCATGGGTAAGTCTCTACAAGTTTTGCAGCCATGGATGTGGGCAGTTTAACCCAAGGGTCGCCAACTCCGGTCCTGGAGGACCACCGTGGCTGCAGGTTTTCATTCTGACATTTTTTTAATGAGTGCCCTGTTTGTGCTGCTAATCAACTTCTTGTGTTTTCATTTTAATTGACTTCTTTTTTAAGATTTGTTCCTCTGAATTGTTTCATTGTTCATCTGAATTGCTTCATTGCTTTCCTTAAATGGCACCCAAACAGAAATGAAATGTAAAGTGAGTGAGCTAACAGAAGACCAACTAAGTCAGGGCCACAAACTCCAACCAATTTCACTCCAACCAGTTGCTTAATTAGGCGCCGATTCTTGTCGTTCACTAAACTCGTTCTTTAATTCTGTGGCTTGTTGCTGCTGTTGTGTTGCATTAGCAGACATTTCTGAAACTGTTGATTTTCTCTTTTCTAAGAGCCCCCTGTTAAAATGTTTTGTGGAGCTGAGCAGATCAATATTCCTGAGACCTTCATCTTTCTTTATTTTCAGATATTGTATGATGGACACCAGCTCATTTGTATCTCGTTATTGTTTGGCTGCTAATTAAAGAAAAAGAAACAATTAAGGAGTCTGAGTCTTCAAAAGGAGTAAATTAGCAGCAAAAACAGGTCACTCATTAGGAAAAGGGTTAGAATGAAAACCTGTAGCCACTGCGGCCCTCTAGGACTGGAGTTGGCGACCCCTGGTTTAACACACTTTTCCTCGCAAGCTCCATTAGGTTAGCTGGGAAGCATCTGCAGACAACCATCTTCAGGTCTCCCCACACGTGTTCTGTGACTTCATTGCACTTTCTGCATACTTCATTGTGCTGTAGATTTCATTTTAAATGGACACGTTTGCCATTTTTGCCCATTCATTTACACTCTGTAACCCATAATGGCAAAGTAAAAAAATATGTTTTCAGAAAGGATGGCAAATGTATTCAAAATCTGAAATCTCTCCTCTCATATGACTATTCGGCACTTTATAGAAGCCCCTGTGGTAGCAATTCCAGCTTTGAGTCTCCGTGGGTAAGTCTCTACAAGCTTTGCAGCCATGGATGTGGGCAATTTAACCCAAGGGTCGCCAACTCCACTCCTGGATGACCACCGTGGCTGCAGGTTTTCATTCTGACATTTTTTTAATGAGTGCCGTGTTTCTGCTGCTAATTAACTTCTTGTAAACTCATTTCAATTGACTTCTCTTTTAAGATTTGTTCCCCTGAATGTCTTCATTGTTCATCTGAATTGCTTCATTCCTTTCTTTAAATGGCACCCAAACAGAAATGAAATGTAAAGTGAGTGAGCCAACAGAAGGTTGGCAAATGTATTCGAAATCTGACATCTCTCCCCTCATATAACCATTCAGTACTTTATAGAAGCCCCTGTGGCAGCAATTCCAGCTTTGAGTCTCCGTGGGTAAGTCTCTACAAGCTTTTCAGCCCTAGATGTGGGCAGTTTAACCCATTCTTCCCCTCAAACTCCATTAGATTAGCTGGGAAGCATCTGCAGACAGCCATCTTCAGGTCTCCCCACACGTGTTCTGTGACTTCACTGCACTTTCTGCATACTTCATTGTGCTGTAGATTTCATTTTAAATGGACACGTTTGCCATTTTTGCCCATTCATTTACACTCTGTAACCCATAATGGCAAAGTAAAAAAATATGTTTTCAGAAAGGATGGCAAATGTATTCGAAATCTGAAATCTCTCCTCTCATATGACTATTCGGCACTTTATAGAAACCCCTGTGGCAGCAATTCCAGCTTTGAGTCTCCGTGGGTAAGTCTCTACAAGCTTTTCAGCCCTAGATGTGGGCAGTTTAACCCATTCTTCCCCTCAAACTCCATTAGATTAGCTGGGAAGCATGTGCAGACAGCCATCTTCAGGTCTCCCCACACGTATTCTGTGACTTCACTGCACTTTCTGCACATTTTATTGTGCAGTAGATTTCATTTTAAAGAATGCATTTGCCGACTTAGCCACCTGCCATGTGTTTTACATTTTTTTTTTATGTATATAAATTCTGCTTGACCTCTAAGGGCTCCAACATCACAGTTTCCGGCTAAGCCTGGGCCTCACCAGAAAAAGCGGACAAGAAAATGAGATGAGAAGAGGTTCTGACAATTGACATTTTTGACTCAGCAATACCATCTGATTCTAATTTCTCTCAAAGCTGCTGTCACCTCATGCCGTCAGTGGAAAATTCCGGACAGTTAAAAATGTGGAATGGAAACGGAGCGAATAGCAAATTAGAATAAACAGACTTGCGTCAGAGCAAGAAACTCATTTCTAATCTTACCTCAGACATTTATTTCATAATTTTGAATGAAACGGTGACTTGGACTATGGAGATTCAGGCCCTTACAGAGAAACAGTGGGCTCACAACAGAATGAATAAAACTAGTGGTGTTGCTCAGATTTCGGTTATTGGGGGGCTGAAATAACGAAAGAAAAAAAAAAAGGGATTCGGCCACCCTTTGAAAAAAAAAAAAAAAAAAAAAAAACAGAGAAAATGAGCTTTTCGGCTACGATTTACGATTTTGGCTCCGGTTATGTGCTCCTTTTTTTTTTTTTCGGTTGGCAAACTTTCCAGACTGCAATTCTTGAAAGACGTCCTGAGCTCTGTTTGCTCAACTAATTAGTCTTATTGGTTGTGACACTTGGCTTGGTGTTTCTGGCTTAGCAACATCTCTCGATTCCACTTTCTCACAAAGCTGCTGCCACCGGTTTTAGACCAGATGTTCATATAAAAATTATAATATATGAAAGTGTTCATATCATAAAAATGTCAGAACTTACAAAGAATGCAGTTTGTTGTGTTTTTGTGAAACGTGGCTCACAACTAACATCCCAGATGCTAACGTGGAGCTACCCGGGTTTAGCACAGTTAGAGCGGACAGAGACGCAAGTACCTGTGGGAAGCACAAAGGAGGAGGACTCGCTCTCTACGTTAATACACGGTGGTGTAACTCTGGACATGTTAACGTCAAAGTCTCCACTTGCTGCAGGGACATCGAACTGTTGGCCGTAAGTCTGCGTCCCTATTACTTACCCAGAGAGTTTGGACACGTCATTGCTGTTATCGTTTACATTCCTCCTCGGGCGGACGTGGAGTCAGCGAGTGACATCATCCATTCTGCTGTTGCTAAGTTACAAACGCAGCACTCTGAGGCGCTTGTGCTAATCGCTGGAGACTTTAACCATGTGACGCTGGACAAAACATTACCTGCATTCTCCCAGTATGTGGACTGCAACACCTGGGGAAATAAGACTATTGATTTACTGTATGCAAACGTTAAAGACGCATACAGCGCCACCCTGCTGCCTGCGCTTGGGAAAGCAGATCATAACCTGGTTCTGCTTCAGCCTCACTACAAACCAAAAGTGAGAGTCCTACCTGTAACCACACGATCATTCGGGAAGTGGTCTCCTGAGGCTGAGAATACTCTGAGAGAATGTTTTGGAACTACAGACTGGGATATCCTGCAGGGATCACAGAGTGAGAACATTGAGGAGGTTGTTGACTGCACTACTGACTCCATCAACTTCTGTATGGACATTGTAGTTCCAGTAAGAACAGTACGCTGCTATGCTGACAACAAGCCATGGATTACAAGTGACATCAAGGGCCATCTGAACCAGAAGAAAAGGGCTTTTAAAGGCGGTGATCAGCATGAGCTCAAGCGTGTGCAGAAGGAACTCCGAGTCCAGCTCAGGGCGGCGAAGGAGCAGTACAGGAGAAAGCTGGAGCAGAAGTTGCAGAATAACAGCATGAAGGAAGTATGGGATGGGATGAAGATCATCACTGGCTGCAGCTCGAAGCAGGGTACCACCATCGAGAGAGACGTGGAGAGAGCAAACCAAATGAACAACTTCTTTAACAGGTTTGACCACCCTAACCCACTCTCACTCTCACCTCGGAGTACTGCACCCTCCACACATCCTTCTGCTGATACCAGCATAGGAGAGACATCCCCACCCATAATAACAACAGCGCAAGTGAGCAGAGAGCTGAGGAGACTTCGTGCCAGCAAAGCAGCGGGTCCAGATGGAGTATCGCCACGACTGCTGAAGGTCTGTGCATCAGAGCTGGGGGGTCCTCTACAGCCCATCTTCAACCTGAGCCTGGAACAGGGGAGAGTCCCGAGGCTTTGGAAAACATCTTGCATCACCCCAGTCCCAAAGGTATCACATCCTAGTGAGCTGAATGACTTTCGGCCTGTTGCTCTGACATCACATGTGATGAAGACCATGGAGAGGCTGCTGCTTCACCACCTTAGGCCACAGGTTCAACACGCCCTTGACCCTCTGCAGTTTGCATATCAGGAGAAGGTGGGAGCGGAGGATGCCATCATCTATATGCTACACCCATCCCTCTCTCACTTGGACAGAGGCAGTGGCGCTGTAAGAATTATGTTTCTAGACTTCTCTAGCGCCTTCAACACAATCCAACCTCTGCTCCTTAGGGACAAGCTGACAGAGATGGGATTAGATTCATACCTAGTGGCATGGATCGTGGACTATCTTACAAACAGACCTCAGTATGTGCGTCTTGGGAACCGCACGTCTGACATTGTGGTCAGCAACACAGGAGCGCCACAAGGGACTGTACTTTCTCCAGTCCTGTTCAGTCTATATACATCGGACTTCCAATACAACTCGGAGTCCTGCCATGTGCAAAAATTCGCTGACGACACTGCTATCGTGGGCTGCATCAGGAGTGGGCAGGAGGAGGAGTATAGAAACCTCATCAAGGACTTCGTTAAATGGTGCGACTCAAACCACCTACGCCTGAACACCAGCAAAACCAAGGAGCTGGTGGTGGATTTTAGGAGGACCAGGCCCCTCATGGACCCCATGATCATCAGAGGTGACTGTGTGCAGAGGGCGCAGACCTATAAATACCTGGGAGTGCAGCTGGATGATAAACTGGACTGGACTGCCAATACTGATGATCTGTGCAAGAAAGGACAGAGCCGACTATACTTCCTTAGAAGGCTGGCGTCCTTCAACATCTGCAATAAGATGCTGCAGATGTTCTATCAGACGGTTGTGGCGAGTGCCCTCTTCTACGCAGTGGTGTGCTGGGGAGGCAGCATTAGGAGGAAAGACGCCTCACGCCTGGACAGACTGGTGAGGAAGGCAGGCTCTATTGTAGGCATGGAGCTGGACAGTTTAACATCTGTGGCAGAGCGACGGGCGCTCAGCAGACTCCTGTCAATCATGGAGAATCCACCGCATCCACTAAATAGTATCATCTCCAGACAGAAGAGCAGCTTCAGCGACAGACTGCTGTCACTGTCCTGCTCCACTGACAGATTGAGGAGATCGTTCCTCCCCCACACTATGCGACTCTTCAATTCCACCCGGGGGGGTAAACGTTAACATTTAACATTATACAAAGTTATTGTCTGTTTTTCACCTGCATTATTATCATTCTTTAATTTAATATTATTTATTGTATCAGTATGCTGCTGCTGGAAAATGTGAATTTCCCATTGGGATTAATAAAGTATCTATCTATCTATCTATCTATCTATCTATCTATCTATATCTGTTTGCATCCTGCTTTGTTGCGTTTACAGTTCTGGGTCTTGCACTTGTGTAATGAAAGTGTTACTTTTTCTGTGTGTTTAAATGTTTTGTGCTGCTACTGGAGCAAGTCGACCTCCCTTTGGGGATTAATGAAGTAATATTCTGTGGTGGGCTGGCACCCTGCCCGGGGTTTGTTTCCTGCCTTGCGCCCTGTGTTGGCTGGGATTGGCTCCAGCAGACCCCCGTGACCCTGTAGATAGGATATAGCAGGTTGGACAATGGATGGATGGATGGATATTCTATTTATAAAGATCCTCCGTTTGCCTCTTTTGTGACTAGCCAGGGTTTGATGACTTTTCCCCCTCTAGTGGCCATTTTCAGGTATCTTTATATATAATTCACTAAGCAACCGACCATGGCACACAAGACAGAGACTATGGGATACGCACGACAGAGCCATGCCCACCAACTCACAGAGCCCCACCCACCAACTCCAAGACCATGGGATACGCACGACAGAGCCCCGCCCGCCAACTCTAACCCTCCTCCCACGTCATGGGATACGCACGACCGCGTCCACCCTCGCAAACCGTTTGACACGCTGCATACAGCGATTCACATCCGTGACAAACATGCTTCTTCTTAGATGGTCCTGCAGGAACAGGGATTCATACCATACTAAGAGCATAGTGTTTTTGTTGGCTTGCCCGCCTGCCTGCCCGCCCGCCCGCCTGACTGTTACCAGCATTCACCACAATGTACTAGAGTGTAAAACTATCACAGCTGCTGCCTCACAAACTGTCCTTATTCCCCAGATTTCCCTGAGCCCATCAGATTCAAATTTGCCTTTACTTTTGCATGCAGACAATTTCCTGTTAGATTGGCCTTTGCAATGACAATTAATAAGGCACAGGGACAAACTTTCAAAAAGAAATGCCTGTATCTGCCAACTCGAAGACCATGGGATACGCACGACAGAGCCCCGCCCGCCAACTGTAACCCTCCTCCCACATCCACCGTCACACACTGCCTGCTCATGTGCCCGCACGCAGCACCTCACCAAACACATCCTGAGTTGCTTTTGTCTGTGCTACAGTCCACATGCACCTCTGAGCCACGTTGACTGTTCATTTTCCTAACATGGCCACCGCTTCACATGTATTTCAATGTGAAACAATTCTTCTTTCATTTTTATACAAATTACTGCATCAGGTAACTGTTTCTTTCTATCAGTCGGATATTTCTGGAAAAATGTCATCGACGAAACTTTTGCTCTCGAACTTCGCAACATGGCTGTAACCTTTGTTTGCCAACATTGGGATAACTTCGGCGACGTGCTGTCCGTTGTTCTTAGTCACGGAAGCATAGTCATACAGTCTGCTCAACAATACGCTGACTACATGAATACTTCCAGAGTTTATGGTGGCGAGGCAGAATGTTCCAAATACTTCCAGCGCATGACTCCCGAGCACTTACTGTCGCCAGTTGCATTAACAAGCAGCCTTTGTGGCGTCACATGCATGTACTTACACTGATGACAAATATGAGAGCTCTTCCTCACGAACAAGATTTCGCAAAATGGCTCCTCGATGTTGGAGACGGGAAAAACGGAACACCCGTAACATTACCTTCATATTGTTTTCCTTTTATTTCTGATCCCGTTCAACAATTATATGGCGACATCGACTTCTCAACTGTAACTCTGGAACAACTCAGTACGTGAGCTATATTAACCGTCACCAACGAAGACTCGCTACACCTTAATGAACAAGTATTGAAACTTATCCCTACCGACGAAGTAACTTTCACCAGTGTTGACTCCATCGTCACAGAAAGATCCCGCAGATCAACTTTCATTCTCCGAAGAATTTCTTAGCAGTCTTACTCCCACTGGCATGCCTCCGCATAAACTCCAAATTAAAATTGGTTCAGTCGTCATGCTTCTCAGAAACCTCATGCCAGCAAGAAGTCTCTGTAATGTGTGGCAGGTGGCCAGATGTGGTCATCAGCCGCCTGCCTATTTAAGGAGCCGCCTGCCCTCATTAAAGACAAGAGTCGGGTGGAAGGCAAGGAGGCGGCCTGAAGAGAGAGAAGGCATTGTTGTGTGGACAGGACTTTGGGGTTAGTGGGCACTTAGACTTTGTAAATAGTGGAATAAATAAACGTGTGTTGGGTGACATGAGCGTGTCTGCCTGTCTGTGTCCGAGCCAGTCTCCACAAATGGCCCTAGACTGACTGTTACCAGCATTCACCGCAATGTACTGGAGTGTAAAACTATCGCCAGCTGCTACCTCATACAGTGGCGTAGCTCAAGTTCGCGCCACTCTGGGCGGGGCTTCAATTTACCGCCCTCCAACGTATCTGAATATGTTAACTTATTTAAACAGAAAATTAAAATGACGTATTGAGAAAAATTAAGATACATTTTGCATAGGTTTACTTATATATAGAGAAACAACAATATTTTTTTCACATATAATTATTTATAAGCATCGACTTAGACAAGAATATAGTATAGACGCACTGATAAGACGTGTTCTGATTATTAGTTTAATATAATTACGCTACGAAAACCAGAACTGGTGTGGTGTACAAGTGATAGGTGGGGATGAGCAAGAACGCTTTCGGATTGATAACAAAACGAAATTATACATTGTGAATTAGTTGTTTATCTTCCTAGACATTATTATCGGTGTAATGTTTCTGTTTATTTTTGTTATTGCCTCATAAATTTCAACTGCCGTGTCTGATGCCGTCACAGAAGGGCCGTCTGAAAATGATTTTTGAAGCATTTGTGGATGAAAATCAGAGAATTTTTTCATTCATGAGTGATATTTTTCCAAACCCTGCTGCTTACACATGAAGTGTTCTGAGCCTTTTGGCCAATAATGCTGCACCCAAAAATGTGCCGCCCGGGGTGGACCGCCCCTAGCTACACCACTGACCTAACAAACTGTCCTTATTCCCCAGATTTCCCTGACCCCATCAGATTCAATTTTGCCTTTTACTTTTACACGCAGACAATTTCCTGTTAGATTAGCCTTTGCAATGACAATTAATAAGGCGCAGGGACAAACTTTCAAAACGATATGCCTGTATCTGCCAAACCCAGTTTTCAGTCACAGACAATTGTATGTTGCTCTCTCCAGAGTTCCATCTTTTTATTCACTCACAGTCGTATCCTCAAACCCCATTTGGACAACTGTGTCTTTCAGGAAGTGCTCACCCATCTTAATACATAATTCACCAGCCTCCTCACTCACTCACGTCCGTCCGAAGCCAAATGCGCAGTCGCCTTCTGCGCAACTGCCCGAAAAACCTTGCAAAACCGACATCGCGGCAGGCGGCGGATTTACGGCCACGAAAATTCAAAGAGAAAGGCGACTTCGATTAAAGCTCTATAGGCCTGAAAGGCGATTTCGACTACAGCTCAAGGCCTAATTATGCATTCTGATTCAATTACGCATTCACTCAATACACCTATATCAGGTCTGTGGTGCTTATACTTATTACTATTCCACTCGTGCCCATTTCATCTTACATTGTCGAAACGGGCTCTTTGTCTAGTCAATAAATAATTATGCGGTGTATGTTATGCCATGGGTTGGCTAGTTTTTTTTAAAGGTTTTGTGCTTAGGATCTCCAAGTTCATGGCAACCTTATCATTCACAACAGGGTCAGCTCATCAGACGTTCTCTGCCATGGCCAGCCAGCTACATTCAAGACATCCAACTGTACGTATCTCTAAAAAAGAGCAGAACAGCTTTAAGATCACTACAGCATTGTTATTGCACCAGTCGACAAACAGGAGGCAGCAGTCATAGTTTATGTGTCTCCCGTTGATTGGATTGTGTTACTACTACTACTGTTCTGAAGAGAACTGCAGATTTTAAGAGACTGGGAGATGAAACTGTGGTCCGGAAACTTGCAGAGGTAAACAACAATTATTAACTCTCTCAGCCCTGGATTTTCTGTTTTTATGGGAAAAATTATTTTGCAAGATATTTTACATTTGGAGTGTCTAGGAAGCTCAAAAATGGAAAAAAAAAAAAAAAGATCACTATTATTATACAATAGCTGCCAAACACTTCGACACTACTTGTTTCACTTCCGTGTTTTGCGGACTGTATGCCAGTCTCTCCAGTCTGTAGCACGCCCGGCTGCAAACGTACCTGTGCTTTACAAAAACGGCTGCAAATATATGTACTAGTAATAGGATGTCAGGGTTGAAAGGGTTAAAAGAACAGACATTATTAACTAAAACCGTCCATAACTCAAAGGCAAAGCCGAGTACGCATAGCAAAGTCTCTAAGCTGTGAAGTCCTTTAACCCGACACTCCTAAACACCACAACATGCACTGTAAAAAAAAAATATTAAATTTACGGTAAAGTACTGGTAGCTGTGGTTGCCAGAACTTTACTGTAAAAAAGAAGGTGAGAAAATTTTTTTTGGTCTACAGTATAACTTTATAGTAAATAACTGTTACATAACTTCTTTACAACACATTCCAACAGAAGTGAATGTTTAACCATAACCTAAAACCCATGCACTGTAATAAATATGCCAACCAATAAACCTTTAGAAAACCATTGGATCAAACACCAGTACACAGTTTGCATCAATAAAGTAACAACAACCAATAGCAAACATGCTGTGTCATTGAATTACGTACATTGAAAAGAGTTCAGTGTTTTAGGAAGTGACAGCACACTGTCTGGTGGAGAAGTAAAGTCTGTTTTTGTGGTGTCCTACTGGTGTGCCAGCCCACCATAAATCAGCTTCTATAACCTCAAAAAACCTTCAGCACGCAGAGAAAAAGAAGTCTGCTAACTTTAAATTATTTTTTCCTCTACTGTTCAAGGGTATGCGGCTCACCAAGAACAATAGGATACAAGGGGGCGTGTCCTTATGCAAATATCACAACTTGGGTGTTGCTGAAGCAGCGCTTTACCGTTTTACATTTTACAGTTCTTTACCTTCACTATTGAACAGTTTTACACTATAAAATTAACAGCAATTTGTTCAGTGTAACCCTAATGTATCAGTAAATGATAGCATAATTTGAAGGTATAAAAATATTGATTTTACAGAACTTGGGTGTAAAAAATAATGAAATGTATTGTTTTAAGATATGCAAATAATTTTCAGTAGAACATAAGGTAACTTTCCCTTTTTTCAAAAAAGGTATTTTACTTTCACTATTTACAGTATTTTTACTGTTAAATTTACTGACATTTTTTTTTTACTTTTGTTTGTTTTTAGAATTTAAAATCTTGGATCATTACCTTTGGCGCATTGTTGGTTTATAAACTGTCAGTTATTGCGATTTCCAGGAACACTTCACTAACAACCCAGCCTCATTATTACTGACTAGCTGTGTAAGCCCGTGCTGTAAAAAGCCGGGGCTCCTAAAAACTATTGAAATCGTCAGAAAAAAAATTGAAATGCAGAGTCAGTGGCTTCGTTTCGCGGACGTCCTCACCCCCCTTATCTATCAGGAGCTAAGCGAGTTTCTCTCTCCTCAGAGGTTTCGTTTTGCTGATGTGCTCGCCTCCCTTGTGTATCAGCGGCTAAGTGAGTTTGTCTTTCCTCTGTGGTTTCATTTCGCGGACATCCTCACCCCCCTTATATATCAGCGGCTAAGCGAGTTTCTCTCTTCTTCTCTGCAGTTTCGTTTTTCCGATGTGTTCACCTCCCTTGTGTATCAGCGGCTAAGCAAGTTTGTTTTTCCTCTGCATTTTCGTTTTGCCGATGTGCTCGTCCACCTTATCTATCAGTGGCTAAGCGAGTTTCTCTCTTCTCCTCAGAGGTTTCATTTTGCCGATGTGCTCGCCTCCCTTGTGTATCAGCGGCTAAGCGAGTTTCTCTCTTTTCCTCTGCAGTTTCGTTTTTCCGATGTGCTCGTCCCCCTTATCTATCAGCGGCTAAGCGAGTTTCTCTCTTCTCCTCTGCAGTTTCGTTTTTCCGATGTGTTCACCTCCCTTGTGTATCAGCGGCTAAGCGAGTTTGTCTTTCCTCTGCAGTTTCGTTTTGCCGATGTGCTCGTCCCCCTTATCTATCAGCGGCTAAGCGAGTTTCTCTCTTCTCCTCAGAGGTTTCATTTTGCTGATGTGCTCACCTCCCTTCTGTATCAGCGGCTAAGCGAGTTTGTCTTTCCTCTGCGGTTTCGTTTTGCCAATGTGCTCATCCTCTTTATCTATCAGCGGCTAAGCGAGTTTCTCTCTTCTCCTCAGAGGTTTCATTTTGGCGATGTGCTTGCCTCCCTTGTGTATCAGCGGCTAAGCGAGTTTGTCTTTTCTCTGCAGTTTCGTTTTGCCGATGTGCTCGTCCCCCTTATCTATCAGCGGCTAAGCGAGTTTCTCTCTTCTCCTCTGCAGTTTCGTTTTTCCGATGTGTTCACCTCCCTTGTGTATCAGCGGCTAAGCGAGTTTCTCTCTTCTCCTCAGAGGTTTCATTTTGCCGATGTGCTCGCCTCCCTTGTGTATCAGCGGCTAAGCGAGTTTCTCTCTTTTCCTCTGCAGTTTTGTTTTTCCGATGTGCTCGTCCCCCTTATCTATCAGCGGCTAAGCGAGTTTCTCTCTTCTCCTCTGCAGTTTCGTTTTTCCGATGTGTTCACCTCCCTTGTGTATCAGCGGCTAAGCGAGTTTCTCTCTTCTCCTCAGAGGTTTCATTTTGCCGATGTGCTCGCCTCCCTTGTGTATCAGCGGCTAAGCGAGTTTCTCTCTTTTCCTCTGCAGTTTTGTTTTGCCGATGTGCTCGTCCCCCTTATCTATCAGCGGCTAAGCGAGTTTCTCTCTTCTCCTCTGCAGTTTCGTTTTTCCGATGTGTTCACCTCCCTTGTGTATCAGCGGCTAAGCGAGTTTGTCTTTCCTCTGCAGTTTCGTTTTGCCGATGTGCTCGTCCACCTTATCTATCAGTGGCTAAGCGAGTTTCTCTCTTCTCCTCAGAGGTTTCATTTTGCCGATGTGCTCGCCTCCCTTGTGTATCAGCGGCTAAGCGAGTTTCTCTCTTCTCCTCTGCAGTTTCGTTTTTCCGATGTGTTCACCTCCCTTGTGTATCAGCGGCTAAGCGAGTTTGTCTTTCCTCTGCGGTTTCGTTTTGCCGATGTGCTCGTCCCCCTTATCTATCAGCGGCTAAGCGAGTTTCTCTCTTCTCCTCAGAGGTTTCATTTTGCTGATGTGCTCACTTTGCTTGTGTATCAGTGGCTAATCGAGTTTGTCTTTCGTCGGTGGTTTCACTTTGGCGATACAGTCGCTTTCTTTCAGCTTCATGCTGCAGCCTCGCACTTCTTTCTTCTTCCGACTCGTTAACTTGGGGCCGCCTTGCCGGCCCTTTGAGCTTCATGCTGTAGCCTCGCACTTCCAGGCCGGACAGACAGACAGACACACTTCCACGTGTAGACGTTTATCTATAAGATGAGTGAAACTCACTGAATTCGGTTTGACTCGAGTTACGCAAAACACAGAAATGTTTGGGAATTTTGACAAACTGCATTGAACTCAATGAGGGGAAAGAAAGTGAACTCAAACATGGGAGGCAGGTTTTCTTAAATGGAAACCTGTGTTGTATCAAAATAGATGTTTTACGTCCATTTTAAGGCTTTTTCTATTACCTATGGACCTGTACACCCTTAAGCCCCATTGTAAGCTACAAGAGCAGAAAAGGGTATTATTAAAATTTATTAAAAAAAAAAACACACTTCTTGTAGAATGCAATTTTATGCACCAAATTAATATATACCTGTACCATGATTGTGAAAAAATAACTTTGACTTAAAAAATACATGGATGGAGTTTATGATGTGGCCCACTTTGAACAGAATTAGGCCTTTCTGAAGTTCTGGGGCCCTGAAGCACAACAACGTGAAACGCTTTATTAGCACTGAAGCTTATGATTTACTGCAAAACCTACAATGTTTTACTGTTAAAAATCACACAGAAAGTCATCTGTTGGACACATTAGCTTTGTTTTAATTTTTTGTTTGCTACTCATATGATTTAGAAAGGAATTATTTGTGTGAAAAAGCTAATAGTGAAGCAAAATTGAACATGAATATAAACCAGTGATGAGAGATATGAGAACAAGGAACAGTCAGTTTAAACAGGAGGACACCACAGTGGCACAAGGGTTAGTCTTCTGGCCTAAATGCTCCCAGGACCCCTCTCTTTGACTTCTGACCTGGCACATTTGCCCCCATTTCTACATGAATTTTCTCCCACCTCCCAAAGACATGTGTGTTAACTATGACTTCTGAATTGCCCTGAAGTGCGATTGTACGTGTGTGTGTGTGTGTGTGTGTGCCACAGACTGCCACTCTGGCCACAGTTGGTTCTTGCCTTTGACCCAGCGCTGCCTGAAGTTCAGCTCCCCCACAGCCTAGCATAACAATAAGCAGTTTTAAAAAATAGAATGAGCTACAAAAATAGATAACAGGGTTATAAATAGAGGCCCGAGATGCTCGTTCAAATTCCTACTAACATTTGAATTGACAGACAATGTGCTGTGGCCTAAACAGTATGGCGTTGCTGGATCGTTTCCCAACTCTGGCTCACTATGTAACCCTGAGTAAGACATTTAAACCTGGCAGTGCTCCACATGTAGGCCCTGCTCTTGTAGTCTCACTCGTTTTCCACCAGACACATCCCGCCCAATCTAACAGATCTTCAGAGGAAGAATGAGCTACACTGCCTGAATCCAAGTGTGCATACATAGCTTGTAGAGAAAGACTCACCCAAGAAGACAGAAAGCTGAAATTGACTTTTTCATAAATTGGCAGAGGTGGGTAGAGTAGCCAAAAATTGTACTCAAGTAAGAGTAGCGTTACTTCAAAATAATATGACTCAAGTAGAAGTAAAAAGTAGTCATCCAAAAAATTACTCAAGTAAGAGTAAAAATGTACTTGGTGAAAAGACTACAAGTACTGAGTAACTGTTTGATCATAATAAATGATTCATTTTTTTAGAAATGTTGTAATAAGACAGACAAAAATATAAAATAATGTGCATATACTGCTATTTCCAAATAATAAAATAAAAAATGAGTAAAAATAAATCACTTCTTTACAAAATAAAGATGCAACAATAACACAAAGTTCCAAATCTCAGTTTTTCACAACAAAGCTTTTGAAGCCAAAACCTACAGTAGGTAACGTGTGTGTTTGAACAGTGCAAAGTACTTACAGTGACGAGATCTACGGACTGTACACTGACAGTACAATACTGCATATTCACTTACCCTCCAAATAGCACACCTGATAGAGCAAGGCAGCATGTGCACCGCCAACAAGTCTCACTTTACCTTGACTGGCCAGTCGCGGATAGTTGACACAGTTAACACAGTCACTGTATAATAGATGTAGGATGCTCTTTTTAAAAGAAATTAAAAATTGAGACTGCAATTAACATGAACAAGTGTCCTTATAACTGTTCTTATTTTTAAGTTCTGTAAGACATACACTGTCAGACAGAGAAGTTACTAGATAGACAAACTGGGAAGGCACTGTATAATAGAAGATATAAAACTGTCAGGAGACAAAAAACAGCTAGAGGGATGGATGGATGGATGGATGGATGGATGGATGGATGGATGGATGGATGGATGGATGGATGGAACAGTCATTATATAAACTAAAGACATAGATAGATAGATAGATAGATAGATAGATAGATAGATAGATAGATAGATAGATAGATAGATAGATAGATAGATAGATAGATAGATAGATAGATAGATAGATAGAAAGGCACTATATAAACTAAAGAGATAGATAGATAGATAGAAAAGGCATTATATAAACTAAAGACATAGATAGATAGATAGATAGATAGATAGATAGATAGATAGATAGATAGATAGATAGATAGATAGATAGATAGATAGATAGATAGATAGATAGATAGATAGATAGATAGATAGATAGATAGATAGATAGAAAGGCACTATATAAACTAAAGAGATAGATAGATAGATAGAAAAGGCATTATATAAACTAAAGACATAGATAGATAGATAGATAGATAGATAGATAGATAGATAGATAGATAGATAGATAGATAGATAGATAGATAGATAGATAGATAGATAGATAGATAGATAGATACTATATGGCAGGTGCTGCAGAAAGGCAAACAGGCAGTGAGAGTACATTCACATGTGAAAGGCACTAGATAAACAGATAAATAGGGAAGGCACTTATATAATAGGCAGACAGAGAAGGCACTAGACAGATGCATAACAGTATTAGCTATATAGTAGTTTCGTTTTATATATAATGTATATGTATTTTTCAACTCGGAGAATTATGTCAAAAAGAAATACATTAAATCATATATTAATAGACATGCAGCACACAGGCAAGCGGACAGTGAGAGTGGAGACAGATGTGAAAGACGCTAGATAGATTGTATACAATAGGCAAAAATAGCGACCACTTGATAACAGTGTTAGCTCTAATCAATGAAATGATCCATCCCCTTTGAGGTTTGCTCATTTTATTGTTATGCAACATTGAATCCCAGCAGATTTCATTTGACTTTTATGCCACAGATCAGCAGAAAAAAAAAACACATTCTTAATTGTCAGAACTGAAAACTGATCTCTGCAGAATGTTCTAAATGAAATCTCTCTATTATATAAAAAACAATCTGAGATGAGATGAGACTTTTTTTTTGAGACTCACTTCCTACGCTCTCAGCTCTTATACATTTTTACGTTTTCCTCACTTTAAGTTCCTAGTACAAGAAGACGTATTATGTCCAAATCTTATTGAAGAATTTCACCCTGAAGGGTTATCAACAGAAGATATGAGTACACGGGCAATCCTAGCACCAAGAAACAAATTAACGCGAAAATTGTCGATTGGTTACACGGCAAATTGGTTAAATGCGTATCAATAGACTCTGCTGAAACAGTTGGTGGTGGTGATGATGAGGAAGATGAAAATGTCAACTTAACAATATCATGAAGAATATCTACAACCGTTAACACCGTAGGGTCTTCCACCACCTGAATTACTGTAGAAAGAAGGATGTATCCAAGAAAGGTAATGTAGTACATCTCTCCCGGATAACATTACACAACAAAGGAGATCTTGATATGCCTTTCATATTGACATGTTAAACCATTTCCCGTTAGAATAGATTTTGCAAAGACAATTAGCAAATCACAGAGACAAACATTCGATAAAGTCGGTTTATTTATTAGAGAGAAAGAAATGAAATTCAATCATGGACAGTTATACGTTACGTTGTCACGATGTAAGTCCAAACACGGAATCAAAATTCAATGTGAATATTGACCAAAAGTTCATTCAAAAAACTGCTTTTACTAAAGTTTTACGGTAGAAGTGTAAGTTTAAAAAATATTTGCATGCTAATTTCAAGCCAAACAGAACAAAATTGTATAATGCAACGAGAAACACGAACGCAACATGAAACATAATTTTATTATGTTTTACTCTTTTTTACTGTGGTTAATTACTTGCTCTAATGTAAAACAGTTAGTTCTATTATGCATAAGTAACAATTCCCATGAAAATAACAATCTATTTAAATTGTTCATTCGCATCCCCATACGCTGAAGAGTGGCTTGCGCATAGTGCCGGCCTGGGTATTGGCGAGCGAAGCGAGCGGGGGGCAGAGCCCCCTAATTATCAATACAAAACACAAAATAATTGCTCACATACATATTCACCACCTTTAACATGACACCCCTAAATCATCTCCGGTACAATTGATAATCTCTATGTACTACTAGTACTATAAACACATGAGAAAGCAAGTATTGTATTTCACTAAGCATTAAAGATGTAAGAGTTAGGATTCAAAAGGCTCATGTCTACATATTTTTAGATAGATAGATAGATAGATAGATAGATAGATAGATAGATAGATAGATAGATAGATAGATAGATAGATAGATAGATAGATAGATAGATACTTTATTAATCCCAAGGGGAAATTCACATTCTCCAGCAGCAAAAAATATTAAATTAAAGAGTAATAAAAAATGAAAGTAAAAAACAGACAATAACTTGAATAATGTTCAACGTTTACCCCTATAGATGAAAAGAGCCGGACAAACATAAAAAAAACAAAGATACAAACTCACATGGTCAGATAATACAATCAAAAAATCAGTAAAGAAATCCAGCTCAATAAAGAGAAATGTGTCCATGTGCCTGCCTGCCTGTCAGTCAGTCTGTGTGTTTGTCCAGTTGCTGTCTCTCCGACATTCTAAAACACGGGTGTCGAACTCTGGTCCTCGAGGGCCGCAGTGGCTGCATGTTTTCATTCTAACCATCTTCTTCATTAGTGAGCCATTTTTACTGCTAATGAACTTCTTTTGCTTTAGTTTTAATTAACTTGACTCAGGCTCCTTAATTGTCTCTTTTTCCTTAATTAGTAGCCAAACAATAATGAGACATCAAACAAGCCACCATATGACCAGCTCACCTGTGCCTATCACACAATATCTGAAAATAAATAAAGGTGAAGGTCTCAGTAAGGTTGATCTCTCAGGTCACCAAAATATTGAAAATGTTCTTAGAAAAAAACAGAAAAATCAACAGATTTGGAAATGTCTGCTGTGGCAGAATGAGAGCAGCAACAAGCCATTGAATTAAACAATGGGCTTAATTAACAGCAAGAATCAGCTTCTCATTAAGAAACTGTTTAGAGTGAAATTGGTTGGAGTTTGAAATCCCAGTTTAGCTGGTTATCTTTTGACTCGTTTCACGTCTCATTTCTGTTTGGCTGCCATTTAATGAAGAAAGGAATCAATTCAGAGCACTGACTCCTTAAAAGCAGGTCTACTGAAATGAAGGGAAAAGGAGTTAATTAGCAGTGAAAACTACTCACTGATTAGGAAAAGGGTTAGAATGAAAACCTGTAGCCACTGCGGCCCCCCAGGCCCAGAGTTCGACACCCCTGTTTTAAAAGATGGTGCACCACAAACATTTGAGAGTAATAAAATGCATTGCATTTGGCATTCCAACAGATGGTGCACTACAAACATTTGGGAGTAATAAAATGCATTGCATTTGGCATTCCAACAGATGGCGCATCACAAACATTTGGAGTAATAAAATGCATTGCCTTTGGCATTCCAACAGATGGCACATCACAAACATTTGGAGTAATAAAATGCACTGCCTTTGGCATTCCAACAGATGGCGCATCACAAACATTTGGAGTAATAAAATGCATTGTATTTGGCATTTCAACAGATGGAGCATCACAAACATTTGGAGTAATAAAATGCATTGCATTTGGCATTCCAACAGATGGTGCATCACAAACATTTGGGAGTAATAAAATGCATTGCATTTGGCATTCCAACAGATGGCACATCACAAACATTTGGAGTAATAAAATGCATTGCCTTTGGCATTCCAACAGATGGCACATCACAAACATTTGGAGTAATAAAATGCACTGCCTTTGGCATTCCAACAGATGGCACATCACAAACATTTGCAGTAATAAAATGCATTGTATTTGGCATTTCAACAGATGGAGCATCACAAACATTTGGAGTAATAAAATGCATTGCATTTGGCATTCCAACAGAAGGCACATTACAAACATAAATACTGCTTTTATGAATCCCATACCAAATAGCCTATAACAGAGATGTATGCATTAAAGAGTGCACTGCAACACTGAGGTCTAGGTTGGATAATTAGATTTCAGATTATCTTTGAATGGTAGCACAGCTAGTGAATAAATAAATATATATTATGCTGACATTGCAAAATAAACTTGAGTATACACCAATCAGGTGCGGTGAACAACATGGATTATCTCGCTCCAAAGGCACTTAATATATGAGGCAGCGAGTGAAAGTAAATTCTTGAAGGAAAAAACAATGTACTTGATTTATTTATTTGTCCAGTAGCCACTCCATCATGCAATTCAGAAGAGGTCATCCACCTGAAGCGAAGCATGTTTGGGCCCAACCAGTACTGGGATGGGAGAGCATCTAAGAAACGTTTGGGTTGCTGCTGGGAGATATGTTGGTGAGGTCAGCAGGGGGCGCTTACCCTGTGTTCTGAATGTGGATCCCTAGTGCAGTGACAGGGACACCGTGCTGTTAAAAATGGCACCGAGACATAAAATTGAGGTCCTGACTCTCTGCGGTCATTAAAGATGCCTGGGCATCACTCATAAAGAATACAGTGTATGCCAATGTCCTGGCTAAACTGCCCACCACGGCCTAGTCATTCTGGCCCCTAATCATCCCCAGTATCTAATTGGCTAACTACCTCTCACCACTTAACAGCTAATGTGTGGTGAGCTTACTGGTGCAAAATGGCTGCCGTCACCCCATCCAGGTGGATGCTACCCATTTGTGTTGGTTGAAGTGGCTCCCCACTCGCTATGTAAAGTGCTCCGAGTAGCTAGAAAAGCACAATGTAAATGTAAAGAATCGTCATGTATTATTGTTCATTGAGCAGAATCACAGGTTTCAACGGTGCCAATGCAGTTACAAACCCCAATTAGCCTGAACAGATGACTAATTAAGGATAAGCTCAGGGAGTTTACCATTAGGACACTGAAGGAATGGCTGCTGGAAATGGGGCTTTGCAGTCAAATGTGAAGAATAAATTTTAAAAATCAGTCATTTCAAGTAGTAATAGCCATTAGCAACATTAGGAATGCCTTGGCTATAATTTGAAATCAATTTAATCGTATCTTGATCAAAAAAAAAAAAAAGTTGATTTCTATCAAAACTACAAACATTTCTGGGCGATTCCAAACTTTTGAATATTAGTGTATACAGAACAAAAATCAAAAAGTAAAGGCAATTTGAAAATGACACGGTGACTGGAACGGATCGAAGCTGATGCAATGCAACACGCTGGCAATGGCTTATGGGTAGTTGGAACACACACAGCACAGCGCCCTGCCATTCAGTCCAGTGGAAGCCAAGGTCAAATGAACGCGGCCGATCCGCTGCAGGATTGCTCCATTCTAGAACGATGTGTAATTGTGAGATTTCTTTGGGAAAGAGGGAGTGAAACCTGTGGAAATCCAGCAAAAGATGTTGGCTTGTGCGGATCAGTCAGCTGTTGGGGTACCCAAACTTTATGGTACCCCAAGTTATCGGATCCATAGCCGATATCCGAATGTGCGGCAACAGCGGACAACGTAATCCATGGGTTATTCTCGGATGCTGATGTGGGCTTTGTGTGCAACGATGCTGAACATCGACCAGATTGAGCTTTGTCTTCCCGTTTTAAAACCTCTCTGTCCCTTCGTTGTCACTTCCATACTGAGCCAACATCCTTCGGTGAATTTCAGCAGGTTTTACTCCCTCTGCCCAATGAAATCTCGTCCATGTTCATTTGATAAGACTAACAGCAGAGCTCTGTGCTGTGCGTGTTCAAACTCCCCATCAGCCATCGGGAACGTCTTGTATGGCGTCAGCTCTGATCCGTTCCGGTTACTGCGTAATTTTCAAACTGCCTTTACTTTTTGATTTAATAATAATAATAATAATTCATTACATTTATATAGCGCTTTTCTCAGTACTCAAAGCGCTATCCACACAGGGAGGAACCGGGAAGCGAACCCACAATCTTCTACAGTCACCTTACTGCAAAGCAGCAGCACTACCAGTGTAATATTTGTTATGCGCCATCTGTTGGAATGACAAATGTAATGCATATGTCTCTGTTATATGCCATTTGCTATGGGACCTGTAAAAGCTGTGCTAATATTTATAATAATAATAATTCATTACATTTATATAGCGCTTTTCTCAGTACTCAAAGCGCTATCCACACAGGGAGGAACCGGGAAGTGAACCCATAATCTTCTACAGTCTCCTTACTGCAAAGCAGCGGCACTACCACTGCACCACCTCTCACAGTGATTTATCTGTGATTTATCCTTGTGTATTGTCACAGGTGGCTGGGAGGGTGACCACCCAGCCGGGACGCCCCGGAGGACCACTCACGCCTCCTCCAGACCACGTGGGGGTGACCGGCCCTGGTGGCTATGGGGACCACGGGTATACCCTGTAGGGGCCTGTGGTCACCGCCAATGCCTTGGGAGCCCTGGACTTCAGCACTCACGCCACACATGGAAGTGCCGGGGAGAGAGGATCGGGGGACACCTGGAGTACATCCAGGTGATTATAAAAGGGGCCGCCTCCCTCCATTCGGGGGCTGGAGTTGGAAGAGAAGGACGGACAAGATCTTGGAGGAGGCAAGGAGGCGGCCTGAAGGAAGAAGAGGCATTGTTTAAGGGCCGGGACTTTGGGGTTAGAGTGTGCACTGTAAATATGGAGACTTATAATAAACGTCTGCGGAGGGTTGGCACCCTGCCCGGGATTGGTTCCTGCCTTGTGCCCTGTGTTGGCTGGGATTGGCTCCAGCAGACCCCCGTGACCCTGTGTTCGGATTCAGCGGGTTGGAAGATGGATGGATGGATGGATGGATAATAAACGTGTGTTGGGTGATTTAAACGTGTCCGGGTCATCTTCCACAGTATACACTCGCTTTAAAAGGTTTGGAATCACCCAGAAATTTTTATGTTTTTGATACAAATTAACTGTTTTATCAAGCGTCTTGAAGAGTAGAAAAGGCACTATGGAAATATAATGTATTATTAAGATGCCATATACTGTATATACGCAGTGGGTAGCGCTGCTGCCTCGCAGTTAGGAGGCCCGGGTTCGCTCCTCCCTGAGTGGTGTTGGCATGTTCTCCCCGTGTCTGCGTGGGTTTCCTCCCACAGTCCAAAGACATGCAGGTTAGGTGGATTGGCGATTCTAAATTGGCCCTAATGTGTGCTTGGTGTGTGTGTGTGTGTGTGCCCTGTGGTAGGCTGGCACCCTGCCCGGGGTTTGTTTCCTGCCTTGCGCCCTGTGTTGGCTGGGATTGGCTCCAGCAGACCCCTGTAACCCTGTGTTTGGATTCAGCAGGTTGGAAAATGGATGGATGGATACTGTATATATAAAAAACACAAATACACACACACACACACACAATATTTAAATTCTTCCAACTGTTAAGCAACCCAACAATTTGTGCATAGAAACTGTCCAGGAGTCCAGGTGTGAGTGCCAGGGGTCCTGTACCATTTGGCAGAAGGAAGGAGAGAGAAAAGTGACCGTGCAGGATGACCGAGGTCTTTAACTGTCTTGTTTTTCTGTCTAAAGCACGGAGTCCTGAAAAGGCGGCAGCTGGGTGCCAACGTTGCCCGCTGTCTTATGCCCAATGATGTCGGGATCAACAACATCCAAAGAACCCTAATCTGATCTGCTATCAGTTGGTATGCACAACGGATGGAAGCAGGGCCAGCATCATAGGCCCCCTGGGCAAAATATTGTGCTGGGACCCCCGTTAATAAAAGCAAAACAGAAACACGCATAGGCATCAGAAACCCCTGAGTCCCTAAGGATCCGTTAAGACAGCCCGGGATGGATGGATGGATAAAAGACAGCAAAAGGAAGGAACACATCTGGAAACTACTGGCTTGACGTTCTCCACCTTGGGTCCAAAGCTGGAAAGGTCCAGATGGAATCCCACAGGTGACGCAGTGGCTGCGGATTTTCTGTTGATTGGCTGCAAACTGCCGTCTTCTCTAATCGTCTTTCCCGACTCGACCAGGAAGCCCTTAAAGTTTACTTTGTCTGCCCTTTAATCGATCGCACACCTTTCACACTCTCCCTCCAGTAAAACTCGAGACTTTTATGCACACTTTTCCTTGCCAACTGTTGCTCCGAGGACGCCACAACCGACGCGACGCGTCTCGGTAAAGGGGCGGGTCTTCCCGTTGGCGGGCACCTGGCAGGCGCGGGACTCACCTGCGTGGGGCATCGTGATGGTCTCGTTGGCCACGCCGGAGCCCACGTTGAAGATGACCACGGCAGAGGCGTTGTGCGCGGCGGCGTGTCGGATCTTGTCCCTGTAAGTGCAGTTTCCTTTGGGGATGAGCGCGATCCAGCTCCTGGCACTGGCCGGGACGCTAAATTTAGTGTTGGGGTCGCAAGCCAACCTGTCGTGGGGAGACGCGGGCATGGCCACAACCCCCCGGGCGTCCTGCTTGAGAGAGTGCTCCCCGTAGCGGCCACACTCCGTCCTTTCGCTCCTCACTTCGGATGTGTTGGGGTCCATGTAGGTGATATTTACAAAGGCCGTGTACCATTCTTCCTTCTCGGCAACCGTGAAGTCCAAGCAGAGGAACTGCACGAAACAAAAGGAAAGCAGCCATGTTGAGAGCGCCAGGCTGCGGCAGGCTTGGTTCAGCGACATGGCCATGTCGGTTCGAGCGCAGCTCCGAGATTCGTTTCCGTTATGTAGCCGCCGTCTCCCGCTTGCCTGCCTGCCTGCCCGCCCGCCTCCTTCGGCCGCGGCTCTGGTCTTCTTGCAGACGGCTGTCTGCAAGCAACTGTCTGCAGATCCTTGGCTTCGGCGCCGCTGCTGGGTCTCTTGCGATTAAAAGGTACGTATCAGTCTGGCCGCCACCGCTACTGCTGCGACGGCAGGAGGAGCCTTGTGATGTCGATGTCGCTGGCTGTCAGTGTCTCCCAGACTGACTTGTCGACTGACTCCCTTGTTTTCTCTCTGCCCGCGTCTCCACGCTGGATAGACTTGTGATGTGAGCGCCGCCGCAGCGACATCTGCTGGCGAGTCAGCGAACTGAACGCGGGGGGCTCGTCGCCCGTCATTGCTGCTCTAAAAGGGGGGCAGCCTGCTTCCAAAAATCCAACGCCAGTCTCGAGTTCGTGACATACGACAGACAAGCTACGTGCCAGAAAAGTGCACGGCTTAAAAAAAAAAAAAAACGAAAACAGAAAACTGAACGGAGCGTCGAAAATGCAATTCACGAATCCAAACTGCTGACATGGGTTAATCTCTTAAAACTCAGAATCGCTCCCACATTCAAAACAAATTAATCTTTGGATTTAATTAATCCAACAGGTTTGTAATTATTATTTTATACCTGAGCCCACCCTTTATAAAAATTAGGGCTCTTGTTCAAAAAAGCGGACGCCACTTGTTTTTAAGATTAGGCACCCTTACGCTATTTTAAGATTAGGGACCCTGGTGTAGCTGGCCTTACCCCTACGAACCTTAAATTCAGGGTTTGTAGTAGGGGTAGGCCAGTCTAAAACAAACAACTAGAAGGAGATGGAGTCCGCTTTTTGAACAAGACCCAAAATTAGTTCTACCTACTAAACATTCTATATTAAATTGACGTACAGTAAACAAAAAAAAATGTTAAAATCAGGCCCAGTCTTAGGTATTATGGGGCCCTAGGCGAAAGGGGGGTCCAGGGGCCCCCTGAAGGGGGTGGAGCCCCCCTGGAAGCTCTGCGAAATGCGTGAAAATTAGACCAAGGAGATGTTTTCTTGTAACGTTACGAGGTCATCACCCTGCGTCCCTTTTTCGCCCGGAGTAGTTAGCTGCTACAATTTAGCCAGTTTGAACTGTTAAACATGCGAGGGGAGGGGCGGGCTGGGGGCCTGGCCGCCGTCGATCCAGGGCCCTAGGCGGTCGCCTACTTCGCCTATGCCTAAGGCCGGGCCTGTTAAAATTGCTTAACCCAGTTATGTCAACAGGTTCACAATTGGGGACTTTACTTTAACTCAGTGGTTCCCAACCTTTTATTGGCCATGCCCCACCATTTACCTTATTCTTATTATTACCTATTCAAAAAGTGAACTCCTACTCACGTGCAGGAAGCCCATAATGTCATTAATTTGGTCTAAACAAGCTTCCAAAGAACATGGTGACAAAAGAGGGAAAGGAGAGTTGAAGTACTGACAAAGAAATCACTATCCATCTATCCATTTTCCAACCCACTGAATCCGAACACAGGGTCACGGGGGTCTGCTGGAGCCAATCCAAGCCAACACAGGGCACAAGGCAGGAACCAATCCTGGGCAGGGTGCCAACCCACCGCAGAAGAAATCACTAAGAAATTGTTAAAAAAAATAATAATATAATATGAAGTAATGGTTTCCTCACACAGTCCAAAGACATGCAGGTTGGGTGCATTGGTGATTCTAAATTGTCCCTAGTGTGTGTGGGTGTATGTGTGCCCTGCGGTGGGCTGGCACCCTGCCCGGGGTTTGTTTCCTACCTTGCGAACCTATGCTGGCTGGGATTGGCTCCAGCAGACCCCCGTGACCCTGTGTTAGGATATAGCAGATTGGATAATGGATGGATGGACAATAAGACAGCGGTCCTCAAACTGTGGGGCGAAGTAACAAACAAGGGGGCGCGAATGTTGCCATATGTGGCGTAATTTCACTATTCGTAGGAAAATTTTAAACTTGTAGCGGTGTATCGGCAGCAGAAAATATAGGAATAAATTTTATTAGGGTTTCAAAAAATGTTAGGTGGGGGCGTGATTAAAACTGTTATGAAAACTTGGGTCGCAAATACTTAAAGGTTGAGGAACGCTGCAATAAGAGATGCGATATTCATAACTATAAAGTAACTTTAATGACAGCTTTTTCTGTAATATTTTGATCATTTTATATTTTTGTTATATTGCAAATCATTGTTACAATTCATATTATTTTAATGGTAAAAAATGATTTCTAAATAGAAAAACTCAAGCTGGTTGTAAAAATCATAAATTAAAGGGTTCCTCACCATCCCTTCTATGTTTATATTTTTTGTAAAAAATAAAAATTATTTGTTTATTTTTTTCTATTATTTTTAACAGTGAATTTCTGTTTTTTTCATTTTATAAATTGGTTAACGTACCTAAATTCTCGAATTGCTCCCAGTGGGGCGTGCACCACACATTGCGAATCACCGCTTTAACTAAATGATTAACAATTTACAATACAATACAATTTATTTTTGTAGAGTCCAAAATCGCACAATGAGCTTTAACAGACCCTGCCTCTTGACAGCCCCCCAGCTTTGACTCTCTAAGAAGACAGGGAAAAAATGGAAGAAACCTCAGGAAAGGCAGTTCAAAGAGAGACCCCTTTCCAGGTTAGGTTGGGCGTGCAGTGGGTGTCAAAAAGAAAAAGGGGGTCAATACAATACAACAATTAAACCTTGCGTATTTTAACGCTAACCAACCACATTTATTTATATAGCATATTTTCATACAAGGACGGCACGATGGCGCAGTGGGTAGCACTGCTGCCTCACAGTTGGGAGACCTGGGGACCTGTGGTTCGCTTCCCGGGTCCTCCCTGTGTGGAGTTTGCATGTTCTCCCCGTGTCTGCGTGGGTTTCCTCCCACAGTCCAAAGACATGCAGGTTAGGTGGAGTGGCGATTCTAAATTGGCCCTAGTGTGTGCTTGGTGTGTGGGTGTGTTTGTGTGTGTCCTGTGGTGAGTTGGCACCCTGCCCGGGATTGGTTCCTGCCTTGTGCCCAGTGTTGGCTGGGATTGGCTCCAGCAGACCCCCGTGACCCTGTGTTCAGATTCAGCGGGTTGGAAAGTGGATGGATGGATTTTCATACAAATGCTGCAGCTCAAAGAAAGAAAAGTTTATAAAAAAACAAAAATAAGATTAGGCCATACTAAATCACAACGAATAAAGTAAGGTTCGATGGCCAGGAGGATGGACAAAAAAAAAAAAAAAGTCCAGATAGACTGGAAAAAAAAAATCTGCAGGGGTTCCAAGGCCAGGAGACCACCCGGCCCCCACTGGGTATTCTACCTGACATCAGTGATCTCAATCAGTCCTCATGGTTTTCAGGCTACACATGAAAGAATTTGATGATGATGATGATGATGGTCATGTGGACATCTGGCCTTCAGTCCATCAAGACAGGGACGGCATGGTGCCTTGATCAGGTGACGGTGGCGACAGAAAAAATAGAAAAAGAACAACAGAGAAAAGTAAAGATTAGTACGGATTTTAGATAGATAGATGATGGATAGATAGCCAAGGGGAAATTCACAATTTTTGGATTTTGGAGCCATATATGATTTATCAGGGTTACACTAAAATGTAGCTGTGACAAAGCCATGTCAACATAACGGGTTTTTAGCAGTTTTATAAAGTGCTCCACTGTATCAGCCTGGCGAATTTCTAACAGTAAACTCGTATTCCAGATTCAAGGTGCCTAACAGCAGATGGCCGCCCGCCTCACCACTTCTTTTAAGTTTAGCTCTCGGAATTCTAAGCAGACCCTCATTTGAAGACCTGAGGTTACAATTTGGAGTGTAAGGTGACAGACATTCTGAAAGAGATGATTGAAGGCTTTGTAAACCATCAGCATTATTTTAAAGTCAATTCTAAATGACACGGGTAACCAGTGTAGTGACGCTAAGATTGGCGTGATGTGCTCGGATTTTCGTTTCCGAGTTAAGATTCTGGCAGCTGCATTCTGCACTCGTTATAATCGATTGATGTCTTTTTTTGGGTGGTCCTGAGAGGAGTGCATTACAGTAGTCTCGTTGAGTAAAAACAAAAGCGTGGACTCATTTTTCAGCATCTTGCCAAGTTATAAGGGCTCTAACTTTTGCTATATTCTGTGAGAGATGGCCGGCAGTTTATCCCAACCAGTACATCCAGGCCACTAGATGGAGTCCTCCCTGCAACATGGAGGTGCCCTGAATTTCCGAAGGGCATCATTGGAAAATGGAGTTCGGCTTCACAGCCCTGCTGGATACCGTAGGTTCTGCCAGGGAGGTGCAGGGATGGCTATTTTCCCTATAGCCCAGAAGTACTCCCTAGTCATGGGGACAGAAGAACTGAAGTACTTCCGGGCTGAAGACAAATAAGAGTTTCCATCTGACCCGGAAGTGCTATGGAATCACATGGACTGAAGGACAGAAGCACTTCCGGGTCACGGACTATATAAAGGACTGTGGGGAAACCCAGCAAAGAGAGCCGGAGTTGGGAGGAAGTGTGACGGAGCTGCTGGGAGTGGAGGATTGATTTATTGTATTATTATTGAGTATTGTGGAGGTGGAGGTGCTTTGTGCACATTATTGAAATAATTTAAAATATTACTGGGACTTTTACCTGGCGTTTGGACGTGTTGTCTGTGGGTTTTACGGGGCAACAGCGACCCCTAGTGTCACAATTCCTTATGTGAAAAAATGCTTCCCTGGTAATCTGATTAATATGTGATTTAAAATTCAGGTCAGAGTCAATTAGCCCTAAATTCTTTACCTCCGTCTTGACTTTTCAGCCTAATGGATCAAGTCAGCTACCACTGTGTGTCGTCTGCATTGTGCAATGAAACTCTGACATGTGTGTCTCCATGGGACAGCTGACAAAAACACAAAAAAAAACAACAACACATGAATAGCACGCAATATACGGCAGTTCAGCCCCTTGGAAGTGTTAACATTTTATTGTTGTACAACATTCACTGCCATCCTCAGCCAAACTGGGGCCCAAATGCAGAATCTTCTTGGGCCCCCACCATCCTGCCCCTCTCTGAATCGCTTAATTTAATATTTCATATGACAGCTTTAATCCGAGCACAAAATGTATAAATAAACACTTAACTATAACTTTTCAACTTCAAATATGAATACCTATTTTTCAAAGCAATTAAAACTTGAAAGTGAACGTTTAGGGGTTTCCTCGGTCTCTTTGGTGTGTATCACAACAGCACATGTCTACATCCTCTGAAGGCTCCATGAGATCATCACACGATGGCATCTGTGTGAGGTCTGAGAGGACACTGATGAGGGCCAAGCCGCTTATACGTCGCTGTGCCACTAATGACCTCAGGTATGGCGTGATGGGCTGAAATTTTGAAAAACTCATAACTGGAAAGCTTGCTGCAATCCGGAAGCGCAATCCATAGATTTGGACTTCAATGGCATTTAATGGCAGTTACAGTGCATCCTGAAAGTATTCACAGCGCATCACTTTTTCCACATTTTGTTATGTTACAGCCTTATTCCAAAATGGATTAAATTCACTTTTTTCCTCGGAATTCTACACACAACACCCCATAATGACAACGTGAAAAAAATTTACTTGAGGTTTTTGCAAATTTATTAAAAATAAAAAAACTGAGAAATCCCATGTCCATAAGTACTCACAGCCTTTGCTCAATACTTTGTCGATGCCCCTTTGGCAGCAATTCCAGCCTCAAGTCTTTTTGAATATGATGCCACAAGCTTGGCACACCTATCCTTGGCCAGTTTCGCCCATTCCTCTTTGCAGAACCTCTCAAGCTCCATCAGGTTGGATGGGAAGCGTCTGTGCCCAGCCATTTTAAGATCTCTCCAGAGATGTTCAATCAGATTCAAGTCTGGGCTCTGGCTGGGCCACTCAAGGACATTCACAGAGTTGTCCTGAAGCCACTCCTTTGATATCTTGGCTGTGTGCTTAGGGTCGTTGTCCTGCTGAAAGATGAACCATCGCCCCAGTCTGAGGTCACGAGCGCTCTAGAGCAGGTTTTCATCCAGGATGTCTCTGTACATTGCCGCAGTCATCTTTCCCTTTATCCTGACTGGTCTCCCAGTCCTTGCCGCTGAAAAACATCCCCACAGCATGATGTTCCACCACCATGCTTCACTGTAGGGATGGTATTGGCCTGGTGATGAGCGGTGCCTGGTTTCCTCCAAACGTGACGCCTGGCATTCACGCCAAAGAGTTCAATCTTTGTCTCATCAGACCAGAGAATTTTCTTTCTCATGATCTGAGAGTCCTTCAGGTGCCTTTTGGCAAACTCCAGGCGGGCTGCCATGTGCCTTTTACTAAGGAGTGGCTTCCGTCTGGCCACTCTACCATACAGGCCTGATTGTTGGATTGCTGCAGAGATGGTTGTCCTTCTGGAAGGTTCTCCTCTCTCCACAGAGGACCTCTGGAGCTCTGACAGAGTGACCATCGTGTTCTTGGTCACCTCCCTGACTAAGGCCCTTCTCCCCAGATCGCTCAGTTTAGATGGCCAGCCAGCTCTAGGAAGAGTCCTGGTGGTTTCGAACTTCTTCCACTTACGAATGATGGAGGCCACTGTGCTCATTGGGACCTTCAAAGCAGCAGAAATGTTTCTGTAACCTTCCCCAGATTTGTGCCTCAAGACAATCCTGTCTTGGAGGTCTACAGACAATTCCTTTGACTTCATGCTTGGTTTGTGCTCTGACATGAACTGTCAACTGTGGGACCTTATATAGACAGGTGTGTGCCTTTCCAAATCATGTCCAGTCAACTGAATTTACCACAGGTGGACTCCAATGAAGCTGCAGAAACATCTCAAGGATGATCAGGGGAAACAGGATGCACCTGAGCTCAATTTCGAGCTTCATGGCAAAGGCTGTGAATACTTATGTACATGTGCTTTCTCAATTTTTTTATTTTTAATAAATTTGCAAAAATCTCAAGTAAACTTTTTTCATGTTGTCATTATGGGGTGTTTTCTGTAGAATTCTGAGGAAAAAAATGAATTTAATCCATTTTGGAATAAGACTGTGACATAACAAAATGTGGAGAAAGTGATGAAGCACTGGGAATACTTTCCGGATGCACTGTATATCCCTATTGATTTGTTTATTCTATGCATGAAGGCCTAATCTCTCTATTATAAAAAAAAATCTTGGAAGGCTTGGAAGGAGACGATACGTGATTTTCTCTGAGACACTTTAATGTCCTGTGAGACAAAAGGACAGCTGCTGTACAGGCTTTTAAATGATTGACGCTGTATTATCGTAGTGTTTCCCTCTACTTACTCTTTACCTGTTTTTCTTCAAGGGTAAGTGTTCTCGTCAAGTTTGTTATCGGGTTGGTCTACTGTTGCACTTTAAGATGAACACACACATACATAGCTATACACACACACACACAGACCCTAACCACAACAGTCCCCCATGAATGACATACACACACACTGATTAACCTTTAGCACTTTAAACCACACAAGTGCCTTAAGAATAACACGGCCTGTCACTCAGCACTTACTTATTATCGGCATAAACAACATACAATGTTTTAAAGATATCTCAGCACTAAATATTACTTTTGGTCTACAAGAATACATTTAAACAGACAAAGGCTCAGCATACTTGACTATCAGTCATTTACCAGCCCAGAATGCCTTACTTTACATCCTGTTCCCTACTATTGGGTGGAGCTCTCACCCTCAGCCTTAATAAACCTCACAGCACGGAGCGTATAGCAAACCTCCGGCTGCACCAGGTGCTCAAAGAAATCTACCTTATTACTTCAATCATTCTATAGGCCAGCATTTCTTAGCCTTTAAGTATTTGTGACCCGAGTTTTCATAACAGTTTTAATCGCACCCCCCTAATGTTTTTTTGAAACCCTAATAAAATTTTTTCCTATATTGTTTGCTGCCGATACACCGCTACAAGTTTGAAATTTCCCTACGAATAGCAAAATTACGCCACATATGGCAACATTCGTGCCCCCTTTTTTGTTACTTCTAGGCGCGCCCCACAGTTTGAGGACCGCTGCTATAGACATTAAGACAAAGCATAGAAAGTTAAAAGCAGCATGGTATTTATTACAGGAATAATAATAATACCACTGGAACAAAGAATAATAGAAAATAAGAGTGATAGAAAAGTCTGGATATATATATAGTCTTTAGAAAAAGGTTACGAAAAAAAGTTACAGATGACAAGAATGAATGTCACAGGGCGGTGTTTGATTTAGCAATCGATGTTCATGAAAATGCTGTTAACTGACGATTGGATGAAAACTGGTCACACATGTCTTTGTTTTCTTCTCTGACGTCGCTCTTCCGTCGTCGCTGTTTCTCTTCTTCTTCTGATGTTGCTTTCAAATGAGCCATATTTATTATAAAGTTTCATGCCGTGGTTTCACAACACATGATTGTTGCATGCACCTGATTGGCTGGCTGTCAATAAGATGGATGAGTTTTGCTCAGACTCTTTAATGTATCTTTTCCCAGACTGTAAACCAAATTGTTGTCCCAGATGTCCATTCATAAATTAATCAATATCCTGAGGCATGGCTCAGTCTTCCTTTCCCACGCTGTAAAACCATTTTAGCACTATGCTGTGAACAACTGTTATTAAAGTGAGGTGTAAGGGAAGAGGAGATGCCTTTTTATTATAATGCCTCCTACATCTGAATTCATCTTGTTAGGACTGAGCAAAATATAATAATAAAAATATAGAGAATAATTTGTAGATGTTATACACCATAACAGATGAGCAGCGCGACATGCAGATCACGCAGCTCGGCAGCCGCAGCAGAAAGCCAGCAGCTGATCCGACCGCATCTCCTCAGCGTGCATTCATCCCCCCCACAACACGAGTGGCAGAGATGCAAAGTGGCTGGCACATAGCATGTCCCGGTTGAGCAAAGTGGGCAGGGGGCAAAGCCCCCTAGTTACTAATAATAAAAACAGTAATAGACTAGAGTATCAACATGCTGTTACTCTTTGTTACTTGATATAGCCTACAGTATCGCCAACAGCAAAGACCATTTTGATACTCCTACTAATAATAATAATAATAATAATAATAATACTACAGATAATATACTGCTCAATAAACATTAAAGGAACACTTTTTAATCCGAGTATAGCATCAAGTCAATGAAACGTCTGGGCTATTGATCTGGTCAGTTAAGTAGCAGAGGGGCTTGTTCATCAGTGCACTAGAGGGGCAACAATGAGACGACCCCCAAAACAGGAATGAATGGTTTAACAGGTGGAGGGAGGCCATTGACATTTTTCCCTCCTCACCTGTTATGTCACTCGTTTTGCATTTCGCTATAGTCAGTGTCACTACTGGTGGCATGAGGCCATACCTGGACCCTACAGTTCATCCCATCCCACACTTCCTTCATGCTGTTATTCTGCAACTTCTGCTCCAGCTTTCTCCTGTACTGCTCCTTCGCCACCCTGAGCTGGACTCGGAGTTCCTTCTGCACGCGCTTGAGCTCATGCTGATCACCGTCTTTAAAAGCCCTTTTCTTCTGGTTCAAAAGGCCCTTGATGTCACTTGTAATCCATGGCTTTTTGTTAGCATAGCAGCGTACTGTTCTTACTGGAACTACAATGTCATCTATCTATCTACAGAGGTGGCACAGGTAGTCCAACTTCCCGAGGATGGCACATCAATATGTGGCATTGCCAGAAGGTTTGCTGTGTCTCCCAGCACAGTCTCAAGGACATGGAGGAGATTCCAGGAGACAGACAGGCAGTGACTCTAGGAGAGCTGGACAGGGCCCCTAATAGAAGGTCCTTAACCCATCAGCAGGACCCAGGAACAGGATGAGCACTGCCAAAGCCTACAAAATGATCTCCAGCAGGCAGGCAGGCCACTGGTGTGAATGTCTCTAACCAAACAATCGGAAACAGACTTCATGAGGGTGGCCTGAAGGGCCCGACATCCTCTAGTGGGCACCGTGGAGCTCAATTGGCATCTGCCATAGAATACCAGAATTGGCAGGTCCACCACTGGCACCCTGTGTTTTTTTCACAGATGAGAGCAGGTTCACCCTGAGCACATGTGACAGACATGAAAGGGTCTGGAGAAGCCGTGGAGAACATTATGCTGCCTGTGTAGTCCAAGGAGGTTCTGCTCAACCTTTATGATGCACTGGTGAGGCCTCATCTTGAGTACTGTGTGCAGTTTTGGTCTCCAGGCTACAAAAAGGACATAACAGCACAAACAAATGTCCAGAGAAGAGCTACTGGGCTGATTCAGGGCTACAGGGGATGAGTTATGAGGAAAGATTAAAAGAGCTGAGCCTTTACAGTTTAAGCAAAAGTAGATTAAGAGGAGACCTGACTGAAGTGTTTAAAATTATGAAGGGAATTAGTCCAGTGGATTGAGACTGTTGTTCTAAAATGAGTTCACACAGGAACACAGTTGGAAAATTGTGAAGGGGAAATTTTGCACAAACATTAGGAAGTTTTTCTTTACACAAACAATAATAGACACTTGGAATAAGCGACCAAGTAGTGTGGTAGACAGTAAGACGTTGGGGACTTTCAAAAGTCGACTTGATGTTTTTTTGGAAGAAATAAATGGATAGGACTGGCGAGCTTTGTTGGGCTGAATGGCCTGTTCTCGTCTAGAGTGTTCTAATGTACTTCTAATGTTTGGTGGTGTTTCAGTGATGGTCAGTCTGGGGAGGCATATCCATAGAGGGTCACACAGACCTCTACAGGCTAGACAACAGCACCTTGACTGCCATTAGGTTGCGGGATGAAATCTATGTCAAACCCTATGCTGGTGCAGTGGGTCCTGGGTTCCTCCTGGTGCACAACAATAACCAGCCTCATGTGATGAGAGTATGCAGGCAGTTCCTGGAGGATGAAGGAATTGATCCTATTGACTGGCCCCCACGCTCACTCACCTGACCTCAATCCAATAGAACACCTCTGGGTGGGACATTATGTTTTACCACCAGGTTGCACCTCAGCCTGTCCAGGAGCTCAGTGATGCCCTGGTCCAGATCTGGGAGATCCCCCAGGACACCATCTGTCGTCTCATTAGGATGTTGTCAGGCCTGCATACACACACGTGGCAGCCATACAAACTACTGAGTACGATTTGGAGTTGCTGCAGTGAAATTTCGGCACAATGGACTCACCTGCCTGCCTGCCGCCTCAATGTATCCCTTTGAATTTCTGGGTGTCTTTGAATTCAGCTCTCTGTCGGTTGATCATTTTCATTTCCATCCTTTTGTTCCTAACACATCACCATACCAGTCCATATCAGTAGAGATAGCCAGCACTTGGGCCCGGCCAGTACTTGGATGGGAGACCATCTAGGAAAAGCATTCATGTTCTTTATAAATGAGACCCCTGGCCTCTGACTCAGCCCTTCCAGGATATTCACATTGTTGTTTTTAAAGCTATTCCTCAGTAGCTTTGGCTTTACGCTTGCTCTTAACTCATCTTGCTGGAAAACAAATCCTGCACGAGACATAAGTTTCTTGGAGACTTCATCAGGTTTTTCTTCCAGGATTTCCCCACATTTTGCTGCATTTATTTGACCCTCACAAGCCTTTCAGAGCCTGCTGCAGACTGGCATCCCCACATCCTGATGCTGCCACCACTTTGCTTCATGGTGGAGATGGTGCGTTTGTGGTAATGTCCAGTGTAACATGGCGTTCAGTATAATGGCCACAAAGCTCTGGACTGTGTAACTTCTTCAGAGGTCTTTTAAGCGGCCTCCCTCACTCGTCTTCTTTTTGGATGATCAGCGTATCAGTGTAGTTTTCTACTCCTTCAGATCATCCATGACGAGCTTCTCCAATGTAACAGACTTTCACATTGTGGCTTGCGGCCAGGTCCCATGCCCGGCCGGGACGCCCCTGCTGCATATGTTCCGGGGGAGCAACCATAGGCAACTCAATACCTCCCATGGGATGCTTGGTGGCAGCCTCCCTGGCCGACGGTGGTGCCTCAACCTCCTGCAGAGCTCCATGGGAGATGGAGTCCTCCACAGCCCGGTTGGGAGCTGGGGTGGCCACCAGGGGGTGCTGCATGGATTCCACAACCCAGCTGGACAAATCTTCAGCCCCACCCAGAAGTGCAATTGGAACCAGGTGGTCTAGCACTTGGAACACTTCCGGGTGGGCTATAAAAGGGGCCAGCCACCACCACTCAGTTGGCAGAGTTGGGAGGAGAGGATGAAGCTTCAGTGGAGGAGTGGTGGTGCCAGAAGGGCGTGTTTTGGTTGTGTTGAGTGCTTGTTTGGGACTTTGTATTGCCTGTGGGGTGCACGGGGAAGACCAGCAGCTGATCGAGCAAAGAGGAGCCCCCCTCTTCACCACACGAGTGGCAGAGATGAGAAGTGGCTTGGGGTTGGCGAGCAAAGCGAGCAGGGGGTGATTTAAATCAGGCTTATTTTTGAACCTACATATATATGATTGGTATCATTCTTTTCAGAATTGACCGAACATTAATGTGATGTTGTTAGATTTTCAGATTCTTATTCTGTTTTTAAATTATAAACTAAAATATCAAGAATGTTGTGGTCTTTATTTTTGATCAAGTAAACTTTCTTTCACAGGAACAAACTTTAAAAAAAAAAAATTATCTCTTCATAACACCAATGTTTGTATTTAGGCGATTTAGTTAGCTGAAGGTCGAGTTACGATGACCCATTGCATACCACTTTCATTTTCACGTGATGTTTCCTGTTATTTAAATGAGTCATTTTTTTAAAAAAGTTTTGTTATCTATAAGAATGTCAGTTAAAAATGAATGGATCATATATTTAGTCTCTTAATGATAATAATAATAATACATTTTATTTATTTAGCACCCTTCCCATGCTCATCGAGCATAGTGGACCTCAGTTTAACAGGAATGCTCTAATCAGTAAGAGAGTAAATATTTTATTCTCATTTCATTATTTTTACCCCGTTAAATAATAATTAATTTTCCTTTTACATATTTATAGAATTTCAGAATTTTGACTCCAATAAATAATACTTGTTTCTTTTGTACATTTACAGATTTTACTAATATTCTGGCAGCAACTGGAGGCTGGGTGCCAAAGGCCCCCCTAGTAACTCTATAAGTTTATATAGTGTCTTTCATTTCTGTGCATCTATCATTCTGTTTTATATAGTGCCTTTTCATTTCTATCTATCTATCTATCTATCTATCTATCTATCTATCTATCTATCTATCTATCTATCTATCTATCTATCTATCTATCCATTCAGTGGCATAGGGTGGGGTGGTGCTTCAGTTTGCCGCCCTCCAACATATCTGAATATGTTAATCTATTTAAATAGAAAATTAAACTAACGTATAGAGAAAAATTAAGATAAATTTTGCATAGATTTATTCATATATAGAGAAACAGCAATAATTTTTCACATATAATTATTTTTAAGCATCAACTAGACAAGAATATACTGTAGTATAGACGCTGTACTGATAAGCCATGTTCTAATTATTAATTTAATTTAATTACGCTGCGAAAACCAGAACCAGTGTAGTGTACAAGTGATAGGTGGGGATGAGCAAGAACACATTAGGATTGTTAATGAAACAAAATTATAAATTGTAAATTAGTTGTTTATCTTCCCACTGGTGTAATGTTTAGGTTTATTTTTGATATTTCCTCATAAATTTCAACTGCTGTGTCTGATGCCATCACAGGACAGTCTGAAAATTATTTTTGAAGCATTTGTGGATAAAAATAAGAGAATTTTACTTTTTTCATTCATGAGTGATATTTTTCCGAACCCTGCTGCTTATGCATGAATTGTACTGAGCCTATTGGCCAATAATGCTGCCCCCCAAAATGTGCCACCCGGGGCAGACCACCCCCTCCACCCTATTATCTATCTATCTATCTATCTATCTATCTATCTATCTATCTATCTATCTATCTATCTATCTATCTATTATATAGTGCCTTTCACATCTATCTATCTATCTATCTATCTATCTATCTATCTATCTATCTATCTATCTATCTATCTATCTATTATATAGTGCCTTTCACATCTATCTATCTATCTATCTATCTATCTATCTATCTATCTATCTATCTATCTATCTATCTATTATATAGTGCTTTTCACATCTATCTATCTATCTATCTATCTATCTATCTATCTATCTATCTATCTATCTATCTATTATATAGTGCTTTTCACATCTATCTATCTATCTATCTATCTATCTATCTATCTATCTATCTATCTATCTATCTATCTATTATATAGTGCCTTTCACATCTATCTATCTATGTATTATATAGTGCCTTTCACATCTATCTATCTATCTATCTATCTATCTATCTATCTATCTATCTATCTATTATATAGTGCCTTTCACATCTATCTATCTATCTATCTATCTATCTATCTATCTATCTATCTATCTATCTATCTATCTATCTATCTATTATATAGTGCCTTTCACATCTATCTATCTATGTATTATATAGTGCCTTTCACATCTATCTATCTATCTATCTATCTATCTATCTATCTATCTATCTATCTATCTATCTATCTATCTATTATATAGTGCCTTTCACATCTATCTATCTATCTATCTATCTATCTATCTATCTATTATATAGTGCTTTTCACATCTATCTATCTATTATATAGTGCCTTTCACATCTATCTATCTATCTATCTATCTATCTATCTATCTATCTATCTATCTATCTATCTATCTATCTATGTCTTTAGTGTATATAGTGCCTTTCATATCTATCTATCTATCTATCTATCTATCTATCTATCTATCTATCTATCTATCTATGTCTTTAGTTTATATAGTGCCTTTCATATCTATCTATCTATCTATCTATCTATCTATCTATCTATCTATCTATCTATCTATCTATCTATCTATCTATCTATCTATGTCTTTAGTTTATATAGTGCCTTTCATATCTATCTATCTATCTATCTATCTATCTATCTATCTATCTATCTATCTATCTATCTATTATATAGTGCCTTTCACATCTATCTATCTATCTATCTATCTATCTATCTATCTATCTATCTATCTATCTATCTATCTATCTATCTATCTATCTATCTATTATATAGTGCCTTTCACATCTATCTATCTATCTATCTATCTATCTATCTATCTATCTATCTATCTATCTATCTATCTATCTATCTATTATATAGTGCCTTTCATATCTATCTATCTATCTATCTATCTATCTATCTATCTATCTATCTATCTATTATATAGTGCCTTTCATATCTATCTATCTATCTATCTATCTATCTATCTATCTATCTATCTATCTATCTATCTATCTATCTATTATATAGTGCCTTTCACATCTATCTATCTATCTATCTATCTATCTATCTATCTATCTATCTATCTATCTATCTATCTATTATATAGTGCCTTTCATATCTATCTATCTATCTATCTATCTATCTATCTATCTATCTATCTATCTATCTATCTATCTATCTATCTATCTATCTATCTATTATATAGTGCCTTTCATATCTATCTATCTATCTATCTATCTATCTATCTATCTATCTATCTATCTATCTATTATATAGTGCCTTTCACATCTATCTATCTATCTATCTATCTATCTATCTATCTATCTATCTATCTATCTATCTATCTATCTATCTATTATATAGTGCCTTTCACATCTATCTATCTATCTATCTATCTATCTATCTATCTATCTATCTATCTATCTATCTATCTATCTATTATATAGTGCCTTTCATATCTATCTATCTATCTATCTATCTATCTATCTATCTATCTATCTATCTATCTATCTATCTATTATATAGTGCCTTTCATATCTATCTATCTATCTATCTATCTATCTATCTATCTATCTATCTATCTATCTATCTATCTATCTATCTATTATATAGTGCCTTTCACATCTATCTATCTATCTATCTATCTATCTATCTATCTATCTATCTATCTATCTATCTATCTATCTATCTATTATATAGTGCCTTTCACATCTATCTATCTATCTATCTATCTATCTATCTATCTATCTATTATATAGTGCCTTTCATATCTATCTATCTATCTATCTATCTATCTATCTATCTATCTATCTATCTATCTATCTATCTATCTATCTATCTATCTATTATATAGTGCCTTTCATATCTATCTATCTATCTATCTATCTATCTATCTATCTATCTATCTATCTATCTATCTATCTATCTATCTATCTATCTATCTATTATATAGTGCCTTTCACATCTATCTATCTATCTATCTATCTATCTATCTATCTATCTATCTATCTATCTATCTATCTATCTATCTATTATATAGTGCCTTTCATATCTATCTATCTATCTATCTATCTATCTATCTATCTATCTATCTATCTATCTATCTATCTATCTATCTATCTATCTATCTATTATACAGTGCCTTTCATATTATCTATCTATCTATTATATAGTGCCTTTCACATCTATCTATCTATCTATCTATCTATCTATCTATCTATCTATCTATCTATCTATCTATCTATCTATCTATCTATGCCACACTGCCTGCCAGTAATATTAACCCTTTTGGAAAAAAACAACAAAAACCCAGAAAGCAGGCACAGCTCTGTAGTGGAGATCAGTGCATGCGCGGTGCCCGTCTCAGAATGATTACACGATTGTTTGGACTCGACTGACTGGGATCTTTTTAAAAATGCTTGTGTAAAAACTCATGAGCTGACTAACCCTGTTATTTCTTATATCAGCTTCTGTGAAGAGGTTTGCATTCCCAGCAAAACTATTTTGATTTACAAGAATGTAAAGTCGCGTTTCACCAAAGAACTAAGGGATCTACATTAATTAAAAGAAAAAGCCTGTAAAGCTGGTGATAAGGACGCCTACAAACCAGGCAGGAATCGACTGAACAATGTAATCAGATGTGCTAAATGGAAACACAAAAATAATCGGGAGCTTCAGTGTTCAGCAAACAATCACTCCCCTGTATGGAGAAGCCTTCAGTCGGTTACGAATTACACAAAGTTGTCTCCCAGTGTTCGCTCAGTTTCATCCCACCCTAATAAACTTATTGTAACACGTTTTCCAGCGGATTTGAAGAACAAGCTGCTGAGTATCTTCAGTCCCTCTGCTCCTCCACTTCTGAAGTGGTTTTGACAGCAGCCATTTCTTCACAAAGGCCTCTCCCCTCTTCTTTCCTTTCTATTAAGGAATGCGATGTCTGGAAGTTGTCTGCAGCACAGAGCTGTTCTATCACACTCTGTGCCAGGCAGCTCACTCCTCTCTTTACAGATATTTTTAACCCTGTCTTTGGCTCAGGTCAAGATGCACTGATACAGCACATTGCTGCACGCACCACATGAAGAAACAGCTCCTGATCCTGGTTGGCAACCCCTCCCAGGCAGACACGTGTTCCAGTCCCACCCTCCGGAAATGACCCTCTATCTGCTGCAGCCAGGTGTTATGAGGACGTCCCCTTGGCCTGGTCCAGCCACTTGGGTCCCCAACAATGATCACCCTCAGGTAATGGTGCCACATGACCGTAGTGCCATAACTGACGCTCCCTCACAATGCAGGTCATGTGCCCCAATCAGGACTCCATGAGCAACACAAAGTCAAACCAGCAGGACCCAAGGATTCTCTGAAGAGACACACATGAAGGAGTTCAGTCTTCGTCTCAGATCACTGGATAGCGTCCATGTCTGACAACCACATAGCAAGGCAGGGAGCATCAGGACTCTAAAGACTTGGACCTTCGTCCTTTTGCTGAGATGTCAGGAGCGCCTTTCCAGCAACCTCATGACCCTCCATGGTCTCTCAATCCATCTACTGACTTCATAGAAAGAGTCACCAGAGTCGTGAATGTCACTGCCGAGGTCAGTAAACCTCTCGATGAGGTCGACACTCTCTCCGCAGACAAACACACTATGGCCGTGCCCAAGAGGTCATTAAAGGCCTGGCTCTTTGGTTTTTATCAGGACCCTTGCAAGCCCAGACACTCAGACCCCTCACGCAGTCTCTTGAGACCCCCGATCAGAGCCTCCATTGAAGATCACTGCATCGTCAGCAAAGTCAAGATCAGTGAACCTCTCTTCATCAACAGATGCCCCCCAGCCGCTGGACCCCACGACCCTGCCCACCACCCATGCTATGCAAGAACTGAAAAGAGCAGGAGCAGAACACACCGCTGATGGACCCCAGAATAAACTGGGAAAAACACAGAGGATCTGCCTCCTCCACTCTCCACAGCACTCACAGTACCAGTGCACAGGCCAGCCATGATATCCAGCAACTTTAAGGAGACTTCATTGGATCAAAGTATCGTACCAGATGGCTTTAAATCTTCTGTTATTGTTCCTGTTCTCAAAAGTGATGAAATAAAGTGCCTCAATGATTATGGGTCTATTGCTCTTACATCAGTTCTAATGAACGTATCTGAACAGCTTGTGCTGAAGTCTGTCACTGCTACTGATCTTAACCCTCTTCAGTTCACGTATCGAGCAAATAGATCTGTGGACGACGCCATCAACATGGGCCCTCACTTTGTGCTCGAGCATCTGGATTGTACAGGACCTTAGGCCAGAATGCTGTCTGTAGACTTGAGTTCAGCTTTTAGCACCATTGTCTTTGAACTGTTAACTGAACTTCTACAGACTCAACTGAATCCTTCCATCGGTAATTGGATTTACAGTTTTCTGACAAACCAGAAGCAATACGTTTGTGTGGCTTCCCACCTCTCAGAATGTCTCCATATTAGCACAGGTGCCCCTCAAGGCTGGGGACTTTCCCCCTTACTTTATTCCCTATACACATTAGAACACTCGAGACGAGAACATGCCATTCAACCCAACAAAGTTCGCCAGTCCTATCCACTTATTTCTTCCAAGAAAACATCAAGTCGAGTTTTGAAAGACCCTAACGTCTTACTGTCTACCACACTACTTGGTCGCTTATTCCAAGTGTCTATTGTTCTTTGTGTAAAGAAAAACTTCCTAATGTTTGTGTGAAATTTACCCTTCACAAGTTTCCAACTGTGTCCTCATGTTCTTGATGAACTCATTTTAAAGTCACCGTCTCGATCCACTGGACTAATGCCCTTCATAATTTTAAACACTTCACTCAGGTCTCCTCTTCATCTCCTTTTGTTTAAACTGTAAAGGCTCAGCTCTTTTAATCGTTCCTCATAACTCATCCCCTGTAGCCCTCAACCAGCCTAGTTGCTCTTCTCTGCACCTTCTCTAGTGCTGCTATGTCCTTTTTGTAGCCTGGAGACCCAAACTGCACCCAGGACTCCAGATGAGGCCTCACCAGTGTGTTATAAAGCTTGAGCAGAACCTCCTGTGACTTGTACTCCACACATCAAGGCGCTATATAACCTGACATTCTGTTAGCCTTCTTAACGGCTTCTGAACACTGGCTGGCAGCCGATTGCGTTGAGTCCACTGTGACTCCTAAATCCTTCTCATAAGGTGGACTCTCGATTTTCTGACCGCCCATTGTGTATTCCAACTTCACATTTTTACTTCCTATGTGTAATTCTTTACATTTACTGACATTAAATTTCATCTGCCACAAATCTGCCCAAGCCTGTCTGCTGTAGTCTAGTCTTTCTGTGATGATATAACAGATTCCAAATTATCTGCTAATCCACCTATCTTGGTATATTAAAAATAGTACCGCCCCCCCCCCCAGCACTGCCCCCTGCTGGTCACCACTCTTAACATCACCCAATACTGATGAGGTTCCTCACCCCATCACCCTCTGCTTCCTGTGTCTGAGCCAATTCTGCACCCATCTAAAAACATCACCCTGAACTGCCACTTCTTTTAATTTGATGCCCACCCTCTCATGTGGCACCTCATCAAATGCTTTCTGAAAGTCCAGATAGATAACATCATCTTCTCCACTCTGGTCGTATCCTTTTGTTGCCTCCTCATAGAATTCCAGCCTGTTAGTAAAACACGACCTCCCTCTTCTGACCCCATGCTGACTGCCCTGTCCTTGCCAGGTGTTGCTCAATCTTACCCTTAATAATTCCTTCCATTAATTTTCCTGTGATGCACGTTGAGCTTACTGGCCTCTCGTTGCTCTGATCTGCCCTGTCACCCTTTTTATATAACGGGATGATATTTACCATTTTCCAGCCCTTCGGAATTTCTCCAGTGCACAGTGACTTCCTAAAAATATGTGTCAGGGGTTTATATTTGTACTCACTAGCCACCCTAAGAACTCGAGGATAAATATTGTCTGACTGGAGGTGCACTGATCCATCAGTAAAACTCATTAAGTTTGCTGAGGACACCACCATTATTGGTCTAATTACTGATGATCATTAATGGTAAGGAAAACAGCTTACAGAAAAGAGGCGTCTTGTGTCTTGGTGTGCTATCAATAACCTGGGGCCTCGTGTATAAACGGTGCGTACGCACAGAAATGTTGCGTACGAACCTTTCCACGCTCAAATCGCGATGTATAAAACCTAAACTTGGCGTAAAGCCACGCACATTTCCATGGTAACTCATACCTTGGCGTATGCAATTTCTCCGCTCGGTTTTGCAGACTGGCGGCACCCAGCGTCAAAGTAGTGCTACTGTTCCTGTGTGGTTACTCTTTCTTAGATCCACATCCACGGCGGCGGATTTATCAAATACACTGAAATTAACCGCATATCATTCATAAATTTAATGCATCTGATTGTAATTAACCTGTAACAATATAATGGTCCACAGAATGGTCAAACTACTGTTCCTGTGTGCTCATCCTTTCTTTCTTAGCTCCACATTCCTGACGCGGCTTTATAAATACACTGAAATTAACTGCATATTGTTTATTAGTGTAATGCATCTGATTGTAATTAACCTGTAGCAATATAATGGGCCAGGGAATAGCCATAGTATTCCAAATACCATAACTGCTTTAGCGTTGTTACGCTCACTGCATCTTGTTCTTCTTTTTGCTGTTCCCGTTAAGGGTTGCCACTGCGGATCATCTTTTTCCATATTACTCTCACTGCACCACTCGGAGTATTTATATCACTGTATCTGAGTGTGAATCACAGCAGCAGCTGATCAGAAAGAGAATTATCGGTATACAGTTTCAAGTACACACTACCTCAACCACGGCAAAAAGCGTCAAAGCCTTTCTTGTACGGACCTCGCGTTTCAGAAACAGTTTCATCCCAAGAACTATAAACGCATTCAATCAGTCCATCAAGTGCTCCTTGTAGAACTGTTTGTACTTATAAGTACAATCACCTCACTGTAAACTTTCACTACAGTTCTAATATTGCACAACCTGCGCTATTTTATAAAGCGCGTATGATGACAATATCATTTTTAAGATGAAATGCAGCAAAATATGTTGCTTATAGTATACAGATAAAACGTTAACTTCATTTAAATAATCTGTATTGTTAATAATTAAACATGTGAGGACACGGTGCCGCAGCGCTAGCTAGTTCAGGGATAGCTCCTGCCTTGCGCTGTATTATTGCTGGTGCTGACGCGACACTGGAAAGATAGACGGATAGAATAATTAAACATGTACTATGAAGATATTTCAATGTTCCTTAAAAGTTTTGAAGAATCGGCGTTCTAAGCTTTCAGATGGCTTAACGTCTATTACAGAGCTGATTGTGTGGCGAATGGAGAAAGAAAAGTATGGACAGGAATTGGAGGTCAGTACGTTTGAAAGAGACAGTACTTCTGTAATAAATTATTTCATCGAAGGTCGCACATGGTGCAGCAAGCTTCTTGCGTGAGATATGAACAATCACTGCGCCACCGTGTTCCCATGTTTAATAACATGCTTTCATTCCTATCATCATGAAAATGATATCACGTATACATCTCAGTATTTTAATTATTTAGAGAGCTGTAATATCATGAATGTAATGGATTATGTGCCTGTCGGAGAAAGAGAAAGAACGGAAGCATGTAGTGATTCACACACATAGAGCACATAGAAGATCAAACACAGAACAAAGCATTTAACGTGCTACTTGAGAAACTAGTGAAATAAACGATTTTAAGATGAAGTTTATGATGTTCTACTTTAATGGCAAAATAAACTACGTGATTAAAGTGGAAATTTCGAGATTAAAGTTGACATTTCGTGCTTTTTTTCCCCACTGTGTGCCTATGTTTTTTGTCTGTACCCTAATAAGCTTTCATATGACACTCAGACGGTGGGCTACGACTTGCCTTTTCACGGCGACTTTGATATGTGATTTCTTTTTTATTTCGGGCACTGTGCGACTTTGTGAATTTGATCTTTCGAGTTTTTCCGACACTCTGTCACTCAATCAACTTTCTTTTGTTGATTATACCACTGTTTAAACCAACAAATAGTACGTTTTTCCTTTGCCTCCACTTGGTATTCGCTGAAATTCTTATATTTTCCCCTGTGCTTTTCTCATTGTCTTTTCACAGAAGGCTATTTATATTGATTTGCATATTCAAAGAGGCGTAATTCTGGGAGGAGTTGGGGCGGGACAGAAGGCGCGTGCACATGCGTTACTTTTCACGCTGATCGGGATTTATGTAGTGGAAGAACGTGAAAGTTTGCGTGCGCACAGATTCCTGCATCTGGATTTTTCTGTGCGTACGCACAATCCCGCTTTTGTGCTTACGCCATGTTATAGTGTGAGTTCTACGCACGGCGTTATACATGAGGCCCCTGGTCCTCAGTATCACCAAGATAGTAGAGATGGTTATTGACTTTTGCAAACAGCAGTTACGAACCTCTCCCCCTAGAAATGCATAATTCTGCAGTTAATATGGCGGAATCCTCTGACTTTTGGGGTACACACTCAGCTGGGACATTAGCACCACTTCCAACACTGAGAAGGGTGCTATACTGTCTGCTCAGATTCAGACAAACTGACAGGGCAACACTTCAGATGGACAGTACAGATGGACGATGAGCCAAAACGTGCTGGGACAGCAAACCAAGTGGAAAATTCTTCATGGAAATGGAGTGCAGAAATGATCAGCACCCTCAACTGAACATTTGCTAGGACCCCCCTTTGGAAACAACTGCCAAAATCGGGCGCTTCCTGTTAACCACAAATGAGCTTCTTCCAGCTCTCTACTGGACTCTTGGACCACATAGACCAACTGCTCCAGGTCTCCCAGACTTGAAGGGGGTCTTCTCTGTTCTATGGGATATAGATCTGGACTCACGGCTCAGAAATCTCCAGCACTTTGTCTTAAAGCATTTCTGGTTGATTTTTTGAAGTAGGCCTTGGGGGTCCAGCATACCTCTGATAGAGAGACAGCTTTCTTACACTGGGCCCAACATTGTGCTTCAGAATTCTGTGGTAGTCTTCACATTTCATGATGCCACACACACACAATCAAGGCATCCAGTGCCAGAAGTAACAAAGTATGGCCAAACTATCTTCGAACCTCCACCATGTTTGACCACAGGGACTGTGCGCTTTCCTTTGAAGGAAATATCTAAAATCCTAAGCCTAAAAGTGCAACGATTTTATGTGACGTTTTTATGTGACGTTTTTTGTCACGCTTTAAATCGGGCTTATTTTAAAACCTACATATATACAGTATGTTTGGTATCATTCTTTTCAGAATTTATCAAACTTTAATGTGATGTTGTTAGATTTTCAGATTCTTGTTCCATTTTTAAATTATAAACTAAAAAATATCAAGAACTCACCTCACACGAGACAAGACTTTGTGCCAAGAGATTTAACCACACACGGGGCCGATGGGATGAGGAGGTTGGGATCAGGCGCAGATAGCACATTTCTGCACCCACCACACAAAGAACCACCAGGATTGGGACCTGAGTACAGCAGGTGACACCTCAGCACCACATTGGAACACTGTGAGGTCTTGTACTGTGGCTGGAGTGTAAGTTGGAGGACCTGCTTGCAGGTACAGGTTATGGATGCCAATTAGCGTCATTCCCAGGGTGAAGCAATTGCTGCTTAAGGGCCTTACTCAAGGGCCCAACACAGTTGAGTCATTAATGGTGTTTATGGGATTCAAACGGGCAAACTTCCAAATGCTGGCACAGATCCCTAGCCTCAGAGCCACTACTCCGCCTATGGAGAATGGACTGAGGAGATATGGAAAACAGTCCTGTGGTCTGACACACCAAAATCTGAAATTCTTTTTTGGAAATCATGGACTCTGAATCTTCCTGGCTAACAAGGAGATGGACTATGGGCTTGTTATCAGCACATAGTTTAACAGCCAGCATCTATGATGGTACAGAGGTACATTAGTGCACATCTGGGACATCACCATTAATAATGAATGATATCTTCAGATCTTGGTGCAACATATGCTGCCATCTTTCAGGGAAGGCTTTGATTATTTCAGCAACACAACACCAAACTGCAACCAGCACGTCTCACAACAACATAAAGAGTCCGTGTGCTAAAGTGGTCTGCCTGCAGTCCAGACTGGTCAGCCACTGAAAACATTTGGTGCATTATGGGCTGGTAACAACACTTCAAGAGAAGCAAACTGAATCAAATGAGCATATATATATATATATTTGCAGTTGGAGATCCACGAAGGGAGAAAAAACGAATCACGTATCATAAAATAGTTTTATTCCTGAGCTTTCAAGCCCTATCAGGGGTCTTCATCAGAGGATAATGCTTAGACTTACAAGAATCAAAGGCAATATATAGCAACACATTCAGTATGGGGGTGTGATGGGGGGGTGGGTGGAGGTGACTAAGTCAGTATGATCAAGTGGGGGGGGGGGGGGTTGTATAGTTTAATTAATGTGTACATGTCCTTCTTAAGTTGGCATATGCTGGGTTTATGTCCAAGTGTCTGTTGATGGCGTTTTCATCTGATAGCCAAGACTCGGCCAACTCTCTGGCGCTTTTTGTACTGGCCTTAAATTTTACTTTTACGTTGTCCCAGTTGAATGTGTGTCCTGTCGATTTAGTATGTGCATATATCAAAGATAGTGCGTCCTTTCTTCTGATGGCGTTGCGATGTTATATATATATATATATATATATATATATATATATATATATATATATATATATATATATATATAATTTTCAATTTTTGTTTCGACATTTGATATGGTGTCTTTGTTTTATTTTTAATTAAATTTAAGCTTTACATGATTTGCAAATCATCACATTCTGTTTTCATTTACATTTTATACAGGGTCCAAAGTTTTTTGTTGTAATAAAACTCACAGTTAAGTACATTTCATCTCCTTAGCAGCAATCTGTTCAGTGATGCACAATAGCACCCCCTTGTGTTCACACAGACTTACATTTCTGTCTTTTCATTCTTACTTTCCTGTATACGAAGTAGAAGGTATTGTAATCGTCCAAAATTTCAATGTCGAGATTTTGATGAATCTCGACATTTTAGACCTCCCTGACTTTCTCATATATGAAGTACAGAAAAAGTATTGGAATCTTCCAAAAATTCGACGTCAAGATTTTGATGAATCTTGATGTTTTAGACTTCCCTGTATTTCTCGATTACGAAGTATAGGGAAAGTATTGGAATTGTCCAAAAATTAGATGTCGAAATTTTGATGAATCTCTATGTTTTAGACTTCTTTGAATTTCTCACATATGAAGTACATGGAAAGTATCGGAATCTTACAAAAATTTGACGTTGAGATTTTGATGGATCTTGATGTTTTAGACTTCCCTGACTTTCTTGAATACGAAGTATAGGGAAAGTATCGGAATCCTCCAAAAATTGCATTTCGAGATTTTAATGTATCTCAACATTTTAGACCTCCCTGAGTCCATAAATACCATTTTTGGAATTATGCCTGTGTGTGTGTAAACACCATAACTTGAATACGCTTTCACTTCGGTCAACCAAACTTTGCATACAAGTATTAGGTAAAAAACATAGATTTCTATCAACTTTTGGGCTCCTGTCAATTATGGAAAATCCACTGCATCCACTAAACAGGATCGTCTCCAGACAGAAGAGCAACTTCAGCGACAGACTGAGGAGATCGTTCCTCCCCCACACTATGCGACTCTTCAATTCCACCCGGGGGGTAAACATTAACATTATACAAAGTTATTGTCTGTTTTTACCTGCATTGTTATCAATCTTTAATTTAATATTGTTTTTTTTTGTATCAGTATGGTGCTGCTGGAGTATGTGAATTTCCCCTTGGGATTAATAAAGTATCTATCTATCTATCTATCTATCTATCTATCTATCTATCTATCTATCTATCTATCTATCTATCTATCTATCTATCTGTTTGTCTGTCTGTCTGCCTATCTATAATATAGTGCCTTTCACTTCTATCTATCTATCATATAGTGCCTTTTACATCTATCTATCTATAATATAGTGCCTTTCACTTCTATCTATCTATCATATAGTGCCTTTTACATCTATCTATCTATAATATAGTGCCTTTCACTTCTATCTATCTATCTATCTATCTATCTATCTATCTATCTATCTATCTATCTGTCTGTCTGTCTGTCTGTCTGTCTGTCTGTCTGTCTATCTATAATATAGTGCCTTTCACTTCTATCTATCTATCATATAGTGCCTTTTACATCTATCTATCTATAATATAGTGCCTTTCACTTCTATCTATCTATCTATCTATCTATCTATCTATCTATCTATCTATCTATCTATCTATCTATCTATAATATAGTGCCTTTCACTTCTATCTATCTATCTATCTATCTATCTATCTATCTATCTATCTATCTATCATATAGTGCCTTTTACATCTATCTATCTATCTATCTATCTATCTATCTATCTATCTATCTATCTATCTATCTATCTATCTATCTATCTATCTATCATATAGTGCCTTTTACATCTATCTATCTATCTATCTATCTATCTATCTATCTATCTATCTATCTATCTATCTATCTATCTGTCTGTCTGTCTGTCTGTCTATCTATAATATAGTGCCTTTCACTTCTATCTATCTATCATATAGTGCCTTTTACATCTATCTATCTATAATATAGTGCCTTTCACTTCTATCTATCTATCTATCTATCTATCTATCTATCTATCTATCTATCTATCTGTCTGTCTGTCTGTCTGTCTGTCTGTCTGTCTGTCTGTCTATCTATAATATAGTGCCTTTCACTTCTATCTATCTATCATATAGTGCCTTTTACATCTATCTATCTATAATATAGTGCCTTTCACTTCTATCTATCTATCTATCTATCTATCTATCTATCTATCTATAATATAGTGCCTTTCACTTCTATCTATCTATCTATCTATCTATCTATCTATCTATCTATCTATCTATCTATCATATAGTGCCTTTTACATCTATCTATCTATCTATCTATCTATCTATCTATCTATCTATCTATCTATCTATCTATCTATCTATCTATCATATAGTGCCTTTTACATCTATCTATCTATCTATCTATCTATCTATCTATCTATCTATCTATCTATCTATCTGTCTGTCTGTCTGTCTGTCTATCTATAATATAGTGCCTTTCACTTCTATCTATCTATCATATAGTGCCTTTTACATCTATCTATCTATAATATAGTGCCTTTCACTTCTATCTATCTATCTATCTATCTATCTATCTGTCTGTCTGTCTGTCTGTCTGTCTGTCTGTCTATCTATAATATAGTGCCTTTCACTTCTATCTATCTATCATATAGTGCCTTTTACATCTATCTATCTATAATATAGTGCCTTTCACTTCTATCTATCTATCTATCTATCTATCTATCTATCTATCTATCTATCTATCTATCTATCTATCTATCTATCTATAATATAGTGCCTTTCACTTCTATCTATCTATCTATCTATCTATCTATCTATCTATCTATCTATCTATCTATCTATCTATCTATCATATAGTGCCTTTTACATCTATCTATCTATCTATCTATCTATCTATCTATCTATCTATCTATCATATAGTGCCTTTTACATCTATCTATCTATCTATCTATCTATCTATCTATCTATCTATCTATCTATCTGTCTGTCTGTCTGTCTGTCTATCTATAATATAGTGCCTTTCACTTCTATCTATCTATCATATAGTGCCTTTTACATCTATCTATCTATAATATAGTGCCTTTCACTTCTATCTATCTATCTATCTATCTATCTATCTATCTATCTATCTATCTATCTGTCTGTCTGTCTGTCTGTCTGTCTGTCTGTCTGTCTGTCTATCTATAATATAGTGCCTTTCACTTCTATCTATCTATCATATAGTGCCTTTTACATCTATCTATCTATAATATAGTGCCTTTCACTTCTATCTATCTATCTATCTATCTATCTATCTATCTATCTATCTATCTATCTATCTATCTATCTATCTATCTATCTATAATATAGTGCCTTTCACTTCTATCTATCTATCTATCTATCTATCTATCTATCTATCTATCTATCTATCTATCTATCTATCTATCTATCTATCATATAGTGCCTTTTACATCTATCTATCTATCTATCTATCTATCTATCTATCTATCTATCTATCTATCTATCTATCATATAGTGCCTTTTACATCTATCTATCTATCTATCTATCTATCTATCTATCTATCTATCTATCTATCTATCTATCTATCTATCTATCTATCTATCTATCTGTCTGTCTGTCTGTCTGTCTATCTATAATATAGTGCCTTTCACTTCTATCTATCTATCATATAGTGCCTTTTACATCTATCTATCTATAATATAGTGCCTTTCACTTCTATCTATCTATCTATCTATCTATCTATCTATCTATCTATCTATCTATCTATCTATCTATCTTTCTTTCTGCTAACAGGAAGTGGTACTTTACCTTTTATTCATGCAGCTGGAGAGTTTGATTTATTCAACTTTACTTTTATAATAATTTGTTGAATATATTATTAATTTGATTTGATTTGATGTTAATGGTTATTTAATGTACATAATATAAAAATATAATCATTGTCTTGTGGTTCACTCCTCAAATATCCATCCCCATATCTGAGAATACGAGAAAGTCAAGGGGAGACAACCTCCTATTTTTTAAATCTGAATAATGCAGACCAGGGTCACAGGGGAGGGGGTGGAACCTATTCCAGCTAGAATAGGGTGCAAGGCAGGGACAAACTGCAGACATTACATGGCAAATACACACACACACACACACACACACACACTGTGGCCACTTCAGCGTCACCAGTTCACCTAACCTTCAGGTCTCTGGACGGTGGGTTGAGAACATGCAGACATTCACTCAGGGAGGACTCAGGATTCAATCCCTGGTCTCCTTAGTGCAAGACAGCAGCCCTACCACTGCATCACCATGCCTTTAATCTAAAGTGACATACAAATGAAGTCAACTTAATAGAATAAACATCAGTCTGTGCGACTGTTTGAGAACAAGTGTGACAAGACAAAGGTACAAAATTGAACTTCACAACTGAAAAACTCAGAACAAAATGCCACAAAATGACGACTAGAGAGGAGGTTGGAAACATCAGTGATGGAGAGAGGCGAAAAAGATAGGAATGTTGTGGTATAGGGATGATGATAATTGACTGCTTATGACAGCCACGTTTTCCTGAAAAAAAAGGTTGCAAAGTACAATGGACTGGCTGGATTTGCACCTTCTAGTGGCTTTCACAAAGTGTCCTGTCATTAGTAGGTTTCAAAAGTGTACAATAATACTAATTCCAGCTGAATATTCTCTGCATGTAGCAAAGGTAAGCACTACGCCACCGTGCCTTATTAAAAAAAAAAGTCAAGCAGGAACCAATGCTCCGTTTGTTTCACTAGAAACCCGAACACTTGAATCGGTGCGCCCGTCGGACGAATTCTCTAAGCGGACCGACTGTCGAGGCTTGGCGCCCAGCTTCCGGTTTGTGGTACCGGCGTCGGCGGCAGTTCGTCACTTTTGGCAGAACTAAGAGCGGAGGTGAGCGTGAAGTTCTACGTGTTTTGTACTTATTTGTTCTTTAGTCGTTTTGTGTTCCTAAGTGTGCTTTAAACGAATGTGTTATTCCGTCTGGTGACGTTGCTTGGTTTGGTTCACTGTCAACGTGTGCGAGTCGCGACCTGCTGGCGGTCCTCAATTGACGCCACCTGTTACGTGAGTAGTGTGCACTACACGACCCTGGTAGAGCCCATCGGGGCAGAAAGAGGTATGTCAGACTGAAACGTCTGCACGGGTTGTTCAGTTATTTTAATAGGACTGACGTAAGGTGGCGGCTCCGCTGATCTTCCATTTCGTTCACGCCGCAGTGTGGAGCGGAGCCGACCGGCGTATGACAGTTAAGTGCGGGTTTGACACTCGTGATTTATTGAAGCAGCCTGATTGATAAGACCAGTAATTGTAAAAACTTGTCAATCAGCAGTGTTATTAAAAGGCAAGGCGACTCGTCCCGGTATGTGCTTTGAGGCAATAGAAGAAGAAGAATAGCGAATTGTATTTATATAGCGCCTCTAAATGAAATCAACGCAAATTACTCATCCGTAAGCTCAGACTAATGAAAGATGTCAATGACCTCTTGTTGTCCTTTTAATCACAATGTGATCCACTCTGTTATCACTTTCATCCACGTTTATATAGGGTCGATGTTTTATAGGACGCGCTCCAGCAGATTACCAGACATTCGAAAAAATCCGGACGAGAGCAGACCATTCAGCCCAGCAAAGCTCGCCAGTCTTCTGCACTGGATTCTTCTAAAGTGAACATCAAGTAGAATTTTGAAGGGCCCTAAAGGCCTCCTGTCTACCACACTACACCCAAGCTGCTTATTTTCACACCCTGTGCAAAATGAAGTCAGGGCCAGACGATTTTTTAAATATGCAAGGGAACTTTATTTAACATACAGTTGTGCTTGAAAGTTTGTGAACCCTTTAGAATTTTCTATATTTCTGCATAAATGTAACCTAAAACATCATCAGATTTTCACTCAAGTCCTAAAAGTAGATAAAGAGAAACCAGTTAAACAAATGAGACCAAAATATTATACTTGGTCATTTATATATATTTATATATATTTATATACTTGGTCATTTATTGGTCATATATACTTGGTCCTTTAACCGCCACCTTATCGTGGTGGAGGGGTTTGCGTGTCCCAATGATCCTAGGAGCTCTGTTGTCCGGGGCTTTATGCCCTTGGTAGGGCCACCCAAGGCAAACTGGTCCTAGGTGAGGGATGAGACAAAGAGCGGTTAAACAAACCTCCTATGATGAAAAACAATTTTGGACGGCGCTTTCCCTCGCCCGGATGTGGGTCACCGGGGCCCCACTCTGGAGCCAGGCCTGGAGGTGGGGCTCGATGGCGAGCGCCTGGTGGCCGGGCCTGCACCCATGGGGCTCGGCCGGGCACAGCCCGAAGAGGCAACGTGGGTCCCCCTTCCCATGGGCTCACCACCTATGGGAGGGGCCAAGGAGGTCGGGTGCAGTGTGAGTTGGGTGGTGGCCGAAGGCGGGGACCTTGGCGGTCCGATCCTCGGCTACAGAAGCTGGCTCTTGGGACGTGGAATGTCACCTCTCTGAAGGGGAAGAAGCCTGAGCTAGTGCGCGAAGTTGAGAGGTTCCGGCTAGATATAGTCGGACTCACCTCGACGCACAGCTTGGACTCTGGAACCAATCTCCTTGAGAGGGGCTGGACTCTCAACCACTCTGGAGTTGCCCCCGGTGAGAGGCACTGAGCGGGTGTGGGTATACTTATTGCCCCCCAACTTGGAGCCTGTACATTGGGGTTTACCCCGGTGGACGAGAGGGTAGCCTCCCTTCGCCTTCGGGTGGGGGGACGGGTCCTAACTGTTGTTTGTGCGTATGCACCGAACAGCAGTTCAGAGTACCCACCCTTTTTGGAGTCCCTGGAGGGGGTGCTAGAGGGCATACCTTCTGGGGACTCCCTCGTTCTGCTGGGAGACTTCAATGCTCACGTGGGCAATGACAGTGAGACCTGGAAGGGCGTGATTGGGAAGAATGGCCCCCCCGATCTGAACCCGAGCAGTGTTTTGTTATTGGACTTCTGTGCTCGTCACGGATTGTCCATAACGAACACCATGTTCAAGCATAAGGGTGTTCATATGTGCACTTGGCACCAGGACACCCTAGGCCCCAGTTCGATGATCGACTTTGTGGTCGTGTCGTCGGACTTGCGGCCACATGTCTTGGACACTCGGGTGAAGAGAGGGGCGGAGCTGTCAACTGATCACCACCTGGTGGTGAGTTGGCTTCGATGGTGGGGGAGGATGCCGGTCAGGCGTGGTAGGCCCAAACGTGTTGTGAGGGTCTGCTGGGAACGTCTGGCAGAGCCCCCTGTCAGAAGTAGCTTCAACTCCCACCTCCGGCAGAACTTCGACCATGTCCTGAGGGAGGTGGGGGACATTGAGTCCGAATGGGCCATGTTCCGTGCCTCTATTGTTGAGGCAGCTGACCGGAGCTGTGGTTGGTGCCTGTCGTGGCGGCAATCCCCGAACCTGTTGGTGGACACCGGCGGTGAAGGATGCCGACAAGCTGAAGGAGTCCTACCGGTCCCTTTTGTCCTGTGGGACTCTGGAGGCAGCTGATAGGTACCGGCCGGCCAAGCGGAATGCGGCTTTGGTGGTTGCTGAGGCAAAAACTCGGGCGTGGGAGGAGTTTGGGGAGGCCATGGAGAACGACTTTTGGACGGCTTTGAGGAGATTCTAGGCGCAGCCAGGGTGTTGAGGGGGTCCGGTTTGGTGGGCTCAGAATTGGGTCACTGCTTTTTGCAGATGATGTTGTCCTGTTTGCTTCATCAGGCCGTGATCTTCAGCTCTCTCTGGATCGGTTCACACGAGTGTGAAGCGGCTGGGATGAGAATCAGCACCTCCAAATCCGAGACCATGGTCCTCAGCCGGAAAAGGGTGGAGTGCCCTCTCAGGGTTGGTAGCGAGATCCTGCCTCAAGTGGAAGAGTTCAAGTATCTCGGGGTCTTGTTCACGAGTGAGGGAAGAATGGAGCGTGAGATCAACAGGCCTATCGGTGCGGCATCCGCAGTAATGCGGGCGCTGCATCGGTCTACCGCAGACCTCACCACTGTCACACTTCCCCCGTACATATCCTGTACAACTCTTACGTACTTCTCTGCCACTCCCGACTTCTTCATACAATACCACAACTCCTCTCGGGGCACCCTGTCATATGCTTTCTCCAGGTCCACAAAGTCACAATGCAACTCCAACTCCTAAATTCAGCAGACTTAACCAGCTTGTTACTTATATCCATCCATCCATCCATTATCCAACCCGCTGAATCCAAACACAGGGTCACGTGGGTCTGCTGGAGCCAATCCCAGCCAACACAAGGCACAAGGCAGGAACCAATCCTGGGCAGGGACACACAAACACACCCACACACACTAGGGCCAATTTAGAATCGCCAGTCCACCTAACCTGCATGTCTTTGGACTGTGGGAGGAAACCGGAGAGCCCGGAGGAAACCCACGCAGACATGGGGAGAACATGCAAACTCCATGCAGGGAGGACCCGGGAAGCGAACCCGAGTCCCCAGGTCTCCCAACTGCGTGGCAGCAGCGCTACCCACTGTGCCACCGTGCCGCCCTTGTTACTTATATCTCTATTCAAATCATCTATATATATAAAATCCCTATGTGCGTCCAGGTGTCCGTGTGTGGGTGTCTTCTGATGAAGTGCGCATGCGCGGGGCACGGTGAGTGCGCGATATTACTGTCAGAGAAAATTAGAGGCATTTTACGGAAATACAAACCAGTATTACTGCGAGAGGAAATTAAAGGTACACAATACAGTGACTCATATTACAGCCACATACAAGCCAGTATTACTGTCAGAGGAGATTAAAGGCATATTACCGACGCGCACGCCTGTATTACCGCCAGAGAAAATTAAAGGTATATTACGAACGAACAAGCTAGCGGACATACAAGACAATACCCTTCAATAAGGGCGCGCACAGGCATCCTTCAATAAGGGCATGCCAAGCTCAATTGAGGTCGCCCTTTTGAAGCTCGCCTTTTTGTGCGCGCCCTTATTGAATAGAGCCATACAAGACAGTATTACTGTCACAGAAAATTAAAGACACACAATACACGGCAGCAGCCCACGAAGAACGATCAGCTCAGCAAGTAAACATCAACAAAAGAAAGGCTGAAAGAAAGAAAAATACGACCAACAAAAAGAATGAGGTCAAAGACCCTTGCCATTTAATATAGACTGTTCCTACTAATGTTTATGCACTACTGTTCTAGCGCCCGTTATTGTAACAGGCTAAATGACTAGTTTTTGTATATTACAAATAGTAGCAGCCTTCCACTGACCCCCGTGGACACCACTCTTAATATCAGACAATTCTAATAGGGTTCCTCTCCCCATCACCCTCTGCTTCCTGTGTTTTAGCAAATTCTGCACCCATCTACACACCACACCTTGAGCTCCCACTTCATTTTCTTTAATGCCCAATCTCTAATGTGGCACCTTATCAAATGTTTTCTGAAAATCAAGATAAATAACAGACACTCCACTTTGATCGTATCCTTTTGTTGCTTCCTCATAGAATTCCAAAATATTGGTAAAACCCGACCTCCCTCATCTGAACCCAAGCTGATTTTTCAATAAAAGTCCTGTTCTTGCCATGTGTTGCTCCGTCTTTCCTTTAATATTTCTTTCCATTAATTTACCTGTGATACCTGTTAAACTTACCAGCCACTCTTTTTATGTAGTAGGCTACTATTTGCCATTTTCCAGTCCTTTGCAGTTTCCCCAGTCTGCAGTGACTTCCTAAAAATATAAATAATAATAATACATGGTGCCTTTCAGAGAACTCAAGGACACCGATGCCACAAACAATATGCCACAAGAGTTTATGTATGTACTCGCTATCCTCCTTAAGAACTCAGACATACATATTTTCTGGCCCTGGTGATTTGTTTGATTTCTAAGCAGGACTTCTCCCTCCATAATTTTTAGACCACTCAGTGCCTCCTTAGTAGTCCCTTTACCCTCTGGGAGGTTATCTACTTCCTCACGTGTGCCTAAAGTGATTGGGGCTGATGTAGACAATTTGGTTAAGTGTGCGTCAGAGGGCAGTGCTGAAAACACGGAAATTCATCTCGGCTGATGACGGACACCCATTACATGTAAATCTGTAGGAGATTCGCTTTGAAAAGCCACTACACTTTTGGCACGCAGACTTATTTTGTTAAATTGGAAGAATCCTAACTCTCCTCTTATAAGTCAGTGGGAAACCGATGTTTTATATTATTTGAAATTGGAAAAAATCAAATTCTCAGTTAGATCTGTACAAAATTTTTTCAAAACCTGGCAGGATTTAATCAATATTATTTTAGAATAAGAGAAATAACTATTACCGCATTTAATTCCCTTCTCCATCTCTTATTTACATATATATTTACTTCTCCCTTTCCTTTGTTTAATGTTGCCTTATTAAAAAGCCTTAAGCAATTTTCCTTTAGCTAAGCTCTCCTTCTCAGGGGTGGGGTTTGATTTGTCTTCAATTTTGTTGGGTTATAAATTGATCTATTTGTATGGAATGATTACAATGAAAATTAATAAAATAAAAATATTAAAAAAAAAGCCACACAAATCGCTTCAGAAATTCCTTTCTCCTCAGTGCCATCCATCTTTTTAATAAGGACAATCAGAGATAGTCATTAACAAAAATTCAAGAGGTGCAGATTTTTTTTTCTTGTGTATCCATTTTAGGTAAAGTGTACCATCAAAGAAGTACCGTAGATACTCGCGTATTAGTCGATCTCGCAGATAAGTCAAGTGTATTGTTTAAACCGAAAATTACGAAATTTGTTATGACCCGTGTATAAGTCGAGGGTAAAACTTGACTGCTATCAGAGGTAGAGGGCGCCAATCAGCTGTTAATGGCGACAAAACTCAGTGTCACGTCACAGGCATTCCCTCTGTGCTTGGAGAAATGCTAGACTCGTTGACTTGGCAACTAATCCTTGCGTGTGCGTGAGTTGCGAAATGTAAACAAAGGCAAGATGGCGTTGATATGTCACAAGGGAGCGAAGCGAGTGCAGAAAAGAAAACACTCGGCAGACGATGTTTTGCACATTATCGCTGAGTTGGACACTGATTTTTCAGAATCGGATTTTATTGACAGTGATCAGGAATCGAGCAAGAGAGTGAGAAGCTGGCATCAGCTGAGCGGACACCAGCCGATGCCGCGCCAGCTGATCCACTGCCAGCTGAACGCATTCGCGCAGCTGATGCAGCTACGGCAAGGTTCGCGTGGGAGGAATACCCAGACATTGATCCGTGGGAGCCAAACTGGCTGCCGGACTTCACAAGACAGCATGGCTTGCTGTTGGACACGACAGATCACCTGCTGCGGGACTACTTCAGGCTGCTCTCTCCTGATGCTGCTTTTCAGCTACTGTCAGACGAGACAAACAGGTAGGCAGAGAAATGTTTTGAATCACGGGCTGCGCTTGCATTGCATTGATAGCGTGCGTTGCCTTGGTTCTTTTGATTCCAAATCTGATTGCACGTGGCAGCTAATGGTATGTTTGTTATCCAAAACCTGCAAAAGCTAATGCTCAAATTCAAGTATTTCACAGTTTAAAGAATTTTTTAATGAAATTAGGAAAAAACTAGCCAATTAGTAATAGTATTGCTGGCTTATAATTATTTCAAAGACTATGGGAAACGGCAGATGACCGGTGACTTAACACCGTGAAGCGTTGTGTGTACAATGTCATTACTCAAATTCTATGGACAATTGTGCTGCCCCACGGATAAGTCGATTCTGTTTTTTTCAATGAATTTTAAGGCATAAATTTTTCGACTTATACGTGAGTAGCTACGGTAGGTTTTAACAAAAAAATCTGTTTTTTTTTTCTCAAATAATGTAAACTGTTTTTAGATTTTAGATTTTCTGTGTAATTTTTTTAACCTGTTTGGTCTCCATGTATTTGTTTTATTTCTCTTTATGTTATTGGATGCAACTGAGAAGGAAAATTTCATGTTTTCTTGTATAAGCATTACTAGATAAAAATTTTTGGACCTTTCCCGTGCCCAAAGCATGTTACAAATAGATAAGTAGAACTTTATTTTTTTTTAACAGAAGCTCTTTAAATAAATACATAAATGCTTAAATAGATAAATATACACACAGACACACACACTCTTATGATCTGAACATGCACCAAAATGACTATAAAGAAAGAGAACTTCTGATGTCCTTCCTAGTGAGGCACTATACAGACTTATTGCTGTTGGTATAAAGGAGCACCCCAGTCACGTTTCTTGACACACTTCTGCTGAATAACTGGTTAACTGAAAGTCCTCAGTGTTGGTGTGTCGCAGAGAGGATGTGCAGCATTGTTTGTAAAGGCACTCAGTTTTGTTTTCATTCTTTCCTTTGCTACGACCTCCAGGGGATCCAGAGTTCAGCCCTCTTAATTAGCTTGTTGATTCCATGAGCCTCTGAATTGATGTTACCAACCCAGCGCACTACACTGGCCATCACAGAGTTACAGAAGATGTGAAGGATGTCACTTCCCACATTAAAGGAATGCAGTCTATTAAGTAGAAAAAGCCTCCTCTACCCTTTTTTCTGTAGTTCCTCTGTGTCCTGAGACCAGTCCAACCTATCATTAATGTGGACCCCCAAGTTCTTGTTAGATTGGACCACCTCCACATCCACTCCCTGAATAGTGACTGGGCATAGAGGCTATTTGGTGTGCCGAAAGTAAATAAGCAGTTCCTAGGTTTTGCTGATGTTAAGTTGCAGAAAGTTCTGTTTGCACCAAGAAACTCGACCTGAGCCCTCTCCTTTATCTCTTCCCACTTATTGATACACCATATAAGTCCAGAATCATTTGAGAATTTCTGCAAGTGACATAACTTTCTCTTATATTCAAAATGGTACAAAAAGCAAAGAAAAAGATCCTATTAGTAACATGGGATACAAGCATTAAACACAAAATACTAGATTATTACATCTCTCTATTATATAAAAACTAGTTGATTACTCAGTGGCTTTGCTCACTGAGTGCAAGGGGAAAAAAATACAATGTAGTCTATAAGTTATTAAATAGTAAAATATTAACATTTAAGAAGTAAAGACATATTGAGCACTACTGGAGTGGTTTGGGGTAAGCTACATTTTAAAGGCGCTATAACACAACAGGTAAATAGTACTAACTGCAGCTAAAATGTATTTGGATAATCTCTCAGTAGTAGATCCCTTGTGAAAGGCGCTACACGACCGCTGTGGTATAGAAATTACATTTTCTATGTGATCGTCCAAATTTCTGCCTGACAACCTTGCACTACGTGCCTGTGATTTACTTCTTAAAATAATTTATGACAAAAGGAACCTTGAATGTTGCGGGGTTTTAGTGACCCAAACTCACCTTAAGGGACAGTAAGTAGTAGTGCAGGGTAATTTACCAACAGAATCCTGCTTCGATGGCGCCGATTACAATCATTTGCAAAGATTTCCACTCTCCCAGGAGCCGACGGGGCACTTGAAGTGTCACAAACAGTGCGAGAAGTGAGGACGCTACCTGAAACTGCGAAGCTCTCAACCCCGCAGAGCAGCCCGATATTCCGTGCCTGTCAGTGTCCACTTTGTTCTCATGCACATTGTTTACAGCTCGCCACAGTTAAAAAGTAGAAAGACGCAAAGCTGTTTTCCTCATCTCTTCTACTATCAAGTACTGCCAACTAAAAAAAAATTTCAATGTTGCAGTTTCCTCGACCGTCACGTGGATGAATAAATAAAACTTCACTGTCAGAACGCGCCTGGCAGCGGACGGCTCAGCGCTGTAATCCAGAGAGGAGGGCTGGGAGAGGACGACGCGGGGTGCACTTCTATGGGATAGATCGGCGTGTTTGTGTTTACTTCTTTTCAATATCAGTAAAATAACTCTCACACAAATAATAACAATTCGTAAAGACGATATAAAAATGGCGTCCACAAATGAAGTGATTAGTTCCTGTATTATAATATGTTCTGTGGTCATACGTAATTTCCATATCGCGTGGTCATACGTAATTTCCGTTTCAAACGCGAAAAGAATTTTATATATATAGATATCCTACAACAACACTTTTTTGAAAAGATTTTTTCCAAGTCCTGCGAGATGAGATTTTTGACATGAGATTGTTTCAAGTCAATCTCTCCTCTCAACCATTTCCGGTTCACGTCCCACGCCTGTGGTCCTCTCGCCTCTTACTGGCTTTTGTCAGACACATTTCCTACGCTCTCAGCTCTTATAAATTTTTACGTTTTCCTCACATTAAATTCCCAATTAAAGAAGACGTATTATGTTCAAATCTTAGTGAGGAATTTCATCCCAAAGGGATATCAACAGAAGAAATGAGTACATAGGCAATCCTAGCACCGAGAAATGATGAAGTCAAACGAATTAATGCGAAAATTGTTGATCTGTTACACGGCAAATTGGTTAAATGCGTATTAATAGATTATGCTGAAATAGTTGGTGGTGATGGTGGTGGTGATGGTGCGGAAGATGAAAACATCAACTTACAATATCATGAAGAATAACTACAACCGTTAACACCATCTGGTCTTCCACCGGCCGAATTACTGTTGAAAGAAGGATGTATCCAAGAAAGGTAATGTAGTACATCTTCCCCGGATAATATTAGACAACAAAGAGATCTTGACATGCCATTCGTATTAAAACTTTAACTGTTTCCCGTTAGAATAGATTTTGTAAAGACAATTGACAAATCACATAGACAAACATTCGAAAAAGTCTGTTTATTTATTAGAGAGAAAGAAAAGAATTCTCTTACGGGCAGATATATGTTGTGTTGTCATGATAAAAGTCCAAACACAGAATCAAAATTCAATGCGATATTGATGAAAATTTAATTCAAAAAATTGTTTTTACTGAAGTTTTACAGTAAAAGTGTAAGTTTAAAAAATATTTGCATGTTAATTTCAAAGCCAAATGGAATAAAATCATATAACTGGTTTACTGGTGAGGCCTCATCTGTACTGTGTGCAGTTTTGGTTTCCAGGCTAGAAAAAGTCCAAGAAAGAGCAACTCAGCTGATTCCAGGACTACAGGGGATGAATTATGAGGAAAGGTTAAACGGGCTGAGTCATTAAAGGAGGTTAAGAGGAGACCTGACTGAAGTATTTAAAATGATGAAGTGAATTAGTCCAGTGGATCAAGACGGTGACTTTAAAATGAGTTCATTAAGAACACGGGGACACAGTTGGAAACTTGTGAAGGGTAAATTTTGCATAAACATTAGGAAGTTTTTCTTTCCACAAAGAACGATAGGCACTTGGAATAAGCGACCAGGTAGTACCTTTTACCATAGCAAATCAGTTTAAATACCTAGGGGTAAATATCACAAGTAAACATAAAGCTCTTTATCAACAAAATTTTGGCGTCTGTATGGAAAAAATTACGCAAGACTTGCATAGATGGTCAACCCTTCATCTCACTTTAGCTGGAAGAATTAACATTGTTAAGATGAATATCCTTCCTAAACTTCTCTTTTTATTTCAAAACATTTCAATATATATCAACAAATCGTTTTTTAAACAGTTAGATTCAATAATAACCTCATTCATTTGGAACTCAAAACACCCACGTATCCGAAGAGCGACCCTACAAAGACCTCAGGCAGAAGGTGGCATGGCTTTACCTAATTTTCAGTTTTATTACTGGGCAGCAAACATACAAGCCATAAAAACCTGGACACAAATAAATGAACATACACAGGCTTGGTCCGCAATAGAAGTAAAATCCTGTAGTACTTCTTTATACTCCCTGCTCTGCTCTCCAATAAATGAAAGTTATCGCAAATATACTAATAACCCAATTGTGCTTTACTCACTCAGAATATGGAACCAAATTAGGAAGCATTTTAAGATGGAAAATCTTTTATCAGTGGCACCTCTGCAAGAGAACCACCTCTTTCAACCTTCGCAAGTATATCCAGTTTTTAATACCTGGAAAAGTTTTGGGATTTAAATGCTTAGAGATCTTTATATAGACAACATATTTACATCTTTTGAACAATTACGTTCAAAATTTAACCTCCCAGCTACACATTTCTTTTACTATCTTCAAATTAGAAATTTTGTTAAACAGAAACTGCCCGATTTCCCCCACCTTGCACCCTCCACAATCCTGGAAAAAATAATGCTCAATTCCGAGGAAACAAACACTATTTCCGCAATATATAAAATCTTATTAGAGTCCCTACCTTTCAAAGATCCAAGAGGACATTGGGAAAAAGATCTCTTAATCAATATATCAGAAAAGGAGTGGAAGGTAGCAAAGCAGAGAATTCACTCGAGTTCTATATGCGCAAAGCATAGAATTATTCAACTAAAAATTATATACCGAGCTAATCTGTCTCGCTTAAAACTGTCCAAAATGTTTCCAGGCCAGGATCCAACCTGTGAGCGCTGCAACCAAGCTCCTGCCTCACTGGGTCACATGTTTTGGGCCTGCACCAAACTAACATCATTTTGGACAAAAATTTTTAAGTGCCTCTCAGACAGCCTTGGTATCACAATCCCTCCTAACCCATTAACAGCTGTGTTCGGTGCTCTTCCAGATGGACTTGAATTGGAGAAGGGCAAGCAAACGGTGATTGCACTCACTACACTTTTAGCACACAGACTTATTTTGTTAAATTGGAAGAATCCTAATTCTCCTCTTATAAGTCAGTGGGAAACCGATGTTTTATATTATTTGAAATTGGAAAAAATCAAATTTTCAGTTAGAGGATCTGTACAACATTTTTTCAAAACATGGCAGGATTTAATCAATATTATTTTAGAATAAGAGAAATAACTATTATTGCATTTAACTCCCTTCTCCATCTCTTATTTACATAGATATTTACTTCTGCCTTTATTTTGTTTAATGTTGCCTTATTAAAAAGCCTAAAGCAATTTTCCTTTAGCTAAGCTCTCCTTCTCAGGGGTGGGGTTTGATTAGTCTTCAAATTTGTTGGGTTATAAATTGATCTGTTTGTATGGAATGATTACAATGAAAATTAATAAAATAAAAATATTAGAAAACAAAAAAAAAAATAAATAAATTTTGCATAAACATTAGGAAGTTTTTCTTTACACAGAGAATCACAGACACGTAGAATTAACTACCAAGTAGTATGGTGGACAGTAGGACTTTAGGGACTCTCAAAACTCAATGTTATTTTAGAAGAATTAAGTTAATGGGACTGGTGGGCTTTGTTGGGCTGATTGGCCTGTTCTTGTCTAGATTGTTCTAATGTTCTAAAAGCCACTTTAATGAATTCAGACCCTTTTGTTTGTCCTTTAATTAAAATGAATAGTGCTTGTTTAAGTTCTGATGGCAAACAGGTTTGTGTTAAAGGACAGCAGCTTAAATTTTCAATTAGAAAAAGAAGCGATAAAGAAGAATTTGAAATTTCTGCTTAGTAAACAACAGGCTTGTGGTTCGTGTGGTGATTGGTTATCTGGAGAAAGAAAAAGGAAGGATAGGACCTGGGGGTTTGGTACGTCAGACAGAGACAGCACACATGCAATAAAGAAAGCCCGCTCAGAAGAACATCCATTGAATTCTGTGTTCGTGTTTCCGACCACCAGATCATGAACACAACATTTACACAATATTTCAGTTAAACCTGCGCGATACCCATTCATACATCCAGTTTATTGGAGCCTCGTCACATCTGCCATAAAGTTCTCTACACTGAATGTACACCTGGGGACCCCTTACTGCAAGGGAGCAGCACTACCGCCACACTACCATGCATATTTAATACCTGCTTTAATGCATTTCATCATGAAAATGATATCAAGCATTTATCTCAGCATTCTAAATTTTCAGAGAGGAGGAATATCATGAAGTGAATGGATTCTGTGTGGTGATCGCTGCCTGCTCCTCCTCTTAGTCAGTTTAAGAAGCACGTAGCTATTAAAATGTCTCGGGGAACACTTAACACAAAGCATTTAATGTGCTACATAACTTATGATGGGGTTTGAGAAAATCTAGTAAATTAAATATTCAGTTTAAGATGAAGTTTAGTTTACTATGTTCTACTTTAATGACAAATTCCGAGAATAAAGTCAACATGTCAACTTTACTCTCGACATAAATGGCGAGAATAAAGTAGAAATGGCGACAATAAAGTCGCGTCGAGATTAAAGTCAACACAGTACCCAGGTACATTACACAGTATTGAACAAAATAAAACAAGTACAACTTGGCTTGCAGTATTATCCAGTAGTATAGAAACAGTATTCACAGATTTGAACATAATGGTCCACATCCAACCTTTTAAAACCAAAGTATCTCCAGACAACAGACATGTTTTTTGGCAAAAGTTCTTCTGTGTCATCATGTTCAACTTTATTGCCTGTTACAGCTTCAGTTTCAGAATGTTCTCTGTCCATTGTCACCTCTCAATACCTCTACTAACATTTGTACTCCGTTGCATGCCGGTTTAGCGGTGCAGCAGTGAAAAAAGGTCCCCTCTTAAACAGTTTCCTGCTGCGCCACGTTGTGAACGTTGTTTAGACTATTTAAACCGGTGTTGCAGTATAAGAAAAATACATATCATAACAAAAATAACAAAAGGTTTTTGGTATAAACCGGTATACCGCCCAGCACTACTTCACTGTCATTTTACATTTACAGTAATCCCTCCTCCATCGCGGGGGTTGCGTTCCAGAGCCACCCGCGAAATAAGAAAATCCGCGAAGTAGAAACCATATGTTTATATGGTTATTTTTATATTGTCATGCTTGGGTCACAGATTTGCGCAGAAACACAGGAGGTTGTAGAGAGACAGGAACGTTATTCAAACACTGCAAACAAACATTTGTCTCTTTTTCAAAAGTTTAAACTGTGCTCCATGACAAGACAGAGATGACAGTTCTGTCTCACAATTAAAAGAATGCAAACATATCTTCCTTTTCAAAGGAGTGCGCGTCAGGAGAGAGAGAACAAAGCAAGCAGTCAAAAAAAAAAATCAATAGGGCTGTTTGGCTTTTACGTATGCGAAGCACCGCCGGTACAAAGCTGTTGAAGGCGGCAGCTCACACCCCCTCCGTCAGGAGCAGCGAGAGAGAGAGAAAAACAAAGTCAAAAATCAATACGTGCCCTTTGAGCTTTTAAGTATGCGAAGCACCGTGCAGCATGTCCTTCAGGAAGCAGCTGCACACAGAAGGTAGCAACGTCCCTATCGTCTAGGTGTGCGAACAGCCCCCCTGCTCACACCCCCCTACGTCAGCGCAAGAGAGAGAGAGAGAGAAAATGCGTTGGGTAGCTTCTCAGCCATCTGCCAATAGCGTCCCTTGTATGAAATCAACTGGGCAAACCAACTGAGGAAGCATGTACCAGAAATTAAAAGACCCATTGTCCGCAGAAATCCGCGAACCAGCAAAAAATCCGCGATATATATTTAAATATGCTTACATATAAAATCCGCGATAGAGTGAAGCCGCGAAAGGCGAAGCGCGATACAGCGAGGGATCACTGTATTAGTAAGTTTTTCTTTTAATTAATTATTAAAATGTTACGAATTTTCTCCAAATTTTTCCCTTAACCAGCATTTTAAGTGCAAATGACTTGCATACCAAATCTTTTTACAAACATCTGTAGAAGTAGAATTCGTTTATAAGCGGTCTGTCTGTATTTCTTATTTATAGGCGGCAATTTCTTTCTCGACAAAAAAATAGAATACAAAAAGTACCTTATACTGCTATACAGTTGTTAGTGAAGTGATACATTAATAGTAATAATAATAATACATTTTATTTATACAAGGCGCCTTTCAGGGAACTCAAGGACACCGAACAAACAATAAATAAATAAATAAAAGACACAATTATAAAAAACTTAAAACATCAGAAAATCTAGAAATTAAAACCAAACAAAACCATTATAATCAGGAGGAAAAAGAAAAAGCCATTAAAGACATTTACTTACAGGCACTCTGCACCTGTTATCTCCTCATGACTGAAATGTCTTTCGTGATTCAGGCGTTTTGAGAGATCCTTTCCAGATTTAACACTTGGGAGAAAAGCTACTGCAACAATAAATATTTATTTTATATGTGTGCTTATTTGAATTGTGCCACCTCCAGGTTTGGTTGCTGCCTTTTACGTAATTCTGTTAGGACAGACTGCAGTCCAAGAGATCTTATAATAAAGTCGTTGGGTTTGTAAACAGGATGGATGTATGGATGGATGGCATTATACAAAGAGACAAAAGTATTTATGCTTAAAGTCTTAGAACTGATCAAAAGTGACAGAAGTAATTTTTAAATAATTTGTTCAAGCTTTATTAATCTCTTTAATCCTACACAATACCTAACAGAAAAATTATGTACAATACATCTCTCTGTATATAAAATAATAAAACATCCAGTGTCCACAAGAAGGTGGCAATGTCCAATAAACAGAGGAAACATGGAGCTCAAAAGAGCGACGGCTATAAGGTCTCGAATGTCCGATAAACAAAGGCAGCAAGATGCACAAAGAATGAGGGATGTAAGGGCTGGCGTATCCAGTGCACAGAAGTTTGTAAATGCACAATGCTATCAACAGACAGACTTACCATTGTACCATTAAGCCACTTTACTATGCTAGTTGGATAATAAATTCACTGAACAGATAAATTACATCCTTGGGACTAATTCTGTTTATTGGTGCACTTTACATTTTAGGCTATTATCACCGTTGAAAAATGCCAAAGAAGAAGACGGGTGCCCGTAAGAAGGCAGAAAACCGGAAGGAGCGGGAGAAACAGATGCGGGCAAACAGAGAAGTGGTGGACCTTGCCAAGCATCCCTGCAATGCCTCCATGGTAACAGCAGTCATTACAATCATCATATGAAAGAATAAAGAATGTGCAGATGATGAGAAAATATTAGTTGTACCTGTAAAGGTAAAAAAGTACTAAAAGTAATTTATTTTAAAAGCGGTGCAAATCACAGTTTAAAGGTACACAAGCTGGCTAGTTTAACTGGCAATTCCAAATTGGCCTTCCGTTAGTTTGAATGGTAGTGTTTACATAAGATGACCCTATGATGAACTGATGACCTGTCCATAAATTGGTTTCTGCTGCTACTGAAGGCTCCAGCCCCCTGTGACCCTGACCTAGATTAAATGGGTTTTGAGAATATGATGTTGTATTAGAAATTACTCGTGTTGTAAACATAACCACTGTTGTTGTCAAGCATGGGTCCGTATCCCATGAACTCATCCAGTGTGTCACAATACCTATGACTAAGTGCCCCCCCCACCAAATGTGTCATGAATTTTACTGACTAACATCTATTCGAGGTGTTTTTGATGAGCTGTAGCAGCAGCTTCAGCACCCCGAGGTCACCGTAATGTCTGTTTTTCCCCTTGTTGATCCTGTTTTGTAACTCCCTAGTGCTGGATGTTAGAGTAATTTTTGCATATCTGACCATGACAATGTCCCATGCTAATTTTTCCCTTTGCATACTGTAAAAGCAATGTGTCATTTGCATTTGTTAAATCATTTTTGTCAAAGGTTTATGTTATGCTAATATTGTGTCAATTTTATTTTACAGGAATGTGATAAGTGTCAGAGGTATGTACACTCTTTTCTTTGGTGACTCGTTTTCTTCTCATAGTTAATTGGAAACACACAACACTATATAAGCGTGATGGTAAAAAGACTCCTTCTTTCGTTAGGGGTTGCCACAGCGGATCATCTTCTTCCATATCTTCCTGTCCTCGTCATCTTGTTCCGTCACACTATCACCTACATGTCTTCTCTCACCACATCTATAAATCTTTGCTTAGGCCTTCCTCTTTTCCTCTTCCCTGGCAGCTCTATCCTTAGCATCCTTCTCCCAATATACCCCTCATCTCTCCTCTACACATATCCAAACCAATGCAGTCTCTCATCTCTGACTTTGTCTCCCAACTGTCCAACTTGAGCTGACCCTCTAATGTCCTCATTTCTAATCCTGTCCATCCTCATCACACCCAATGCAAATCTTAGCATCTTTAACTCTGCTACCTCCAGCTGTGTCTCCTGCTTTCTGGTCAGTGCCACCGTCTCCAACCCATATAACATAGCTGGTCTCACTACCGTCCTGTAGACCTTCCCTTTCACTCTTGCTGATACCCGTCTGTCACAAATTACTCCTGACACTCTTCTCCACCCATTCCACCCTGCCTGCACTCTCTCTTTCACCTCTTTTCCACAATCCCCATTACTTTGTACTGTTAATCCCAAGTAAAAAGACAAAAACAAAAAACAGCAAAGTATCCAGGTTTCCAGTTTGATAACCATATTTATATGGAATTGTTTTCAAGTGTATTTTTAGAAGTACAGAGAATCCCACTCCTTCATTGCTGCCAAGTGTGACTGACCATTGTTTTTTGTTTCAGTGTAGACAAATGACAAGTCTACATCTGAGTTGTGTACTTCTGGATCAGTAAAGCAGTCAAGTGACACAGGCCACAATTTGTTCTACTGGTTTGGTGTCCCTACTTTGTCATGCTTGTTGCATTAGAACAGGGGTGGGCAGATTCAGTCCTGGAGGGCCGCGGTGGCTGCAGGTTTTTGCTCCAACCCAATTGCTTAATAAGAAGCCCTTATTGCTCAAGTAACACTTCAGCTTCACTTTAGTTGTCTCGCTCGTTAAGATTTTGAACCCTTATTGCTTATTTTAGTCTTAAACAGCTGTATTCTTGGTTTTTAATTGCTCCTAATTAGCAATACCATGCAAATGACAAAAGAGACCAGCAGTTCTCCATTTAGCTTGTTTTCATTTACACCTGTGTGGATTTATCACGCACTATTTGGTTTAATTAAATACTTGGAAGGAAAGTGAAGAGAAAAAAGCACTGAGAATTACTTATCTGTTTTAGACTTCAAATCATTTGGATGATATCCTTAGAAAGGAAAATAAATCTAGGATATGAGAATGACCTGACATGGTAGAGTTAAAGCACTAGCAAGCCATGCGATTAAATAATTGACAAGGATTGGTTTTTAATTAAGCAACTGGGTTGGAACAAAAACCTGCAACCACTGCGGCCCTCCAGGACTGAATCTGCCCACCCCTGCATTAGAATGATTTTTTTGTTGTCGCTTTAACAGGTTGACTAGGAAACATACATAGTTGTCTTCTGTTTCCCCAGTTTATTGCAAAGTTCATAATTAATTTACTATTTTAGGAAGTCTATTTTTGTATTATTGTGAAATTTGTGAGACTACCAGGAACATTTATTGGGTTCATCTACTCTTGCAATCAAAGATTAATACACACACACATACACACCAGACAGAGTCTCGAGTGGTGCCAATTGTCGGTCACTGTACAATTTTGCACATAGGACACACGCACATATATACTGAGATCCTAGCCAGACAGTCTCAAGTGGTGCCAGTCACACTGCAGCATTCTGCCTAAGATTCTTCATATAGAGATTCACTATCAGCAGCTGTAACAAACTTGCAGATGTTACTGTGACACACATAAAATTGTAACCCTTTTGGTTAAATGCTACTTGCTAATCAAATTATTTCTTCCTTTTGCTGTAGTTGTTTTTGATGAGCAACCACAATAACCTTGATAAACCTTGTGAATAGGACAGTAGCTATCTAACTCACTCTTGGTACCCATTTATTATTTCAGTCATTCTAGATTCAAAGGCAAAGTATAGAAAATATAAAAGCAATGTGGTATTTATTAACATATACAGTGGTGTGAAAAACTATTTGCCCCCTTCCTGATTTCTTATTCTTTTGCATGTTTGTCACACAAAATGTTTCTGATCATCAAACACATTTAACCATTAGTCAAATATAACACAAGTAAACACAAAATGCAGTTTGTAAATGGTGGTTTTTATTATTTAGGGAGAAAAAAAAATCCAAACCTACATTGCCCCCTGAACCTAATAACTGGTTGGGCCTCCCTTAGCAGCAATAACTGCAATCAAGCGTTTGCGATAACTTGCAATGAGTCTTTTACAGCGCTCTGGAGGAATTTTGGCCCACTCATCTTTGCAAAATTGTTGTAATTCAGCTTTATTTGAGGGTTTTCTAGCATGAACCGCCTTTTTAAGGTCATGCCATAGCATCTCAATTGGATTCAGGTCAGGACTTTGACTAGGCCACTCCAAAGTCTTCATTTTGTTTTTCTTCAGCCATTCAGAGGTGGATTTGCTGGTGTGTTTTGGGCCATTGTCCTGTTGCAGCACCCAAGATCGCTTCAGCTTGAGTTGACGAACAGATGGCCGGACATTCTCCTTCAGGATTTTTTGGTAGACAGTAGAATTCATGGTTCCATCTATCACAGCAAGCCTTCCAGGTCCTGAAGCAGCAAAACAACCACAGACCATGACACTACCACCACCATATTTTACTGTTGGTATGATGTTCTTTTTCTGAAATGCTGTGTTCCTTTTACGCCAGATGTAACGGGACATTTGCCTTCCAAAAAGTTCAACTTTTGACTCATCAGTCCACAAGGTATTTTCCCAAAAGTCTTGGCAATCATTGAGATGTTTCTTAGCAAAATTGAGACGAGCCCTAATGTTCTTTTTGCTTAACAGTGGTTTGCGTCTTGGAAATCTGCCATGCAGGCCGTTTTTGCCCAGTCTCTTTCTTATGGTGGAGTCGTGAACACTGACCTTAATTGAGGCAAGTGAGGCCTGCAGTTCTTTAGCCGTTGTCCTGGGGTCTTTTGTGACCTCTCGGATGAGTCGTCTCTGCGCTCTTGGGGTAATTTTGGTCGGCTGGCCACTCCTGGGAAGGTTCACCACTGTTCCATGTTTTTGCCATTTGTGGATAATGGCTCTCACTGTGGTTCGCTGGACTGCCAAAGCTTTAGAAATGGCTTTATAACCTTTACCAGACTGATAGATCTCAATTACTTCTGTTCTCATTTGTTCCTGAATTTCTTTGGATCTTGGCATGATGTCTGGCTTTTGAGGTGCTTTTGGTCTACTTTTCTGTGTCAGGCAGCTCCTATTTAAGTGATTTCTTGATTGAAACAGGTGTGGCAGTAATCAGGCCTGGGGGTGGCTACGGAAATTGAACTCAGGTGTGATACACCACAGTTAGGTTATTTTTTAACAAGGGGGCAATTACTTTTTCACACAGGGCCATGTAGGTTTGGATTTTTTTTCTCCCTAAATAATAAACACCATCATTTAAAAACTGCATTTTGTGTTTACTTGTGTTATATTTGACTAATGGTTAAATGTGTTTGATGATCAGAAACATTTTGTGTGACAAACATGCAAAAGAATAAGAAATCAGGAAGGGGGCAAATAGTTTTTCACACCACTGTATAACAATACCAAATAGAACAACAGCATTTATTTATATAGCACGTTTCATACAAATGATGTAGCTCAAAGTGCTTTACAAGATGAAAAAAGAGGAAAAAATATAAAAATAAAATTAGGCAATACTTTTGTTCTATTTTAATTAGTAAGGTCCGACGGGCAGGGAGGACAGAAAAAACAACAAATTACTCCAGATGGCTGGAAAAGAAAAAAAAAACAAAATCTGCAGGGCTTCCAAGGCCTACGAGACCACCCAGCCCCCACTAGGGAAAATATAATAAAAAACACAATAGATAAATCTGGATCTGAATAGTCTTGGAAACACTTACTGAAAATCAGAAGTGGACCGCTTTTGGTTTATAGAGATTGCCGTTATTCATAGTTATTGTTTATTGTTATGTTTTCTGACATCCAAACCAGATGATCTCATGTCTCTTGATCTCTGATGTCAGCCTCCTGTCATTGTTTTTCTTCCTTTTCTTCTTCTTGTTCCATCAGAGAAACCATTCTTTTGTTAAAATGTACACATGGAGTTTCGGGACGTGCGACATTGGACACATTTTATTGGCTATCTTTGTCCTGATGATGAATGACTGTGGTGAAAGTGTTTGATCTTTTAAGTACTTCCGCACTTCTTCCTTTCTCAAGGTGTAAACTTATTTGGCAATTCCTTGCCCAATGGCATCCATGCCTATCCAGGTTATAAATGAATTGAAACAGGTTCTGTGGCATCTGTGCTTATTTTCCATTCCCAGGTCATAAAGTAATCGAAAACGAAGTGGACTGGATCAAATGCATAAATTAGTAGTACAATATAAAATGATATTTGGAATGCCTGTAATTAAAGTCCTGTAAATTCAGTTCATCCTAGTTCGTTGAGCAAAATAATATTGAATATAAATGCTTTTGAAAATTTGATGATTTTTCACATCAGAACAAATTTTGATTCTTAATTGGCTCTTTGCATGCGGGGGGTGGCCCTGTGATAGACAGGCAGAGGTAGACTCTGGCTCCCCATCTCTGATTTGGATTTAGTGGTTTTGAGAGCAGTATTTTGTCTTATGAAAAATCACCAAGTTTGCTACAGTTGAAGTCAGAAGCTAACATACACTTTAAAACTCCCTTTGTATCCCCTCTACAGATTTTATACTAATAAACTATAATATTTTGTTTAAGATGTTTACTTTGTGCAAGGCAAAAATAATTTTTTCCAACAATGTTCACAGACCTCAGAGTATTTCACTTTTTATTGACTGTGTCACAGTTCCAGTGGGTTACAAGTTTACATACACTCTTGTTCATATTTGGTCGCATTGCCTTTAAATTGTTTAATTTGAGCCAAATGTTTTGGGTCGCCTTCCACAAGCTTCTTACAATATGTTGCTGGAAGTTTGGCCCATTTCTCCATACAGAACTGGTATAACTAGGACAGGTCCATAAGCCTCCTTGCTCTTACATGCTTTTTCACTTTTGCCCACAAATTTACAATCAGATTGAGGTCAGGGCTTTGTGATGGCCACTCCGATACCTTGCCTTTGTTGTCTTTAAGCCATTTTGCCACAACTTTGGAAATCTGTTTGGGGTTATTGTCCATTTGGAAAGCCCATTTATGACTGAGCTTCAACTTACTTGCTGAGCTCTTGAGATGTTGCAGCAGTATATCTCCATCATTTTCCTTCCTCATGATACCACAAAATGATGCCTCCACCCACATGCTTAACGGTTAGGATGGTGTTCTTTGGCTTACAAGCCTTGCTCTATTTCTTCCAAACATGATGATGGTCATTATGGTCAAACAGTTAGATCTTAGATTCATCAGACCAGAGGACATTTCTCCAGAAGGTAAGATCTTTGTCCCCTTGTGCCATTGCAAACTGCAGTCTGGCTTTTTTTATGGCGGCTTTGGAGCAGTGGCTCCGTCGTTATTGAGCAGCCTTTCAGGTTATATCCGTGTAGGACTTGATTTACTGTGGATATCGATACTTGTCTACCTGTTTCCTCCAGCATATTCCCAAGATTCTTTGCTGCTACTCTGGGATTAATTTGCACTTTTCTTGTCAATGTACGATCTTGTCTAGGAGACAGGAAGCGTCACCTTCCTGAGTGGTATGATGGCTATGTGGTCCCATGGTGTTTATACTTGTGTATTATTGTTTGTACAGATTAAATTATTGGAAATTATTCCCAAGGATGAACCAGATTTATGGAGCTCCATTTTTTTTTCTAAGGTCTTGGCTGGTTTCTTTTGATTTTCCCATTATGTCATCCAAGATACAGTGAGTTTGATGGTAGGCCTTAACATATACAGTATTCACGTGTTGACTCCATTTAGGCTAATTGGCTATCAGAAGCTAAGTGTCTAATTCCCTAAAGGCTTGACATCATTTTCTGGAATTTCTCGAGCTGTTTGAAGGCACAGTTAACAAAGTATATGTAAACTTGTGATCCACTGGAACTGTGATATAGTGAAATACTCAGAGGTCTGTGAACATTATTGGAAAATATGGCTTTTGCCCAGCACAAAGTAGTTGTCTTAAATGATATGCCAAATTTGTAGTTTTTTTAGTATAAAATCTGTGGAGGGGTTATATAGTGAGCTTTAAAGAATTCACCCTGAGTGTATGTAAACTTCTGACTTCAACTGTACAGTTAGGTCCATAAATATTTGGACAGAGACAACTTTTTCTAATTTTGGTTCTGTATATTATCACAATGAATTTTAAATGAAACAACTCAGATGCAGTTGAAGTGCAGACTTTCAGCTTTAATTCAGTGGAGTGAACAAAACGATTACATAAAAATGTGAGGCAACTAAAGCATTTTTTGAACACAATCCCTTCATTTCAGGGGCTCAAAAGTAATTGGACAATTGACTCAAAGGCTATTTCATGGGCAGGTGTGGGCAAGTCCGTCATTATGTCATTATCAATTAAGCAGATAAAAGGCTTGGAGTTGATTTGAGGTGTGGTGCTTGCATGTGGAAGATTTTGCTGTGAACAGACAACATGCGGTCAAAGGAGCTCTCCATGCAGGTGAAAGAAGCCATCCTTAGTCTGCGAAAGCAGAAAAAAAACCCATCCGAGAAATTGCTACAATATTACGAGTGGCAAAATCTACAGTTTGGTACATCCTGAGAAAGAAAGCAAGCACTGGTGAACTCAGCAACGCAAAAAGACCTGGACGTCCACAGAAGACAACAGTGGTGGATGATCGCAGAATCATTTCCATGGTGAAGAGAAACCCCTTCACAACAGCCAACCAAGTGAACAACACTCTCCAGGGAGTAGGCGGGCGTATCGATATCCAAGTCTACCATAAAGAGAAGACTGCATGAAAGTAAATACAGACGGTGCACTGCAAGATGCAAGCCACTCATAAGCCTCAAGAATAGAAAGACTAGATTGGACTTTGCTAAAGAACATCTAAAAAAGCAGGCACAGTTCTGGAAAAACATTCTTTGGACTGATGAAACCAAGATCAACCTCTACCAGAATGATGGCAAGAAAAAAGTATGGAGAAGGCGTGGAACAGCTCATTATCCAAAGCATAGCACATCATCTGTAAAACACAGTGGAGGGAGGCAGTGTGATGGCTGCCAGTGGCACTGGGACACTAGTGTTTATTGATGATGTGACACAGGACAGAAGCAGCCGAATGAATTCTGAGGTGTTCAGAGACATACTGTCTGCTCAAATCCAGCTAAATACAGCAGTCAAATTGATTCATGATACAGATGGACAATGACCCAAAACATACAGCCAAAGCAACACAGGAGTTTATTAAAGCAAAGAAGTGGAAAATTCTTGAATGGCCAAGTCAGTCACCTGATCTTAACCCAACTGAGCAGGCATTTCACTTGTTGAAGACTAAACTTCAGACAGAAAGGCCCACAAACAAACAGCAACTGAAAGCCGCTGCAGTAAAGGCCTGGCAAAGCATTAAAAAGGAGGAAACCGAGCATCTGGTGATGTCCAGGAGTTCAAGACTTCAGGCTGTCATTGCCAGCAAAGGGTTTTCAACCAAGTATTAGAAATGAACATTTGATTTCCAGTTATTTAATTTGTCCAATTACTTTTGAGCCCCTGAAATGAAGGGATTGTGTTCAAAAAATGCTTTAGTTGCCTCACATTTTTATGTAATTGTTTTGTTGACCCCACTGAATTAAAGCTGAAAGTCTGCACTTCAACTGCATCTGAGTTGTTTCATTTCAAATTCATTGTGGTAATATACAGAACCAAAATGAGAAAAAAGTTGTCTCTGTCCAAATATTTATGGACCTAACTGTATATACAATATGTGAAATAAACCACAAATGTAAACTACTAGTGATTAAATATTTAGCTTTATTTGCATATTAAAAGTAATTTTTTTCATCAGAAAAGGTAGAAATAATTAGGTGGTTGTTATATACAGAAATGGAGGGACCGACACAAAGCTGAAACTTATAATTGTATTTTTAAACACATGAAACTGGGTCGTAAAAAATCATTACATGTAAAATGTTCTATAGATTGTTCTTTCTGGTTCATAAAACTGTTTTAAAACATCAAGTGTGATTAAATTTATACCATCTACATGTTACATAGTGTATCATATATAAAATATAAAAGCCAGATACCACTGACTCAGTGAACCATGAGGACTTGGGACTTGAAATTTGGAATGTGGTTACCCTCGGCCCAAAGGTGCTCGCTAAGAAACGGTTTTAAAAATTTTCGTGGTCCAAGCGTGAAGTTTCTCATAGTTTTTTTTTAGACCCGTTTGTATGTCTGTCCACTTTTCACGAGAGAACTACTTGATGGATTTAGATTGGGTTTTTTTTCTATAATTTGCTTGAACATTCTGTTGATTTCGCGACTTTCTTATTGCGCTAAGTATCGTAGTTCGTTTGCGGTACCGATTTATTAGCATGAATCCATCGGGCTGCGGGGAGGGGGGCAGGGCCCTCCTCAGTCACGCGTCTGCCTTGAGGCATAACTTTAACTCCGCTTAGTTAGCAAACGAGAGAACTACTTAACGGATTTAGGTCAGGTTTTTTTTTTTTTCCTTGAATTTGCTTGAACATTCCGGTTGATTTTTGCGTCTTCTTTCATTGCGCTAAGAATTGTAGTTCGCTTGCAGGAGTGATAGATTCGCGCTAATCCGAAACAGAGGCTGCAGGCCGAGGGGAGGGAGAAGCGTGACGTCAGGAGTAGAGAGCTGGGTGGAACCTCCTCACTGTCCTGTTTCACGAATATGCGGGCGAAGCCACGGGGATGGCTAGTTTAGATATAAAAGGAAGAAATGGCTTGTTTAAAATTTAGCTGATTTTGCTTTAGTTGCTAAGATGTCTTGACTTCTTTTATTGTCTATTAATGATTATCAGTGATTTAATTGTTTGTTTTCTTTTAGGCGGCAGAAGAACAGATCTTTTTGCTATTTCTGCAGTTCTGTACAAAAGCTGCCAATCTGTGCTCAGTGTGGTAAGTTACAGCAACAACACATCAAGCATGCGGGCCTTAGCTGTTAACAGAATATGTAAAATGGCTCTTTCAGCTGTGTAATACTTGTTTTTTTTATTAACTCTACAATACATTTTGCAGGCTCTTAAAAGCATGGTGACACAAAAGATAACATCCTTGGCTGAAATCACACACCAGGTCATTGTCTCTGTGGCTTGTCCTTCCAAGGGATTTCCTCTCACATTCCCCAAGATGTGCATGTCTGATTGAGAGACAGTTTTACATTAAGCCTGTGTTAATGTGGGTGTGTGTCTGAGTGGCTCCTGAGATGGACTAGTATTCTATCCAGGGTTGCTCACTGCCCTGTGCTGCCATGATTGGTACCACCACTACCATTTATTTGTGTAGCTCATTTTTATACAAAAAGAATGAAGTGTCTTTGTGTGTGTCTGTCCTGTTGCTATGTCTCTGCATTCCAGACCATGGCGCATCACAAACAATATCACTGCTTTTACGAATCCAGTAGAAAATGGCATTTAACAGAGACCTAATGCATTGGATTGTGCATTGCAAATATTAATGCTGGGGTATACATTGATTACTTAGATTTCAAGCCACCTTAGACAGGTAGCAGAGCCATATATACAAAATGTGTCTGTTTGTCTGTCTTGCAAGTACTTGCAAACTACTAGGACTGCAGCCTTAATAATAATACAGTTATATAGCGCTTTTCTCACTACTCAAAGCGCTCAGCAATTACAGGTTAAGGGTCTTGCTCAAGGGCCCAACAGAGCAGAGTCCCTTTTGGCATTTATGGGATTTGAACCAGCAACCTTCCGATTGCCAGTGCACATCCCTAGCCTCTGAGCCACCACTCCACCTAATTAATACTCTGATCTTAGTATTAATTGAAAGCTTATGATCCGATATGTCTGATATGTTCTAGAAACTCAAAAAATTTTAGGTTGCGGCAACCTGGGCTAAAAAGTTTATTGTAATTAAAGCACTGTTCTCACAAGCCCATCAACTAATAACCTCTCAAGACATGGTGCATAAATTCTTCACAATTCAGATATTAGTCCTGTCATTTGTAAATAATGGGCAGAGAGTTTACTTTCTTATTTGTAAAATGTAAAATATATACATTTTTTTTGTAGTGTCGCAGAAGCCTTCTCTAACTCCAAAGGCTACTTCCACGAGTTTCAGTAGTAGGTAATTAAATAAACAAACCAATACAGGTGAGCCTCAATTTACACCTGTTCCGCAGGTATGAAGGTGTATATAAAACCCTAAAGTTTTCGATTCATTTTTATATAACAACTTCCATTTTTATTTTCTTGTATACGAAGTATAAGGAAAGCATTGTAATTTTCCAAAGATTCGATGTCAAGATTTTGTTGAATCTCGACATTTTAGACCTCCCTGACTTTATCGTATAGGGAAAGTATTGTAATCATCCAAAAATTCCATTTCAAGATTGGGATGAATCTCAACGTTTTAGACCTCCCTGAGTCTGCAAATACCATTTTTAGAATTATGTGTGTGTGTGTAAACACGATAACCTGAGTACGCTTTCACTTAGGTCAACCAAATTTTGCATACATATGGTTTAAAGGAATATGCCCTTCAGTGTACCTGCACTCACTGATGCCAGGTTGATTTGTGGCATCTTGCAATTCTTTAAGCCTGTTTGGGAAATCAATAAAAATCGCCATTAGAAATGAATTAATAAAAGACCAAAACATTCATTGATAGCTTAGAGAACTGGAAACATTTCAACTACAGATGTTCTTCACTTGCTGTATAAAATGACTCTTTCTACACAACTTGTGCAGAATTTACAGTATACACAATCGGATGTCTGACTTTCAAGCCAAATGAATAACAAACTTTTGCATTTGTGACTTTGTTTTTTTTTAATTGCTTCAGGAAAAACTAAATGCATGATGAAGTCCTCAGATTGTGTGATTAAACATCCTGGAGTACACAGCACTGGGCTGGCTATGGTGGTAAGTCTTATAAAGTTGAACCAAACACTGCATGTATGCTTGTGTGCAGCAGTATCTGCTGTTAATGGAAAAAATAAACTGTAATCCTTAAAAACAGAACTGGTATTAGTATGCATTAAAGCCACCTAATATGTTAACATGAATCAAGGACCCTAGAGAGATTTCTTTGCATTCTTAAGGCACACTTATTAATCATGACATTTTTGAAAATACTTTAGTTCTGTATCTTGGTGAGGTCACTTTTAAACTCTGTGACTAAGTTTTCATCTTAGGACTTGTCTACATTTTTAAAGAACTAAAGTGTTACACCTTGAACTATACGGTGGATTTATTTTTTTTACCTTTGCACCCTGTGATGGACTGGCACCCTTTCCAGGGTTTGTTCCTGCCTTGTGCCCTATAAAAGCTGGGACAGGCTCCAGCAGACCCCCATGCACCTGTTCAGGCCTAAGCAGGATAGAAAATGACTCGCTGACTGACTTGCGCATAGTTTGTCTACAGCAGATCTGTTAAGCCTCCATCACATTACATGATTTTTCCAACGATTTTCATTCGTATCTTTCTTTTGCATAATCTTCACAAGTTATGAAATGTGCACCGATGACTAGCAGTCATGTAGTATGACATCCCCAGAAACTCTGTCATAGTGTTCTGTCAGTGCGTTTACATTCACGCCCATAATCAGTTTATGGTTAATAAGTTGAATAAGGTAGAAACCTGGTTTCATAATAATCCGCATTTACATGTGTGAGTAATCATCTCAAGTCCTCCTTTGGTAAAACGATCCAATGTCATTAAACTGCCCAAACAAGAGTTGAACGTCGTCATGAGCCACTGTGAATCAGAAAATAAGCATGACGCCTAAGATAATTTTCTTGTGTTTTTTAAATATGTCTAGTCAAATTGATGCTTTATTTATAGGTTTTTTATTAGATTGCTGCTCTTTCTGCTTAGCTGTGCATCTGAGCCCTGTAAATAACTGGCATACCAGTTTGTGTGCTTCATGCCGCACATGCAGTGCTACTGGAACAATAACAAAATGGATGTTTTTACTTTAATAAGATAAGTATTGCGTTACTCTACAAAGTAATTGGACTACCTAACACACACTACTTTTAATGTGTTACCCTACTGCTCTAGAGATTCTGTTGAAGAGTTTATTAGCACTGTATTTCAGATCATCAGCACATATTTAGTGATTTCTGAAATAATGAGACAGATTATTTCAACCAGGAAAAGGAATAATACGATTGCCTAAACATTTGCCTCTGGAAATGTGTTTGGTGGTGTTATGTGGAAATTTCTAACTGCGGCTACTGAATGCATGCGCAAAGCAAATACAAGCATATGCTAACATAATGCAATAGACATACATAGACTACAAAATGTTTAACAGTAACCTGTTTAAGGATTTACATGGCTGAATGATCAGATTATTCGCAGAGAAATCTTCCTCTGTTAACCAGGTTTCTCAATGGCCAATAACCCAATTACTCAATTTTGAATAAGGGTTTACATAGCATTTTTCAGGTTTCTATGAATAATCTGGTTATTGAAGCGCATGTAAACACGATATGATTCTCTAGTCACAGAGGCAGGCTTTTGTATGTACAAGTGCTGACAACCAGTGAGCGCTCAGTTGAATGTATAATGCAATCAGTGTGGCCACAGGGGAACAAAAAGAAAATCCAATGTTTTGGACCGTGCAAACAGAAGAGAGGCTTGTCTATCTGACGTCTCATGTTTGTTGTTCTAAGTCAGAATGGTTAAAGGGAAGAGATGGGCACCGATTGTGGCTGAGCACAGAATGCCTGAAAAACATTCGTATAGCTGCTTGCTTTGCTAGGCTCCACATTGATTGGCCCACAGAATGAGGCATATTTACAAAACTTTTTGCAGTGCTGTTTGAAGTTTAAATCTGTGCTGTAAAGTCGTAGTTGTGTTATCCATCATCCACTGCATTTACTAGTTGTGTAATCGGACATCATCAAGGCAGTGAGATCCAGTTATTGCACTCTTATTGTGTGCAGTGCTCTCTGAGTCAGCCGTGTTCTTTGACACCAGCCTTAGCCTGTGTAGTAGAAACGATTTTATTGTTTAATCAGGGCCTTACCTAATTATTTTTATGTTTAAAGTACTGAACTTAAAATTGCAAGTATAACAATATAGTATCACTCTATGTTTTGGGCAGTACTCTAATAATAAAACATTAGAAATTCACCAGTCTGAATTATTATTTAAGCAGATGCCATTATCCAAGATGACTTACAAATGAAAAGCAAAATACATATAGTTTCAGGGATTTCAAAATTAAAAAGCAAAAATTTACAGTTGAGCCTAAGAAACGGAGTTCCATAATTATCCATATGTGCAATTAAAAACTAGAACTCAACATCTAAGTTGCTTGACCATTAACTTCAGTAGCACAACTGCATCTGTCCAGGGAAGTCCTGGGAGGAAGGAAGTCTTAAGCAATCCAGAGACATTTTCTAAAGAGGTATGTCTTCAGGAGGGACCTGAAGATTAGTATGTGGAAGAAAATGGGGTGGTCATGGGAGGATTATTTCATGGCACGGGAGATAGCATTCCCTTCACAATTCTGCTTGTTTATTTTTGAGATGTGACCTTGAATTTAAGAAATGCAAATTTAAGTGCAATTGAAAGCAATGCAGTATCACCCCCCCTCATTTTTCTTATTCAAAACTAGGGGGCTTCGCCACCCCAAGCCAAACTGGCCTGCACTACGCGCCAGCCACCTTGTGTCTCTGACGCTCGCGTTGTGAAGAGGGGGGCTGAACGCACCCCAAGGAGATGCGGTCACTCCTCCGAAACACCCTCTTAAACGGTGATACAATGGGAAACAAATACGTTTTTTTTAAACCTCCTCTTTGCTTGATCAGCTGCTGGCTTGCTGCTGCTGCCGTGCCGCATCCTATGTCCATATATTTGATCTCTTTTACCTTTTCATCAATATCGCATTGGATTTTGATTCCGTGTTTGAAATTACATTGCGACAACGCAACGTATAACTTCCCGTGAGCGAATATCATTGCTTTCTCTCTACCAGAAATGTGTCTGACAATAGCATTCACACAAATGAGAAATGATTGAACTGTGTGCGTGCTTGAAATTTTCTCTCGCGGGATTTCACTTTCACCAAACAACAAATCTTTTAATTCTCGTGGATACGCCTCTTCATTGGGAAGAAACACTACTTTTCTCTGATGGCAACACGAATTAGACGATCTACTTGTCTCCGACTTAAAGTTTAAATCCAAACAATATATTCGATCTCTTTTCTCTGTTCTGTTATTTGACCAAGTAATAATTTCTGTTCGTTTGCACTAATGTGATCTTTACAATCCTTTTTTTGAGACTTTCGAATTTTCGTTCTTCCATCATCTCTAACCTGCTCTGAATGTTTACCGTGCCAACTTTTTTGAATTCTTTACGATGTTCTACTTTGTCATCTGGTTATATCTCTTGGCACAAAGACTCGTCTCGTGGGCGTTTAAGTGTCTCTCTGAGAAAATCTCGTCTCCTTCCAAGATTTTTTTTTTATAATAGAGAGATGTGAAACATTTTGCAGTAATATTCATTTTGTTGTATATACAGTTCCTTCAAAAAGTATTCAGATGCTTTCACTTTTGGCATTTTGTTATGTTACATCCATCCATTATCCAACCAGCTCAGTCAGCAGCCCCTATTCCACAGTAAAATGGAAAAATTTACATGAACAATACAAGCAAATATTTAAAGGTGCAGATTAGAAATACTCAACTTATTGTAATTGTCTAACACATATACACTTTAGAGATATATAATAAAGTATCTATCTATCTATCTATCTATCTATCTATCTATCTATCTATCTATCTATCTATCTATCTACAATTGTCATAACTGTTAAATAATTATTAAATAATAAACAGTTAAGCATAATTAAATAGATTGATTTTGTTGCAGTTTATTTTTTCTTAAGGGAAGGGTAAAGGGAAAAAAGGACCTTTTTAGAAAGTCTCCATAAGGTCTGTGTTTCTAAAATGTATGCTGACCAGTTGTTTGATTTTAATAAAATCAATACAGTATTCTTGTTGGTTATCTACTTCTAATCTAAATTTCTTTTTTACCCACCAGGGGGCAATCTGTGACTTCTGTGAGGCCTGGGTCTGTCATGGGAAGAAATGTCTCAGCACGCATGCCTGTATCTGCCCGCTTGCTGATGCAGATTGCGTTGAATGTGAAAGAGGAGTCTGGGAGCACGGTAATTCAGTCACACTCTTGTTATTATAGAATAAAGATTGGTGCTTCCTGTCTTGATTGTCTGGTATCGTGTAAGTCTGCTCACCTCAAAACTGTCAAATTGGAGTTTATAGATTGCTTTAATGAAAGTAATATTGAGCACACATGCAGTAGATGTTTCTTTTGTTAATTTTTGAAAATGTCACCCTTGTATGTATAAACATCACGTGTTAAGACTAATATTTATTAAATAAAGATTCAAATTTCACATTAAGTTCTGCTTACCATCATAAAGTACAAATGTAACTCTATGCAGTACATTTAACTCTCAGAACATAATACCACTATTTCAAAATGATGTATTAATTAGTTTTTCATTGTTTATCATGTCTAATAATTTGGACCTGCATTAGCAGTAGTACTGGTAGTGTCACATGTGCCATGTACAGGGGTATTCTTTGCCCATTTGCAGCATGATTATGGTAGAACCCCAGTTCTCAAAAAGGAAAGGCGGTATGGCAAATCCTAGTACAAAACAAAAAGAAAGGACTTGTAAATTCTCTTCACTCTGTAGTATATTGAATACATGACAACAAGTCATTGTTTGATGTTTTGCCTTGTACATTTATTTGTTTCTTTTTTAAATATACTCTTATGTCAAATCTGAAGACTGCAACACACTCCAAAAAAGCTAAGTGTTTCTCACTGTGTCACCATTTCTTTTAATGGCACTTATTAAATATTTGTGCACTGAAGACACAAGTTGGGTTAGGTTTACAGAGTTTCACCCCATTCCCCCATTATGCGTGACTTCATTGCCATAGTTTGTGCTTCTTGATGCATTGCACATTCAGAGACAGGGCAGCACTGCAAACAGGCCAGTCTCGTACCCATACTCACTGCTTACACAGCCATGCACTTGTAATTTGGGTAGAATTTGGTTTGGGTTGTCCCACTGAAAAAAACAGGTACATCCTTGGCAAATATGGCTTCTAGATTGCTTCATAAGTAGCTCCAAACTTTGTCCATATCTTTCTGCATAAATGGTGCCCTCGCAGATGCCACAGGAACTTACACAGCCCCACATTTTATCAGAAACTGGGTTTTGGACCTGATGCTGATAATAGCTTAGACGGTTCTTTTTTTAAAAACTATTTGAAATTTTGATTTAACAGACAACAAAACATGATTCCACTGTGCTGATTTCTGTGATAGATGAGACCAAGGCCAAAGAAGTTGGCTGCGCTTCTGAACAGTGTTGATGTACGACTTGTGCTTTGCATAATAAAAGCTTAACTTATATCTGTGGATGCAGCAGCAAATAGTATTGACTGGCAAAGGTTTACTGAAGTATTCCGAAGCCCATGTCGTGATATCAATTACAACAACATTTATTTGTATAGCACATTTTCATACAAATGATGTAGCTCAAAGTGCTTTACAAGATGAAGAAAGAAAAAAAATATAATAATTAGGCAATACTAATTAACAAAGATAAAGTAAGGTCCGATGGCCAGGGAGGATAGAAAAAACAAAAAAAAATCCTGAGGGCTGTAGAAAAAAAAAACAAAATCTGCAGGGGTTCCAAGGCCATGAGACCACCCAGACCCCACTAGGCAATTACAGACATGTAACAGTTTTTAAGACAGTAACGATTGAGGAATCAGAGATCCAAAGTGGTTTTTGATTTTGCCCTTTACATACTGAGGTCTGACCTGATTCCTTTCATCTTTCAAATATGTTGTGCACTGTAGACAGTAAGAAACCCAAAATCGAACTGATTTTTATTTAGGGAATTTAATTCTTAAAGTGCAGGGTTGTTTGCTGACACACCTGTTGGCAGATTGGTGTGACTCGACCCAATCTTCCTCTCGAATGACTAGGCCTTTTTTGGAGGCTCCTTATATACTGTAACACAATTGCATAACCAGTTTCACATCATCTTATTATTTCAACTTGGCAGATCATTAGGCTTAAACTACCCTGAGTGCGTCCCGTGTAGCCCTGGAGACAGCCTAGTCGCTCTTCTATGGACTTTTTCTTGTGCTGCTATGACCTCTTTGTAGCCTGGAGACCAAAACTGTACACAGGAATCCAGATGAGGCCTCACCAGTGTGTTATAAAGCTTGAGCAGAACCTCCTGTGACTTGTACTCCACACATCAAGGCGCTATATAACCTAACATTCTGATAGCCTTCTTGGTGTCTTCTGAAGACAGTCTGGCAGTTGGTAGTGTTGAGTCAACTACGACGTCTAAGTCCTTCTCATAAGGTGTACTTTTAAATTTTCAGACCATCCATTGTATATTCAAACATAACATTTTTACTTCCCATGTATAATACTTTACATTTACTGACATTCATTTTTATCTGCTACAAATCTGTCCCAGCCTGTATTCTGTCCAAGTCCCTCTGTGATGATTCAATGGTTCCCCGATTATCTGCTTGTCCACCCAGCTTGGAATCATCTGCAAACTTAACCAGCTTGTTAGTTATATTGCTATTCAAATCATTTATATATATATATATATGTGTGTGTGTGTGTGTGTGTGTGTGTGTGTGTGTGTGTGTGTGTGTGTGTGTGTGTGTGTGTGTGTGTGTGTGTATATATATATATATATATATATATATATATATATATATATATATATATATATATATATATTAAAAATAGTAGTGGCCTCAGCACTTATCCACGTGGAATAACACTCAAATCATCAGCCAATTCTGATAATGTTCTGCACACCCTCTGCTTCCTATGTCTCAATCAATTCTGCACCCATCTACAAACATCACCCTGAACTCCCACTTCCTTTAGTTTGATACTCGACCTCTCATGTGCCACCTTATCAAATGCTTTCTGAAAGTCCAGTTAAATAATATCATATGCTCCACTCTGGACATATCCTTTTGTTGCCTCCTCATAGAATTTCAGCACATTAGTAAAACATGACCTCCCTCTTCTGAATCCATGCTGACTGTTCAGTTAAACTCATTTTCTTGCGATGAGTTGCTCTGTCTTACCTTTAATAATTCCTTCCATTAATTTTCCTGTGATGCATGTTAAGCTTACCAGTCCATAGTTGCTTGGATCTGCCTAATAACCCTTATAATACAATGGGATAATATTTGCCATTTTCCAGTCTTTCAGAATTTCCCCAGTGTGCAGTAACATTGTAAAAATATACGTCAAGGGTTTATATCTACTTGCTAACCTCCTTAAGATTGTGCTATCTGGTCCTGGAGATTTGTTTGATGTTAGCCTACTTAATCTGAGCAGTACTTCTCCCTCTACAATTTACAAACCCCTCGGGACCTCCTTAGTAGTCCCTTTTACCACTGGGAGGTAATCTACTTCCTCACCCGTGAAGACCTCAGAAAAATTTGAGTTTAGAGCCAGGGCTGTGGAGTCGATAGATAAATTCTTCGACTCCTTAGTTTCTGGTACTTCTGACTCCGACTCCCCAACTCCTCTGTATTTAATATGCTAATGTATTTTCCATGTTGATTAAAGGAAGGAAACATACACGTCATTTAGCCACAGAACTACTGACTAGGAAGCTGACTCTCTAACATTATTGGCCAGTTAAACAAAAGACAAAAAAATGATAACAATAAGGTTTTATTGTTTTTATCAAGTGTGCTATAAAGTAGTAGCGTGCATAAAAATCAGGAACAGGAATGTTACCAGTTCAAAAAATATAAACCACATTCTTTGGTAGTTTTAAAACACAAACAAAGCTTAACTACATGAACAAAAAACAAAAACAAAATCTGGAAAACCTTAAACAGTTGTAGAGTAGAACAGCTGTTAACTGCAATCCAAAATTAACTCAATGCAGTGCTCTATGAAACAGAATTGCTTCTTAAATCTGACTTGATTATTTTTAGAGCTGAAAATATTCTTTCAACACTGACTTGGGTGGGTGGCATTGCTGTTACAGTTTTAGCCACATCACTGATAATCTCTGGATCAACAAGGATGGCTTCTTCTACAGTCAGTTTTGATGAGCGATCATACTTTTCAACTTCTTTCAATTCTTTAAAAAAACTCCTGCTGGAATCTGTTTATTTGGACATTTACTGGTCGTTTATCTTTCACGCATAGGCGACGTTGCTTTGCTTTTGAAACTTCCATTTTGTCCAAGAATGAATCAAAGTCTAATTCTTCATTTGAAGAGGATGTCCTGAGTTTAAGGTTTAAGGTTTCTTTATTTAGTCATGTTTACACAAGAAAACATGAAATTTGCCTTCTCATTTGCATCTAATAACAGACAATTAAATAAAACAGACAAATAGAAGAAACAAGAAAGGATAAGGTAAGGCAGTTAGATAATACATATTTAAAACAAAAAGTTACCAGTGCTTATAGCTTAATCCAGAGGTGGTGTTTCAGGTAGTAGTAATCCCTTCATGCGAACTGCTACATCATAGAGTGTCTTTTTTCCATTAGCTATCTGGTCACTGTTCAACAAAATTCAGCTCATTTGATCAACATAAATAGCAACTAACAAGATTTGATTATCCAGTAAGGGACTCTCTCTTTTCTTTATTGAAGATACGATGCCATCAGCTATTAACTCTCCACTTTTGTTCAGGCAATATATCAAGCACTTCCATTCCAAGAAAAATTTACCAGGTGTTAAATCTTCATATTGCAACCTCTTGGTTGACAGTAAAGAGGTAAGAAAGTAGACTTTCCACTTCTTTTACTTGTGCCCACTGGCTTTCACTTAATAAAACATTTTCATTGTCCAGTTCTTCAAGAAAGTCTTTTTGTTCAAGCACACGCTTTACCATCAAAGAAGTGCTTCCCCAGCGTGTTGTTTGATCCAAAATGGCTCCTTTTCCTGCAGGTCTTTTCAAAATGGCATGTGTTTTAGGGGCCCTGGCTGCAATAGTTACTTGCTAAAATTTGCCAGTTAGAGTAGCTGCATGACGATCTTTCAATTCAAGTTGCAGAGTATTAACAGCACAATGCATATGTTGAATAGTAGTAAGCTTAGATGCTTCTTCAGCAGCGTTATCCAAAATTTCACTATTCTCTTCGGTTTCAGTTTCTCCAAAAGCTGCAGAAATGTCTTCATCTAATATCTGTTTGTTACTTTCTCCATCCACTTTATTCATTTTCTCAATTGTGCTTAACATATTAGAAGCATTATGTGTCATAATACATAGAATCTGTTCCTTTTTAATTTCAAAATCTTCTAGAACAGGTGGTGTGCAAAGTTATGCTAAAGTTCTGCCCTGGGTGGGATATTAGAGTGCAGACAGAACCCCTGAACACACATCAGGCCACAGCACACACCTCCACCTACATCATTACACTTGTTTACAAACTGAAAAAGGAAGACTGCAAGGTTGAGTTTAGGGAGAAGGTGAGACGGGCACTGGGTGGTAGTGAAGAATTACCAGACAGTTGGGAAACTATAGCAGATGTAGTAAGGGTAACAGCAAGAAGGGTGCTTGGTGTGACATCTGGACAGATGAAAGAGGAAAAGGAAACCTAGTGGTGGAATGAGGAAGTACAGGAGAGTATACAGAGGAAGAGGATTGCAAAGAAGAAGTGGGATAGTCCAAGAGATGCAGAAAGTAGACAAGAGTACAAGGAGATAAGGCGCAAGGTGAAGAGAGAGGTGGCGAAGGCTAAAGAAAAAGCGCATGATGACTTATATGAGAGGTTGGACACTAAGGAGAGAGAAAAGGACCTGGACTGATTGGCTAGACAGAGGGACCAAGCTAGGAAAGGTGTGCAGAAGGTTAGGGTAATAAAGGATAAAGATGGAAACGTACTCACAAGCAAGGAGAGTGTGTTGAGCAGATGGAAAGAGTACTTTGAGAGGCTTATGAATGAAGAGAACAAGAGAGAGAAGAGGCCGAATGATTTGGAGGTAGTGAATCAGGAAGTGCAACGGATTAGCAAAGAGGAAGTAAGGACAGCTATGAAGAGGATGAAGAATGGAAAAGCCGTTGATCCAGATGACATACCTGTGGAAATATGGAGGTGTTTAGGAGAGATGGCAGTGGAGTTTTTAACCAGATTGTTTAATGGAATCTTGGAAAGTGAGAGGATGTTTTGAGGAGTGGAGAAGAAGTGTACTGGTGCCGATATTTAAGAATAAGGGGGATGTGCAGGACTGTAGTAACTACAGGGGGATAAAATTGATGAGCCTCAGTATCAAGTTATGGGAAAGAGTAGAGGAAGCTCGGTTAAGAAGTGAGGTGATGATTAGTGGCAGGTTTCATGCCAAGAAAGAGCACCACAGATGTGATGTTTGCTCGGAGGGTGTTGATGGAGAAGTATAGAGAAGGCCAGAAGGAGTTGCTTTGTGTCTTTGTGGACCTGGAGAAAGCATATGACAGGGTGCCTCGAGAGGAGTTGTGGTATTGTATGAGGAAGTCGGGAGTGGCAGAGAAGTACATAAGAGTTGTACAGGATATGTACGGGGGAAGTGTGACAATGGTGAGGTCTGCGGTAGGAGTGATGGAGGTGGGATTACATCAGGGATCGGCTCTGAGCCCTTTCTTATTTTCAATGGTGATGGACAGGTTGACAGATGAGATTAGACAGGAGTCCCCGTGGACTTTGATGTTTGCTGATGACATTGTGATCTGTAGCGATAGTAGGGAGCAGGTTGAGGAGACCCTGGAGAGGTGGAGATATGAGACGAGAGGAGAGGAATGAAGGTCAGTAGGAACAAGACCGAATACATGTGTGTAAAGGGAGGTCAGTGGAATGGTGAGGATGAGGGGAGTAGAGTTGGTGAAGGTGGATGAGTTTAAATACTTGGGATCAACAGCACAGAGTAATGGGGATTGTGGAAGAGAGTGCAGGCAGGGTGGAATGGGTGGAGAAGAGTGTCAGGAGTGATTTGTGACAGACGGATATCAGGAAGAGTGAAAGGGAAGGTCTACAGGACGGTAGTGAGACCAGCTATGTTATATGGTTTGGAGACCGTGGCACTGACGAGAAAGCAGGAGACAGAGCTGAAGGTGGCAGAGTTAAAGATGCTAAGATTTGCATTGGGTGTGATGAGGATGGACAGGATTAGAAATGAGGACATTAGAGGGTCAGCTCAAGTTGGACGGTTGGGAGACAAAGTCAGAGAGGCAAGATTGCGTTGGTGTGGACATGTGCAGAGGAGAGATGCTGAGTATACTGGGAGAAGGATGCTAAGGATAGAGCTGTCGGGCAAGAGAAAAAGAGGAAGGCCTAAGAGAAGGTTTATGGATGTGATGAAAGAGGATATGCAGGTGATGGGTATGACAGAGCAAGATGACAAGGACAGAAAGATCTGGAAGAAGATGATCCGCTGTGGCAACCCCTAACGGGAACAGTTGCAAGAAGAAGACGACACTCAAATTAACTTGTTAAACACATTATATCTGAAGTAAAATGAAAACACCTTTTGTAATGTACCATAATCCAGATTACAATATGTGAATGTCAGGTTGTATAATCGCTCATCTGAACTTCACACTAGTAATAACACAACTTTGCACTGGGCTTTATTCTTACATCAGAGAAGTACTTAATTATGACTTGTTTGTGAAATGGGACATTTGAAAATGCTGTATTTTATTTTCAGTACAATTTTAATTTATTAGGAGTCGGAGTCGGTGTATTTTTGCCGACTCCGACCATGACTCCAAGTACCCAAAATTGACTCCGACTACACAGCCCTGTTTAGACCATCTACAATTTCACTGTCTGTATTTTTTAATTCCCCTTTACTATTCCTGATGCACTTCAACTCCTCTTTGACTGTTCTTTTACTACTAAAATATTGAAAGAAACTCTTTGGGTCGTCTTTCGCCTTATCTGCTATATTCCTCTCCAACTGTCTTTTAGCCTCCCTAATACCATTCTTAATGGATACCCTCATGTTCTCATACGTTCTACGATTCACATTGGAGTCATTAGGCTTATATGCCTTATTTGTCTGTTTTTTCCTTTGCAGCTTCTTTTTTGACTCTTTATTATCCCACTGTGGAGTTTTTAAAATTTCCTACTAATTCCATATTTAGGTATGTACATGTCCTGTATTATATGTAAAATGTTTTTAAAGCTATTCCACCTCTCCACAACTGTCTCCACACTTAAAAGCTTATCCCAGTCTATCCTCCTTAGACTTCGCTGCATGTGCTCAAAATTTAACTTACCAAAATTAAATTTAGCAGTTTTAGTCTTTGCATCCTTACTGTTCCAAAATACTGAGAATTGTATTATATTATGATCACTTGACTCTAGTGGTACAATCACCTGTTAACCTTCAATTCTATCCAGATTATTACCAAATACTAAATCTAGACAGGATTTGCCTCACATTGGTGCTTTAGCATTTTGTGTTAAAAAACAGTCACTGATTACTTCTAAAAACTCCTACTGTTGTGCTCCACTATTTGCAAAGTTATCCCAGTTAATATTCAGATAAAGTCCCCCATGACTAAAATATCTTCTTGTAAACTTGCCTTTTTAATATTATTAAAAAGGTGCGCATTGAAGTTACTGTCTGCAACACTGTAAAGTAAGATCTCTTTTCCCTAATGCTTTCTGGGCAAAGCCACATGTTCTGTCTAAGATGGGGGTCATCGGCCAACTAAATAGGACTTGCGTTTAAATTCTGTTTGACATAAACAGCCTTTTTTGTTCTGTTTATCCTTCCTAAAAATGTCTATCCCTCTGTGTTATAATCATCCTCATCTTTGGTATTTAGTCAGGTTTCCATTACAACACAACATAATACAATATAATTTATTTTTGTATAGCCCAAAATCACACAAGAATTGTTTTTGTGGGCTTTAACAGTCCCTGCCTTTTGACAGCCCCCCCAGGCTTGACTCTCTAAGAAGACAAGGAAAAACTCTCCAAAAAAAAAAAAAAAAAAACCTTGTATGTTTTTTTTTATTATTGTTATAATATCATAATTATGCTCCTCCACATACAACTCCAACAAACTTGTTTTTTTTTTTTATACTTGTAGCATTAAGGCAAGCTATTTTTAATGTGTTCCTTGTTTGACTTTTAAATTTAAACATTTGGTTACATTTACATTACTATGCATTTCTATTTTTAGACGACTGTTTGTTCCTCCGTGTACAGTTCTAAAGCTGGCGTGTCCTAAACTCCCAAAGCTCCAAAACGAAACCGTGTATAACCTACTCATGCGCATCCCCTCCGGTTCAGAAGTAACCCATTATAGCGGAACAGGTCTCATTGTGCTCCAAATGGAGTCCCAATGCTCCTTAAATTGATACCCTTCTCCTCTGTGCCAATATTTGAGCCGCACGCTAAGTCTTCTTATCTCCTCAGTCTTACCTGGACTAGCGCATAGCATAGACAGAACTTTAGAGAAGACTGCCTTGCCAGCCTGGTACCTAACTCTTTACATTTGGAATAACAGAACTGGCAGACTATCCTTATGTATGTCATTTGTTCCAACATGGACAATGACAACTGCATCCATCCCTGCTTTGTGCAAGAGCTTTTCCACCCTTCCAGGGAGGTCTCCTATCTGTGCATGTGGAAGACAACACACCATGTGAGACTCTATGTCTCTGGAGCAAACCTGTGCTTCAGTCCCCTTATAACTGAGTCCCCAACTATCATTTCCTTTCTCTTTCTGGGAACTGGTTTTGAGGTGGCCTGTTGGGACTCCTTATGCCTGCCTGTCACCTCAGAATCTTCAAAGACACTGTTCGGCAAATCCAATTCTGGGGTTGATGCCCCCCGGACAGTGTGCACCCTTTATTTTGTGCCTTGTGATTGTAACTCATCTATCTCTACCAGTCTGGTTTGGAATCCGCTCACGTGACACCATAGGGTTGCACACTATCACTCTAAAGGATGCCTGGGTCAGGTCCACCAATTCTCTACTACAACGCAGGCCAACCAACTCCTCCTCCTGTTCAATGACCCTGAACTTGCAGTGCCGGATCAGCTGGCATCTCCCACAGATGTAGCCCCCATAGGAGTCTGGCTTCTCCAAGCCATCCTCTAAAATGTCCAACACGACTTATTAAAATTTGAGTTAGAATTACTAAAACTGCCTTAACTTTTTATTGTATTAAAATTAAATTATTTAACTTTAATGGTAAAACTTAAAAAAAAATAAAATAAAATAAAAAAAAAAAAAAATGAAGCCAAAGAAATTAAAGAACTGCTGCAGTTATTTTATACCTTCTGCCCTCCTGTAATATTCTCCCCATTTACTTGCCTGCTGTTTTTTCTTTATATTGGGTTAACTTTACTTTTCTCTGTCTTAACTTTGCACTCCTCTTATTCTTTAATTAAAAGGTCTCCACTCGCACCATTTGTACTCCGTCATATTAATGAACCCTTATGTTGTGTCTGTGGCCCTCTTAACTTCTCTACTTTCCTGACCTCTAACAGCTGTTCAATCTATAAAGACTTGCTTAATGCATACACGCTGCTAGTTAATTTCTGAGTGCCTTGTCCTACAGCCACTTATGCCCAATCAGCATCTTAACGCTGGCTGCCTGTTTCCCTATTTACCGCAGAGCCCTTCCCTTTTCCACTTTGAAGTCACTTGCTGCCTGTAACAAGTAACTTTTCCAAATGCATCCCCAAACACCCAGCTGCTTTTGCTCCTATGTGAGCAAACAAAAAAAGGCAAAAAACCCTTCTAAAGGGAAAAAAGCTTTAAAAATTCCCACATGGCTCTTTAGTGGCAAACAAAACTTAACTTTGTAGGAGCAAAATGTATTTTGTAATTATCACTCACACCCCAGAAAACAACTGTCACCCACTTCTCTCTTATTTGTAAAGATGATGTCAATAGATTAGGTAAAACTTCAAGTAAAAATGATATGAAGACAAATCAAAATTAATTTACAAATCACTCCTTTTTCCTTTATTAGCATTATCCATACTGTCCCAAGTTTTTTGAAATTGGTGTTGTACAATTCAGTGTTGGGACACCATACTGATTTGAGCAGAAGTTGCTTTTGCGTAAAAGTTTATAAACGAAATAGCCTGTTTGTTTGGTAGTTTATGCAGCTTGTAATTATCTCGTGTTTGGTAAATGCTGTAAGTTTATTGGACAGCTGTGTGGCAGCATGAGACATTACACTTCGAACTAACCCAATTACGCTTAAGGTGTCATAGCCCTTTTTGTGTTGAAGGCAATAAAATATTCTTTTCTCTAAACAATTATTATAGCTTAGCAATGTTAAAATCGAGTTAGCTACATTTGTACAGTATTTATGTAGCTGTTCATCAGGGATGTCAAGCTCAATTTTACTGAGTGCCAAAAATAATACTTGATATACTCGGCATGGGCCGGAATATATCAACAAACAACCTCCGCCACATTCTCTTTACAAACAAGACACACGGGTACCTCTGCTCATTATAGTTGTACAGTATATACTGCCTCTCGTTTCTCTTGAAACTGCCTTCCTTCTTTATTGACTTTTCTTACACAGTTCAGCGAACTCAAAAAGCTACTAGGAGCCCACGAAACTGAAATAATCATTGAATGAAAAAAGTAAGTTAGTGCATAAAACCGAGTGAGAGTGGCAGTCCAGTCATATACGAGAATTTCTAGCTAAATTAAGGTACAGTAATCCCTCGCTATATCGCGCTTCGCCTTTCGCGGCTTCACTCCATCGCGGAATTTTATATGTAAGCATATTTAAATATATATCGCGGATTTTCTGCTGGTTCGTGGATTTCTGCGGACAATGGGTCTTTTAATTTCTGGTACATGCTTCCTCAGTTGGTTTGCCCAGTTGATTTCATACAAGGGACGCTATTGGCAGATGGCTGAGAAGCTACCCGGCTTACTTTTCTGTCTCTCTTGCGCTGACTTTCTCTGATCCTGACGTAGGGGGATTGAGCAGGGGGGCTGTTCGCACACCTAGACGATAAGGACGCTCGTCTAAAAATGCTGAAAGATTATCTTCACGTTGCTATCTTTTGTGCAGCTGCTTCCTGAAACGACATGCTGCACAGTGCTTCGCATACTTAAAAGCACGAAGGGCACGTATTGATTTTTGATTGAAAAACAAACTCTCTCTCTCTCTCTCCCTGCTCCTGACGGAGGGGGTGTGAGCTGCCGCCTTCAACAGCTTTGTGCCGCGGTGCTTCGCGTACTTAAAATCTAAACAGCCCTATTGATTTGTTTGCTTTCCTGTGTCTTTCTGACAGACTCTGCTCCTGACGCGCACTCCTTTGAAGAGGAAAATATGTTTGCATTCTTTTAATTGTGAGACGGAACTGTCATCTCTGTCTTGTCATGGAGCACAGTTTAAACTTTTGAAAAAGAGACAAATGTTTGTTTGCAGTGTTTGAATAACGTTCCTGTCTCTCTACAACCTCCTGTGTTTCTGCGCAAATCTGTGACCCAAGCATGACAATATAAAAATAACCATATAAACATATGGTTTCTACTTCGCGGATTTTCTTATTTCGCGGGTGGCTCTGGAACGCAACCCCCGCGATGGAGGAGGGATTACTGTACATCCATTTACAGCAGCATTGACATGCGTCACCACCTGATGGGGCTTGAACACGCTTAAACACGTTGGTGATGGATCACATGTATCACATTTGGAGTTGGCCATAAATGGATTTCACATGAGTAAAAATGCTAGGGATGCATCAATCAGGATTTTTCTCAGTGCAGTTTTTCACAATTTGGGTATTAAAAAAAAGAGCTTGACGAAACAAAAATAAAAATGAAGCCTTCAAAGAGTTAATGGTACGTATTTTACCATAATCAGTTAACCAGAGTGCTTTCTTGGGATTAACCATTTTTTCTTAGTATTCCAAGTCCAAGAGAAGCCTTGCATTAATGGGAAGTAGATCAATCAAATTAGTAAACTAACTGATTGCCAAAATAGTCATTAGTTTCAGTCATAGAACATTCTGCTATTCCTTTATCAATCACCACTGCACTCCGCCTTAATACTTAAAGGGGAGCAGACATGTTTTCAATCTTTAATTGCAAAATAATGCTCTTTCATGTGGTAGCTTTGAAAAATTCATGGTGGGAAACGATGCAGCTGTTTTCATATGAATCTCCAGAGAGCAGCAAACAGACCAGTGATGTCTCTAGTCTAGTACTGAGCTGGTGGGAGGATTCAAATCCTGATTAAGGAACCCGGCTGGCCGTGCATGGCATACTTCACGGCGTCGCTTCGAATCTTGGAATTTTAAATGCGTAATGAAGTTTCTGCAGCATCATTAAATTTCATTTCATGCTGTGCCTACATGAAGTGTTCCTCAAATTGAAAGCAAAGCACAATTGTGTGTTGTTATTGCTGATTTCCTCTGAGGTGCTGAGTGCTAACACACCCAGCATGAGACTGCAGTATTTTGCATAATGAATTGGAATGTATTTATTAGCCATTTGCACAGAGGAAGTTTTTAAATTTTGATTTCATAATTCATTTTTTTGCTGGATTCAACTTCATGTAACTTCTTCAGTAGTATCAGTCTGTACACAGTGATCAGCAAATTTTTCTGTATTGCATGATATCTCACTTTGGGAGTTAAAATAGATCTCACTAAAGAAATGCAGAGGCCTGCATTTCTTAGTGGTAAGAATTTGTATTGCCTGAACATTGTGTATATTTTTTATAATTTTTTTTTAACGCCATATGCAATTGGTGGAAACATTCTTAGAACTACCTTTCCAGTATTGAGAAGGGAACCCCTTTTATCTCCACAACAAGCTAAATATTTCAGTTAAGGTATTTAAAGTTGCTCATACATTCCTTAGTGATCAACGTCTGTGCTGTCCTGATAACCTGCAGACTTTCAGTCGCATTCCTCACACTGAAGATTCTCTAAAGTAATGTCATCTGGGGATTCTGCATGCCGTTGAAATAAATTGAAATCACTGTCACTTATTTCTCTTTACTAGGAGGAAGAATATTCCGTTGTTGTTTCTGCCAGAATTTCCTGTGTGAAGATGATCAGTTTGAACATCAGGCAAGCTGTCAGATCCTAGAATCTGAAACCTTCAAATGTAAGTTAACAGCTAAAGTGAATTTTACTGTGTGAGTCATCATGTACATCTTTCACTGGAGTGCTTTTAAACCCTCATTCTCTGTTGGAAAGCTTGTTTTCCTATTATAAATAACTGGACTGTCGGCATAAAACTACGCTTTAAGTTGCCTTTTAAAGGAATTCATTCAAGAAAAAAAAACAAATTAGAAATGTCTTGATGAGAACAAGCCATTCAGCACAAAAAGATCACCAATTCAGTTAGAGAGAGAGAGACAGAGAAAGAGAGAAAATAAACTTGAGTTGTCCCCGGGAATATGGCATTTTACAGAAGCTCATTAAATAAAAAATATGTATAGTAAAACCTTGGATTGAGAGTAACTTAGAGTGCGAGTGTTTTGCAAGATGAGCTAAAATCTTTCATTTTAACTTGATAAGCGAGCAAGGTCTTGCAATGCAAGTAGTATGTATAGGCTTTGTCTGCCGAGTGTCATGTGATCACAACTGAGCTGATGGTTCTTCTCTCTCTATTGCTGCGGGATTGTGGGTAATTGTCTCCCATGCTCGGTATCGGTCTGCGTGCCTCACTCATATAGTCAACATTCATACGAGCGTATAGTGTTTGCTATAGCATTGTGACCTCGTGTGTGTGCTGTAACATGCGAGTCCCTATCTTGCACTCCAGAACACAAAGCTGAGTCTCAGTACTTTAGCAAAACCAGCTTTTATTCAGCTTGAAACAGGAACAGCATGGTTATTTATTGTAGCGGGATCTGCCGTTCTCCTATACACAGAAACAGCAATTAGGCTTGGTCGGGGCCAAGTTAATGGCCAAGTAATACTGTGCCCTTGAATTTATAATGTTCATTGCATCACCCATCGACAGCAGGCACTTATAGCATGACCACAATCTTTTTGGATTCGCTTTTGCGGCAAACTGCTACAGCGCTGGGAACCTGTGGTTGCTTCGGGATGCTTGTCCCGTTGGAGCGAATCCCAGAAGGGTTTAGAAACCTTACAGTGTGTAAAGCATTTTTTATTTTGTGTCCAAGTGTAGTGACACTTCAGGCAAAAGCAACTGTCATTGGAGAGGTTCCTTGTTCAAGTCGCAAAAAAAGAAAAAGATTCCAGTGTGGCAACAGATAGCAGTGACTCCGTTAGTTATAGTGAAAGTTGTCCTACACAATAACCCTCCTCCTCCTCTCCTCTCTCTCTCGTCTCCCTCACACCAGCCACGATTCTTTTCAAAGGTAAAGTGCAGGTTAATTTGTTTTATGTATTTTTACTTTATATTTTGAATTAATCATTTTTCTATTACTATTTTTGGGTTGTAAAACAAATCATCTGTTTCCATTATTTCTTATGGGGAACGAATTATGCTCTCAATCCAAGGCACCACTGTATATGTATGTTTATGTATATACAGTCATATGAAAAAGTTTGGGAACCCCTCTTAATTCTTTGGATTTTTCTTTATAATTGGCTGAGCTTTCAAAGTAGCAACTTCCTTTTAATATATGACATACTTATGGAAACAGTAGGATTTCAGCAGTGACATTAAGTTTATTGGATTAACAGAAAATATGCAATATGCATCATAACAAAATTAGACAGGTGCATAAATTTGAGCACCGCAACAGAGATATGACATCAATACTTAGTTGAGCCTCCTTTTGCAAATATAACAGCCTCTAGATGCTGTTCTCCTATAGCCTTTGATGAGTGTCTGGATTCTGGATGGAGGTATTGTTGACCATTCTTCATACAAAATCTCTCCAGTTCAGTTCAATTTGATGGCTGCCGAGCATGGACAGCCTGCTTCAAATCATCCCATCGATTTCCGATGATCTTCAAGTCAGGGGACTGTGACGGCCATTCCAGAACATTGTACTTGTCCCTCTGCATGAATGCCTTTGTAGATTTCCAACTCTGTTTTGGGTCATTGTCTTGTTGGAATATCCAACCCCTGTGTAACATCAACTTTGTGACTGATACTTGAACATTATCATGAAGAATTTGTTGATATTGGGTTGAATTCATCTGACCCTCAACTTTAACATGGGCCCCAGTCCCTGAACTAGCCACACAGCCCCACAGCATGATGGAACTTCCACCAAATTTGACAGTAGGTAGCAGGTGTTTTTCTTGGAATGCGGTGTTCTTCTTCTGCCATGCAAAGCGCTTTTTGTTCTAACCAAATAACTCCATTTGTGTCTCATCAGTCTAAAGCACTTTGTTCCAAAATGAATCAGGCTGAGAGGGGTTCCCAAACTTTTTCATATGACTGTATATATATATATATATATATATATATATATATATATATACACCCCTCCTTTAACCGCCACCTTATCGTGGTGGAGGGGTTTGCGTGTCCCAATGATCCTAGGAGCTCTGTTGTCCAGGGCTTTATGCCCCTGGTAGGGCCACCCAAGGCAAACTGGTCCTAGGTGAGGGATGAGACAAAGAGCGGTTCAAACCTTCTATGATGAATGAAAACTTTGGACGCCGTTTTCCCTTGCCCAGACGCGGGTCACCGGGGCCCCACTCTGGAGCCAGGCCTGGAGGTGGGGCTCGATGGCGAGCGCCTGGTGGCCGGGCCTGCACCCATGGGGCTCGGCCGGGCACAGCCCGAAGAGGCAACGTGGGTCCCCCTTCCCATGGGCTCACCACCTATGGGAGGGGCCAAGGAGGTCGGGTGCAGTGTGAGTTGGGTGGTGGCCGAAGGCGGGGACCTTGGCAGTCCGATCCTCGGCTACAGAAACTGGCTCTTGGGACGTGGAATGTCACCTCTCTGAAGGGGAAGGAGCCTGAGCTAGTGTGCGAAGTTGAGAGGTTCCGGCTAGATATAGTCGGACTCACCTCAACGCACAGCTTGGACTCTGGAACCAATCTCCTTGAGAGGGGCTGGACTCTGTACCACTCTGGAGTTGCCCCCGGTGAGAGGCGCCGAGCGGGTGTGGGTATACTTATTGCCCCCCGACTTGGAGCCTGTACATTGGGGTTTACCCCGGTGGACGAGAGGGTAGCCTCCCTTCGCCTTCGGGTGGGGGGGACGGGTCCTAACTGTTGTTTGTGCGTATGCACCGAACAGCAGTTCAGAGTACCCACCCTTTTTGGAGTCCCTGGAGGGGGTGCTAGAGGGCATACCTTCTGGGGACTCCCTCATTCTGCTGGGAGACTTCAATGCTCACGTGGGCAATGACAGTGAGACCTGGAAGGGCGTGATTGGGAGGAATGGCCCCCCCGATCTAAACCCGAGCGGTGTTTTGTTATTGGACTTCTGTGCTCGTCACGGATTGTCCATAACGAACACCATGTTCAAGCATAGGGGTGTTCATATGTGCACTTGGCACCAGGACACCCTAGGCCTGAGTTCGATGATCGACTTTGTGGTCGTGTCGTCTGACTTGCGGCCACATGTCTTGGACACTCGGGTGAAGAGAGGGGCGGAGCTGTCAACTGATCACCACCTGGTGGTGAGTTGGCTTCGATGGTGGGGGAGGATGCCGGTCAGGCGTGGTAGGCCCAAACGTGTTGTGAGGGTCTGCTGGGAACGTCTGGCAGAGCCCCCTGTCAGAAGTAGCTTCAACTCCCACCTCCGGCAGAACTTCGACCATGTCCCGAGGGAGGTGGGGGACATTGAGTCCGAATGGGCCATGTTCCGTGCCTCTATTGTTGAGGCGGCTGACCGGAGCTGTGGCCGTAAGGTGGTCGGTGCCTGTCGTGGCGGCAATCCCCGAACCCGTTGGTGGACACCGGTGGTGAAGGATGCCGTCAAGCTGAAGAAGGAGTCCTACAGGACCCTTTTGTCCTGTGGGACCCTGGAGGCAGCTGATAGGTACCGGCAGGCCAAGCGGAATGCGGCTTTGGTGGTTGCTGAGGCAAAAACTCGGGCGTGGGAGGAGTTTGGGGAGGCCATAGAGAACGACTTTCGGACGGCTTCGAGGAGATTCTGGTCCACCATCCGGCGTCTCAGGAAGGGGAAGCAGTGCAGTGTCAACACTGTATATGGTGGGGATGGTGCACTGCTGACCTCGACTCGGGACGTTGTGGGTCGGTGGGGGGAGTACTTCGAAGACCTCCTCAATCCCATTAACATGCCTTCCAATGAGGAAGCAGAGCCTGGGGACTCAGAGGTGGGCTCCCCCATCTCTGGGACTGAGGTCACCGAGGTGGTCAAAAAACTCCTTGGTGGCAGGGCCCCGGGGGTGGATGAGATACGCCCGGAGTTCCTCAAGGCTCTGGATGTTGTAGGACTGTCTTGGTTGACACGCCTCTGCAACATCGCATGGACATCAGGGACAGTGCCTCTGGATTGGCAGTCTGGGGTGGTGGTCCCCCTCTTTAAGAAGGGGGACCGGAGGGTGTGTTCCAACTACAGAGGGATCACACTCCTCAGCCTCCCTGGAAAAGTTTATTCAGGGGTCCTGGAGAGGAGGGTCCGTCGGATAGTCGAGCCTCGGATTCAGGAGGAACAGTGTGGTTTTCGTCCTGGTCGCGGAACAGTGGACCAGCTCTATACCCTTAGCAGGGTCCTGGAGGGTGCATGGGAGTTTGCCCAACCAGTCTACATGTGTTTTGTGGACTTGGAAAAGGCATTCGACCGTGTCCCTCGGGGAATCCTGTGGGGGGTACTCCGAGAGTATGGGGTACCGGCCCCCCTGATAAGGGCTGTTCGGTCCCTGTACGATCGGTGCCAG